>NC_044565.1:50981877-51314377 GCF_007565055.1 Rhinopithecus roxellana | reverse complement strand
CACAATGTTCTTTTATGACCTTTTGCAGACCGGTATTTCAGGCTCTCTGTTAATGCTTCCTTCCCACCTGAAGTTTAACCAAACCACAAAAGAAAAAGAATTTTTTTGAAAAACCCAAGATATACCCCCTTAGAAAATATAAACAAGGCTTAACTTTTCAACAGTTAATTTTCAATTCAATATTTTTGCATACTCTAAATGGATGTATTTAGTTGTATTTTCTCAATATTACACAAGATTAATACAACACATTTGTCTAAGCAGCATTCAGCTCACCCTTTTAAAGTCTCAAAAAGCATGCATATGTTTTAGGGTGAGAAGTAATGACATAAAACTTTATAATTACATAAATTAAATGATATTATTACCAAAGTTTTGTATTTTTAACCAAGTAAGTATAGCTTCATTTAGGGGAAAGTGGTAAGATTAAGTTGACTTTATGCTGCCTTCAGCTGAATTTTTGCAGGTGTTAATCAATGTGAATTTTTATTTTGGTCAATACCTGTAAGAAGAGACCTTCTAAGGGCATATTCTCACTCAGGATTTTTGAGATGCCATTTTCAAATTTAAAAATTATACTTATTTGAAAGCGCATGTCTGTGTGTGTGTGTGTGTGTGTGCGCATGTGCACTCATGTGTACACACGGGCCTGCCTGCACACATACACACTCATATATGTTTAAATTCTCCCAATGCCCCCAAAGAAGTTGGAAACATTCATGATACAGTACAAATGCCAGATTCATATCTTAAAATATACGTTGAATTTAAAGATAATAAATAAAAGCTCCAAGAAGAATTCAAGCCAGATTTGTTTAATTTTATGCCACATAAATATTGAAAATATAACAGCACTCTCTCCTTCCTAGTCGTGTGTAACATGATCTGGTCTCGTGTTTCAAATTCTTTCACTAGAAGCACTAATCAGTTACCTATGCTTTGAGCCAGGCATTATAAAAAGCAACAGGCATTATAAAAAGGGCTTTGCAGACTTTTCATTATCATCATATATCTCTCATTTTGCCAAGAATATTGCAATCATTTGGATTAAATGTTTGATGATGCTGTCACTAGCAAATTTAACTCTAATGAGTTTAATAAAAACAAGCTAAAATAAGAACTCCTGAGGTAGGACCTGACCCACATCTCAAACAGGGTTAACAGGACAAGGACTTTCTTAGGCTCTCAGCTCTGCTGCCTTGGGACCAAACCTCTTCTAGGCACCATTTGCTTGTAAGGCAACTGTAGCAGTGCTAGCATGCTGGTCCTCCCTGTGCACTGTGGGACAACAGTTCATTTTGTAGGGAGCACAGACTCAATTCAGATGCTGAAAGTCGTCGGCTCTGATGGGCTTGATTTGCATCAAGTGTTTCTGTCTGAACCTTATGCTTGATTACAGAGTCAAAATGGCTAATTAGCCAGTCTAGATCAAATGCTATGTCTTCACAACTTTATATTTATATTTACTGAACATAAGAGAGAGGTAGTTTCCCCCAAGACACTACAATGTAGGTATTTGAAGGGGAAATGGTTAAAGCTGTAAGGCAAAAATAACAGCCACTGATGACATGTTGCCTGTTTTTGCAATTACTTCTTTGCATCCATATGTCTATAAGAATGTCCGTGCCCTCCTGGAACATACAACTTCCTAAATTCATCAGAATAATCCACTCAACTCAAGGTCAAGGTTAAGGATCTCTCATCCACATGCAGTTCTTTCAGTCAGGCATGATCTAGCTCCTCATGGTTGGGTGGTCTACAGACAAGTGATAAGTTAAACCATTCCCCATGTGCCCAATATGCAAAAAACAGAGAGAATGTGACTTGTTTTGAGGGCAGGGGGAACAACTTCCTTTTGAAGCATCTCCCTGGTGTGTCCCATAACTGAAAGGACAGCAAGTCTTCTCTAGCTGGCTGTGAAGTTTCTTAATCAGTTATCCTGGCTGCCCTGGTTTTAGGAGAATCATCTTTGTCTATGGTTCTCCAGGACCACAGGGGAGATCACTTTGGGAGCCACTTTGAAAGAAGTAAAAAGAAATATGTGGAGTCAATTGTAATACATTTTCAATTTTACCCAATACATCCAAAATTTTATCATTTCATCATATACATAATATAAAAGTTACCAATGAGCTATTCTACATTCTTATTTTTCTATTAAGTGTTTGAAATCTGCTGCATATTTTTCAATTACAGTATATCTCAATTTGGACTAACTCATTTCAAATGCTCAATAGTTACACCTGGCTAGTGTAACTACCCTGTTGAGCAGTACAAACATAGAGAAAAGAGAGCTATAAAGAATTTTAAGAAAAAACATGTGGTAGGATTCAATTTTAGCTACATTTTCCTGGTGGCTGTGGGGAGCATGGATTTGAGCTTGGTACACATCTTATTGGATTATTGGAATGAATACAGTGATGTAAGTTTGAAAATCCTTTGACAGGTGGAGGTGGGTGGCTAAAACCAGTTGATAATTTTTAATTACAACCTTTAAGAGTGGAGGGTCTCTTCCTTTGCAACATTTTCTTTTCTACTCGCTAAGATGTATTCCACCAAAAAATGTGATTTTATTTCTTAATTCCTTTGTTCGATGGCTAAGCCGGTAGTGGAAAGGACCCCAAGAATGAATCTGTGCAATGAGGAATTGAACCATCTCAGTCCAGAGCCAGTCAGCAGAGTATGGTGTGCAGAAGCATTGCAGTGTGTGGACCAGGCCACAGGCAGTAGGAGCTGCCTCCAAAGCAGACACTGAGAACACTGCTCAGTGCTTACGGGGCAGTGGCCGGTTCAAGCCTCACCTCGTCACTTTGCCTCTACTAGTGCCCAGCAATCCTTTTGCCTTGAAGACCTTTCCATTTCAAGAGTTCTTGGAGCATTCTAGGTCTAACACTTAGTAACTGTGTAACATTAAACAGGTTAGTTACTCTCTCTTATACTTAGTTTCCAAATCTGTAATACAATGTAGTAAAGTTGGCCATATGCCAACCTTGCAGGGGTTGTTAGGAGTAATAAATTAGGCATATACATTTCTGAATATGTTGCCTGGCATATAGTAGGTGCTCAATATTAGTAGTACTAGTATTAATAGCAGTAGTAGTAGTAACAGAAAGTATAAGGAATTAGAAATGTGCGTAGAATTTTTTCAGAAGATAATCTCTGAATGAAAAGTAATTGCAATTCAAAGCTCAACATTTATTAGGAGAGGAGAAGAAATAGAGAAGTTCAAAACATGTAAATGATAGTACATAATGCAAAAAGAATAGTAGTGAATGTTGCTTTATAGTATCAAGTCATGCATGAAAATGTCACGCAGTTGGCGACCTGGTTTTATAAAGAAATTAGAAGTCACACAAATGAAAATGCAAAACATAACACTATACAGAAAATTACAAACCTAGTATTACTTCCCCTCCAACAAGATGACACCATCTTGCTTTCCCCATTCCTCAGACACCCTCCCTTCCTTTTAAACATCTTTATGATGTCACTACCCCATAAGAGCCTGCATGTCACTTATTTACTGATGGTAAAATAGGCTGTCACAACACAGCGTGATGTCACATAGATCAAAGAAACACACTCTGGCCCCTTTCTTTAAATAGGCATGATGTTTGTGAAAATATATATATATGTGTGTCTATCTTTCTTGTATTTGCTACTGAGAAAGCTGTTGTGAACGCTGGCATGCTGGCAGATTTTAAGAAACACCTTTCACACTCCTGCACAACATCTACTGAGGCAGACATGCATCCAGGACCCTAGCTTGCTACAGGCACTGTGTCGCTACTTGCCAGGCTTCCAATGGGGCGTCTGCATCCTGGCTGTAACTATAATTTTTAAAATTAAGTTAAGATTACCACTCTAAAAATATGGATGTTTTAAAACATGAAGTGATGGGAAGACTTAGTTAAGCATTGTATTGGGGCAGAAAGGCCCTGATGAGGACTTCTGGTCTCTCTGCCAGGTGGGAACACATAAGCAGACTCTTAGAAAAATCCCCCAAGTCCTGTCTCCCTGCGTATGGTTATAAATATTAAGGTGCTGTATGGTCAGGAGCAGATGACTTGAGTAATAGAATTGTGCTCTCTCACTTTCTCTCTCTCTCCTTGTCTCTCTCACTCTCTCTCCTCTTTTTAAACACTGCTTGCAATAACTTCTTCCTTCTTCCCCAACGAGATTTGAAGGTAACAGATGTAAAGTCTTACACATTCTCATGAAAATGTCTCAACGTGGCATGTCAGCGCACTGCGGCATAAAAGCAGCCACTCAGCGTGACACGTGGTGTCCCCACGGGCTGTACTGTTTCTGTGATTCCCTCTCTCTGAATGTAGGGGATCTGTGAATGAGGTGCACAGGCGGAAAGGGCTTTCAAAACAAATGGGAAGGTTCATCGTTTTAGTGAAAATGGTTTGCTTCGAGTCCATCCCTGCAGTCCCGTAGACACACATGGGCTGATTCTTTCCTTGGGATTTTTCCAAGCCAGTACTCTGTAATTTGCATGAACAGCAGGCAAGACAACACACAACCTCAAACATCAGCGGTTCAAAGATAGGAATATTGAAAAATGTAGTCTCATTTTTAAGGAGAATTTTCTGAGGTCTATAATGACCTAAATTCTAATATAAAAATACATAAGATTGGCCGGGCACGGTGGCTCGAGCCTGTAATCCCAGTACTTTGGGAGGCCCAGGCGGGCAAATCACGAGAACAGGAGATCGAGATCATCTTGCCTAACACAGTGAAACCCCGTCTCTACTAAAAATACACAAAATTAGCCGGGTGTGGTGGTAGGCACCTGTAGTCTCAGCTACTCGGGAGGCTGAAGCAGGAGGATGGCGTGAACCCGGGAGGCAGAGCTTGCAGTGAGCCAAGATTGCGCCACTGTACTCCAGCCTGGGTGACAGAGTGAGACTCAGTCTCAAAAAACAAAAATGCATAAGATTTTCACATTTACTTACCATGACTATTAAGATAAGGAGCATAAACAGCATAGACACAAAAAATGTGTGTCTACTATGGAAAAACATTGCATAAGATGAATCTAATTAACCTATATCTGGATTCACAGTAGAAAGATCAGGTGCTTTGGAATGAGAGAAACATAAGACTTTTTGCAATTTACTTAAACTCTCTTGGTCTCTGCATCTGTAAAATGGAGTTAATATGTTCAATCTTCCAAGACTGTGAAAATGAGTGATGGGTAAGAAGACAGATCTAGGTTTCCTAAGGTGCGGTGTAGTACACACTGCTTTAATAGAGCTGATGATTGGCGTGGCATGCAGATGAACTTTCTCAATTTTACACATGTAGCTAGTGGTGCGTGCATTTCTTCACCTCACGTTTTTGACAAGTGGTGCTGGTTTCCCTGTTTTGTTTCAGTGTGATAAGATGTCCTTTTTAATTTGCTCATTTAAATGAAAAAAAAAGTGAGTCTATCACACAACAGTACAGAGGTGCGCAGATAAAGCAAACACCCTTATCAAGGCCATGTGTGATGCGCTGAAATTTGATAACTGTGGATACTTGTGATACACATACCTCAGGCCCTAATGCCAGGCATATGGCAACTGGCTTTATCATTATTATGATGGTTCCCGAGGAAGTACCCACAGTCTGCCTTTCATGGTTGACATGCTGCACGGTTCATCCCTCTCACAAATGCCATGTGAGGACATGGCTGAGAGTCACCCTGGCGTCTGCCCCAGTCCAGGGGTCCCATGAGTAGTCAGCAGGCTCCTGCCCTGAAATCCTTTCTGTCCTAGGTCACAATTTCTCCCTGAGATCAGAGAAGACACACAATTTGAAAGAGAATTTGCCATACCAATGAAGCAGAGTATTTGTCTCACTGCGGAGGAAGGCAGGAGATTGGGAAGAGTATGCCACAATATTAAACCTTGAGCTGTTTACAGACTGGGCTTCAAAATTATAGTCTGGATTGTTTCTTTCATTTTCTGTCTGTGAGGCAAGATTTTACATCCCTAAGCCTCAGTTTTCTCTTCTGTAGTCTCAGGCTGAAGGTGCCCATCTTATTGGGTTATTACAAGAATTAAATGAAAAGGTGCACGTAGGGTGCTTAAAATGTGGTAGAGTTAGCTCAACAAATGATGACTCAAATCAGGCTCTTTAACATCTTAATGGGTAACTCTCATTGACAATTCAAATACATGGACCAAACTGTAAATCACAGCTCCCAAAAAGCAGTGACTGTGTGAGCGCAGACTTGGCCTCTAGTGGCACATGGCTTAGCTTGACTGCGCATGCATGCAGGATATGCACATACTATGTGAGTGCACAACACGTGGACACAACATCTGTTTACCGTGCACATACCAAATATGCATATAGAATGTGTGTGCATGTTATGCATAGGCAGTCAATGCATGCACACCAGCCTGATGTCTTTCAAGACCTGGTAAATCACCTTGCTTAAGAGGCCCTCATATTGCACATAAGGACCCAAGATGTGGAAAAGCCAAGTGATTTCCCAGGTGCTATTAGCAGCTGATGTTTGACTATAGCCTAATGTCATCTAAATACTTCCACTGTTTGTTCTGGCCTCAAGCTTGCAGAACACTGTGGTCTGCAAGTTATGAAAATGTTAGTTACAGATTTATTAAACTCATGAAGTCCTTTTTTTTTTTTTTTTTTTTTTTTTTTGCAGCTCTTATCCATAAATACTATTTTTTAAAGCTTAGAGTGCTAGAGAAAAAGAGCTCAGAGACCACACTGGAGAGCTGGACAGCCTCAGATCAAAGATGACTTTGTAAGCTCTTTTAAGGAATTTGACTTTATCCTGAGGACTGGAGAAGCCTCTGAAAGGGTTTATATATGAGGTAATGTCGTGATCTTTGTGTTTTGAGAGGACCCACCTGGTTGGAGAGAGGAGGCTTGATTAGAATGGAGCAAGACTGAGGCGGAGGCTAGTTAGGAGCTGCTTTCTAGTTTCCAGATGACCAGTGATGGTGAGTTAGAGAATTGCCATAGAGAAGGAGAGAACCAGACAGATCAGAAATACCTTTGCAAACAGAACAACAGGACCTGGTGGTTAAGTCAGTGTGGGAGTTGAGAGGGCGGGAGAATGCCTCTACCAGGTTTAAGCATCCCAACAGCACTGATTTACCGAATCCTCTCAAAAATCCATCAAGGTGGGCAACATCACACCCATTTTTAGTGGGTGGTTAGGGTTCTATTAAGTGTAGAAGCGCCATTCTGTGGATCCAGCTTAAATAAATCTAGGTGTAGAAACACGTTATACTTGTTCAATTTCATTCATTTAATTCATGTCAACATTAATGCAAAACAGAGAGAGAAATACTGAGATGAGAAGACATTTATTTTTCATGGAGTTAATGATCTGATAAAGACAACATCACACTTGCAACTCTCAGAAGCTTAATGTCTTAGAGCAGTCATAAACAGTTTCTCCGAACATCCTTCACTGTCTGTAAAAGCAATTTCAGATCTACATGTCACAAAATGCTTCTAGAAACTGGTGTGAAATCATGATCATAATAAGAAAGTTTAAGAAAATTCCTCAAAATATAAAGCTAGAGTCTAAATTTTCTCCATTCCTGTTATTCACAAACATACATGCAAAATACATATGAGCTTTTTACCTCCACATTTTCAAAAATAACCTACCATGCTGTGTACATTAAGAAACTGCAACACAGATATCTCTGTGAGTTCAAAGTCTTAAAACAATTACTTCTTCATTGCTTTTAGGTGACCTAAATTAATTAACTAGCACTTAAAATGTAAGTAGAGCTATCGACAAGCCAATAACTAAACAAGCTGTCAAGTGAATGCAAAGTAAGCTTAACTGACAGATTTTTAAGTGAAAAAAAATCCCTTATAAGTAGAGAAAACTTTAGCAATTTTTATGTACTTTGTATTATGAAGTAAATTCATATTTACTCACCATGACCCACCATTTTCCTTAATAAACCCCAATATGAGGAGCTGGGGCCGATGTGTATTTGCAGATTTTACCAGTCTCGTTTAGTTATACTGTACTTTTGAGCCTAAATAGGTCTTGTTTGTACTCTAAGCCCACTTACATGGTACCAAAGTCAACTTAATGGTTAATGATATTGTACTGACACTCCAATGTCATTGCTAAGCACCTGTTTTAATTCAAAAGAAGAAGGGATCTTGTATTACACTCACCGTTCTGAAGAGTGGAATGACATTCAGCAACTATTGAAATAGATCAAAATATCATATTTACTATACTTCGACAATACAATGCATTACTGATCTTTTACGGGTGTTGTATACATAATAGCTCATCCTCACAGTCAGCCACAGAGAGATGACTCTTCAGAGTCACACTTCACATCATTAAGGTATTCACATCAATACCTTACTTTAAATACGATATCATTCAAGTACTTCATTTGAATGTAGAATTGGATAAATATGAGTGATGGACATCACCAGGACAACTTCATACTTTTCCAAATGGGCCTTCACTTTATCTTTTTTTCTTTTTTCTTTTTTGAAACAGAGTCTCGCTCTGTTGCTCAGGCTGGAGTGCCGTGGCGTAATCTCAACTCACTGCAAGCTCCGCCTCCTGGGTTCATGTCATTCTCGTGCCTCAGCCTCCCGACTAGCTGGGACTACAGGTGCCCACCACTACTCCCAGCTAATTTTTTTTTTGTATTTTTAGAAGAGACAGGTTTTCACCGTGTTAGTCAGGATGGTCTCGATCTCCTGACCTCGTGATCTGTCCACCTCGGCCTCCAAAAGTGCTGGGATTACAGGGGTGAGCCATCGCGCCCGGCCCACTTTATCCTCTTTGTATTGACTTTGTCAACAAATGTGCTCCTGCCATTAGGTCCTAGACTATACAACCCAGGCAAACCTACCCATCCTGTTTGGAAATATCTCAATTCCCTGACATTGTTCACATAATTTTGTTACAGTAGTGATGAAAGTCCCTTAACCCTTAGCTAGTTCTGCCAGGAGGAAGATAGTTATAATCATAACCACACGTTAAAAACCCCATGGTAGAATTCCGTAGCTGGTTTCATTGCCTTCTGCCTTATTTTGATTTAAAATTTAAGGAGATGCACTTTCTCAGCTTGCAATAATTTTGCCCTGGCTTTTTCAGCCTTATGGTCAGCGTTGGAAAATCAGGTGTCTGTGTCAGAGAGAGTGAATTCTTACCAGAATTCTTAGAGTCTGTGTTAGGTTACATTCTTATTTACTATGCTCACTTTTCATCATCATATTTTCTTTCTGCCTTTTTTTTTTTTGGTTCAAAGTAAAATTATCATGACTTACTCACTATTCAATACCCTTAAAGTCTATGAAAAGTGATCTTTCTGAACGTAATCTTTATGGATTTTGATAACAATCCTTTCATAAAAGAGTTTTTTTTTTGTATCTGCAAGTATTAGCAAATCCAAGTATAGTTTATACTGCTTTTCTCCCAACTTCAGTGTCATAATTGTTAACTTATATCACAATTTAAAAGCCAGAAAATAATAGAGATCTTATTATGCTTAAAGGTTCAGAACTCAAGACAACTCTAAAGGACCAACAAAATCTACGTTTGGATGATACAGACAGGTAGAGAGACAGAGAGACTAGAGAGATGGATAATTGGTAGACTGATTGATAGATTGATGGGGATAGAGTAGGGATGGAGGTGTACATGTGGATGAGGGTGGACACTACAACAGAGATACAGAGACAGTGTACATAAGTTAACTGAAATCCAGAAGAGAGCCTATTGAAGGCTTCGTAGAAAATTAGCACCTAGAAAGAAATTAGTTTTGAGTTTTTAAAATTATTACAAGATAATAAAAATAAATGGAAAAACTAAATTATAGTGCGTAGGGAAGCACCACTGGGTGACAAAACTGTAAAGAAAAGTAAGGAGCTGACGTCCATACAAGTCAGGAAAGGGCCTTAGTCATGGGGGCCCTAAGGAGGTGGCCTCTGACCTCAGTGGGTGTGATGAGGGCCTTGGCATTCATTACGTTGTACTTACACTTTTGTGCATTTCTGTGTTTGTGTTATATTTAACATAAAATAATTCTTTTCAAAAACGTGTTACAAGAAGGATCCCACGCTGGCATGGAGAGCCTCCTGTGAGCACGGGGCACGGTCTTGCCGCTTACACAGCACCCTGGCATGCCCTGACCTAGCAGAACCCACTCAAGCAGAGACAGAGGTCTGCTCCCCTCGTGTGAGAACTCACGGCACCCACTGCAAGAGAGAAACTCAATGGGTGACAATTTCCACAGGACCCAGGCATGGGAAGGGCGTCTGAACGACCTCCGGGCTGTAAAGACCATTATCATTAGGTAACCAGGCAATGAAAAGCATCATGACATAGGGCTCTAGGAGATCTTAGCTAATTCAATGCCTTTATTGGGTGCTCATTGTGCACAAACCAAATTGCTACATGGTGTAAAGTTGGTAGAATCAGGGACGCTCCTGAAGGAGGATATTTTGAAGAAAAACTCTCAGCCAGGAGAGCGATATGTGGAATCACGAGCCTCTATTAATAAAGACACAATAACATATGTCAAAATTTTAAGAAACGTAAATATTGAGGGACGCAGTAAAACAAAGATTGGAATGGAATGCACTTCATCTCTGGCTGTGAAAATTGTGTGTGTGTGTGTGTGTATGTGTGTGTGTATGTATGTGTATATGTGTGTGTATGTGTGTGTACGTGTGTGTGTGTGTAGTCTCTGTGTGCGTGTGCTGTGTGTGTATGGAAAGAGGCACCAGGAAGGAAGGATGGGGACAAGAATCTGGAATGGGCTCTGGAAGGTCTGCACTTCCTTGACAGAGGAATGTGGTAAAGGACATTTGAGGACAAATATTTAGGCCCACGAGCACCGGACAGCAGAGAGGGAAGCAGCCACAGAGTCTGGGACAACAACTGGAAGCTTATTCCCGGGAAATGTGCTAGTGTGAAAGAAGAGAGCCTGGCCATGGCTATAAAAAAATTACTAAGGAAATGGTGAGAAATAACTGGAATCAAAGACATTTTTAGAACATAATTAAATTACTTAGCTACACTGACTGATACTAATGAATGGGGATGATGGGGTTAGATTTTATAAAGAATATCCAAGGAAATGAAAGGGCCTCCTTTGAAATCACTTCTTGCAAAGCAAAGTACTTGAAGAGCACAGCATTTTGGTTCCTGCTAACAACTGACTCCTTAATTGTCATTGGATTGGTAAGAGTTTTCATTGGTCAGGCCCGTCTCTACTAAAAAGACAAAAATTGACCAGGCGTGGTGGTGCACTCCTGTAGTCCCAGCTACCTGGGAGGCTAAGGCAGGGGAATTGCTTGAACCTGGGAGGCAGAGGTTACAGTGAGCTGAGATCACTACACTCCAGCCAGGGCCACAGAGTGAAGCTCTGCCTGGAAAAAAAAAAAAAAAAAAAAAAAGTTTTCATCATTCAATTTTTTGTTTAATGGTTAGGTAAAGTTTACCAAACCATGATATTGTTTAAAATTTCAAACTCTGATGATCAAATAGAAGTAGACTTCTATAAGAAATGAGTAAGAAAAGATACAACATTTCTATACATTTTGTTGTTTTGTTTTGGCAATATGAAGCAATATGCTAGAATCACTTTGTAATCAGAAAATGTTATGAATGTGACTGACAAAAGTCAGGAGAAGAAAAAAAATCCAGTCCTTGTTTATCTACATGCTGCGTTCAATGTGCCGAGGAAAGGGAAAAATGGACAGATATTGGGTTTCTGCCAGTGAAGTAAATGGAATCTCCATACTCCATTATTTCCATGGCCAGTTTGACTTCCGTTCATAATATATTCGTTAATGCAAATAACGACTTAGCTAGCCCTGGTTGGAATGGGTATGGTATTAATGATCAGATTGTGAGTGTCAAAGCTGTCAGCCTCTCCATCTCCAACGCAGGTGCTTGGCATTTTAAGTACAACTTCTGAAAGATGTTGGGTTGCTCAAATTCTTTAATTTTAGGGACACCAATTCCCACCGCTCTCCTATTTCAGTATGTGGCTTGTTTCTCAATAATCCCTATAAAAGAAAAACCCAGGGACACGTTTTCCTGACTTCCTCCTCCTGCTTTCCAGCTGGAATTCTGAATCCAATTGTAAGTCTATTAAAATGTGTATAAATGACTGAAACCACAGCTTGCCTTTCCAGAGATCAGCCACTTTGCTCTGCTGTGGAACAGTGCCACAGCAGCAGGGTGCGTGGACCAAATGCTTAGACGAATCATTATTTTTAGACCTGGTTTCTACATATTTCACGATTAAAAATATATACATATATCAGTGTACCAAATCTTCCAATTTTATTTCAGATAAAAGTTCTTGGGTTTCAAACTCATGTATTTCCAGCCACATGTGAGACTAGTCAAGCTACTTTCATTTGTAAAATGAGAATCATGTAGTGACAGCTTTGTCACAACAGATTAGGGCATTAATACAAAGGGGCATTTTCAAATGTAGTGATTCAGGCAGACGCACTAATTTACAGAACGTTCCTAAATGTTTCTAGGCCGATAGAAATGTAACTGTTCACAAATTGCTTTGTCCAAGATGAATCCTGTCTCAATTTTTTTTCTAGACTCTTCATTAATATCGATTTTCCTATATTTGTTAAAAATAATATTTTCGTATCCAGTTTCAGAGCCTCTAGACAAAGATTTTTGAAGGTCTTAAGGCAATTATTTCCTTTTCAAAAACATCGAAAGGCACGATTTTCCTTGTATAACTGTTACTGCTCAAAACAAGAGAAGATTTGATAAGTTTCAGTTTAGAGGTACATGCCTGGAAAGAGAGTAACCACATTAGCTTAGAAGGACAAGGGCAGCCCGCTCAGCAGGGGGGACACAGGAAACCTAGGTGACATCATGAGTTGCACCAAACTAAATGCTCAGCTGATGAACTAGCATGATTGGCTTTGGCCTACCAGATTATCATAGTCTCAATACAAAGAATCATTTTGGTCTAAACCATCAGAGACACATTCTTGTTTGTGGAATGTATTTCAATTTTTCAGCCTGCCGCTGAATGCTTTCCGAAGCTATCTTTAACCAACCTTTCCTGTATTATTCATCCAAATCTCTTTACAGACTGTACTACATTCAGGTTTTCTTCTGATTGGACTGTAGAGATCTCTACAACTATGGACATGCTGATACACTTCCCTTCTGATTACTAATTTCTAATCAGATTTCCAGATGCATTTCCTATTTTCCTAACAGTATGCAATATGCCATTTTTAAGTATCTTGTGACATTAATCACTGGAACTTAGTTATTTATATAGGTACCTTACTTTACCAATAGATTACAAACTCATTAAAACCTCAGATTTGCAACTTGGTCTTCATTATACTCTATACGCACAGATCCTTTAACATAGTAGATGCCAAATCACTATTTTCTTTATGCTAATGCCTCATCTTAAAACGTCCTTTTATATCCTCATTCCATCTCTGCAATTTGAAATCAACCCATTCTTCAATACTGTCTCCTCTGTGGATCCCTTTTTTGACTCTCCAAAACTGAAAGTAACCTGGAAATTAGATCCAGGACATTGAAGGCAGTCGTTTCTCAGAATTACTATGTTTGGGATTAGGAATCTTTTAGGTCACTAGAGTAGTTGAAGTAAAAGCAAAATTGCAAGGAAAATCAAATATGAGATGAAAACAGAAAGTGTAGACTAATTCACAAAACAGAAAGAAGAAAGGAAAGACAGCATGTTGAAGTGGATTAATGAGTTAAGGAAAGATTTTATTAGATCATATTTACAGAAGGAGTAATGAGGCATACTGAAGAAGCTGACTAGAAGAGAGATTGATCAATCAAAATATGCTTGAACATTCAAATGAGCTTTGCATTTTAATCCTTCCTGAAAGCTAACAATGTACGAATATTGAATAACTAATGCGTAAGAGGTGGTTGTGCAGCTAGAACACTGTAAACACAGTTGTGAATCATGCTGTATGAGACGCCCAGCGTAGCATTCACAACTTATACTACAGCAACAGCAGTTGCTAAAACTAAAAGGCTTGATTCAACTCCCATTGACCCGGACACTTCCCTGGATAGTAAACAGCTTCTGAGCATCCAAGGATAGCTGGCACAAATACTGACAGAGGGAACCAATCTCCAGATGGAGGTCTCCTTAGAGAGTCTCTCACTCGGGTTCAGGTGAGCCTCGGAATTGAAGAGCACAATCCACTGGAGTCGTTTAGGAATTACAAAACATAACAGGAGATTTCCACGTACAAGTCAGAACATTATGCTGAACCAAAATGGCTCAAAAGCAGAAGCTCAAAAATAGAAGGTGGCCCTTTTTCCATCTTTTGATCACCCAGAGATAAGATTGATTAGGTGACATAACAGAAGAATGAGATGTTCCCAGTGAGGTTACTTGTCAAACTCTATAATTAAACAATGTTGAACCTGGGAACAGTTTACTGACTAATAAGGCTGAAACATCAATAACTATAACTAAACAGTTTAGTATCTGTAATTTTTAAGGATGAGTATAGCCGAAGAGATAAAAAAATTGTTTCAAAAAGTCAGTTTCCCACCAGTCTTCAGTGAATCTATATGGAGCATTGATTTCACTAAGTCCGCTTTATTTTCAGCTTTCTGAGAATGCAGAATTTCAAGGGAGGTTGTGCCACCCTCTTTTGAAAACACGTTCTGCCATGTGACTGGCCTCTGGCCAGGGGCACACAGGAAAGTGATAGCAGTGGCTGCTTAGAACATTTTCTGACTCTTCAGCTTTGTTTCCGCTGCTGTGCTGATCTTGGATTCCACATGATTTGATTGCCAGCTACAAGATGAAGGACGTGTGGCTGACCTAACAACAGGTGAGTGAGAAATAAACTTTTACTGTGTTTATCCACTGAAATCTCAAGTTTATTTGTCACTGCAACATTGCTGGCCCAGCCAAACTTATACACTATCTTTTTCTTCTATTACTCAGTTTTTGTTGCTGTCCTGGTAGCAATATCAATGTTGATATGGTATTATAATCAATATATAATCAACGAGGACAGCGTGACATTAATGTTCCCTTAATATCACCTTAATGTTTCAGGTGACAACCAATATTATGCATGAGCGTATAGCTTTGAGAAGGAGTTACTAAGTGGGCTCTTTTGGATGTAATCATAACATTAATCACATTTTCTCTAAATATAATAGAGAAATGTGGTCCTGAAATGAGAAAAGGGAACAAGAGAAGCTGACCCTTGGTTAATACAGATAATAGATGTTAACACTCTACAGAACATTTTCAGAAAGGTAGCATGGTCCATAAAAAATATTCAAATTGAGATTAGCTACTGACTTCCCAGCTTTGCACAGGGCTTCCCATTTCCTCCAAGGAGCTCCTCACTGGGACTTGGACAACCTCAGGCAAGGTCAGTAAGAGACAAAACAAGCATGACATCTATTCTCAAAACGTTTGTAGTCTAATGGAGGACACAGGCATTGAAGTAAATGTTTCTATTAGAAGGGAAGGGTGTCTGAGTCTTCATTCGGGCTGGTATAACAAAATACCATAAACTGGGTGGCTTATCATTAATAGGCATTTATTTCTCACAGTTCTGGAAACCAAGAAGTTCAAGGTCTTGACACCGGTGAATTCAGTGTCTGGTTAGGGCCCAGCTCCTGGGTCGTCAATGACACCTTCTCACTGTGTCCTCATGGGGTAGAAGGACCAGGACAGCCCTCTGGGGCCTCCTTGATACGGACACGAATTCCATTCAGGTGGACTTCATCCTCATGACCTCATCACCTCCCAAAGGTCCCAGTCCCACCTCCTCGTACCATAACTTTGGTAATTAGGATTTTAACACAGGAATTTGGAGGACAATACAAACATACAGCTCGTAGCAAAGGGAATCCGGGCTCTAGCAGAGAGATGGATAAAACACCATGAGATCAGGTAGGAGAGAACAAGGAATGTTTCAGAGGAAGAAATACTTAGAACGAGACTTCAAGGCTGTGGAAGGTTCACCAGAGCTAAAAAATGATCCAATAATTGTTTCAGGCAGAAGCTCCAGCATCTTCAGAGGCTCACGGGAAGCCGACTTGAAGCAGGAGACTTCAGCAGCACATTCTAGGCTCTGTTTTTGTGGATTTCCCGAGAGCCTGTGTCAAAGCAAAGCAGAAGCCTATGTCTCAGTATCTCTAACTCATGTCCTCACCTGTAATGGGAACCGATCCTACAACCATAGTCTTTATCTCTGAAGAAATCTAAGGGCAGGCAGCCACCTTCCCTACCCTACCTCCTGAGCCAACTCCAGGGTACTTAAATTGCTCAGTCTAAAAACGAAACTCTATGAGCATTCATTATTTTAAAGAGCTAACAGTATTTTTAAGATGCCCACTCATCCACACATTTAGCACTGGGGTAATATAAAGAATAAAGCAAGTGGTTAGTGAAAATAGAGAAAAGGAGTAATATCTCAACATAAGTAAACTTTTGAAATGAATATCATGGGGTTGAGAGGATTGTGCCAATTCTTTGGCTTTGCATGAAGCCAGTGTCTGAAGCGATCTGACAGTAGCACACCTAATGGTATAAAAAGTAGTCCTGAAATACAACTTTTCTAAAACATTTAGAACCATGCAATAAACAGAACCCTGGGATTGAAGCAGGAAGAACTTGACGTATTTATGATTGCAAAGTTTTAACCTCTTGGGGTCTATTCTCCCTCTTTGTAAATTGAAAGAAATGTTATCCCACATTTTATCACATGGTTTTAAAAATTAAATGAGATAAAGGAAAAGAAGGCCTGCAAAAGTTGAATATGTGTGAAATAGTGTCTTAAGGGTAAATAGAAGGCAAAAAGGTAAAACCACCATTAAAACAACAAATTGATTCCCAAACCTGTCTTTTGTCTCTTCACTGAAGTTATTTGAATAAAACAAGCAAATTAAAACAAAACCAAAAATGAAATCAAACACATACACACACACACACACACAGAAACATTGAACTGGGAATGTAAAACCCTGGATTTTCAAGATAAGCTCTTTACCGTTGTATGTCCTAATCTGTTTAATGGGACTATCACCACTGCGTCTATCTACAACATACAGTTGTTAAGGGAACCAAATGATATGATTGGCAGGAAAGTTTTACGAACTATAGTAATGTACTCAATGGCATTCTTGGAAAATGCTCCCGTGTGTATGAATGTGTCAATGAACAACCAACCTACATTAGTGCTTAACATAGCGATCCATTTGCTGTAGTGTATTCTCTTATCAGACCACAGGTGCAGTTCTGTTTTTGGAGTAAGAACAAGTGATACTCTCTTTCTTCTATTGGTGGTGCATTTTCTATGTTACAGTTCTGAAGAAGCTTTTCCAGTTTTTCACCTTTTCTACTTTTCATGCTCCCCATTCTCTCTCTCCCACACAAAACAATAATGACAAATAAGAATGTGTGGAGCATTCCAGAGCAGTGTGTGGCCCAGAGTAGGCCTTCAGTGTCTTTGGAACAATCCTACGAAACTTAATTCTTGGGACTCATTGGATGTAACTATTAGACATCACTTTGTACTTTTGTTCCCTGTTTCTGATGCTATTCCTATCCCAGAATGAAAATATAAAGCCCTTATAATTGAAAATCATCTGCATTAAAGGTGTTCATTTGGAGTAGGATATTTCAGTTCTATTTAAATTACGAATCTTCAACTATAAACAACTGCAATTGTATCATTCAAGAGGAGATACCAAGCAATATTTAAGACCAGAAGCAGCTCTCTTTCATAACCTCTGCCCCCACTTTTCTTCTCAAATTCTGAAGCATATTGTACGGAACACTGTCAAACTGGTTTTCAGAAGTGCATGCATCTTGTTACTTACTTTTCAACAATTTCTTTCTTCTGGCTTTTAAAGGTTTATATTTTTAAATCAGGCAAATATTTACATTAATCTCTACAGCATTTACCCCTCATCTTTTCTGCAACGAAATTAAAGCATCTATATAGATCTTTCCATACCCGCAACAGTCATTAGTCATTGATTTATTAGCTGGAACACTTTGTTAAGCTGATATCCTAAATATTTTATTTACACCCTTTTTTAGCTGATTTCTAACAGAGCAGTGTGGTGTTCAAAGAAAGAATACACATGGAGGGCAAGGTTTTGTTTGTTTGGGGGGTCCAGGTTTTGGAGTGGGGGTGACCTCCCTTTGGCTCCTCCCGTGCCTGGCAGGAGGACAAGGAGGTGACGTTTTGAAGTGGCTGCACAGGCCAGGTGGACACACTCACAGAGGTGTCCTTCGCTTTGCCTGCTCCAGCACTGCCACCCACCTCTCCCTCCCACACCTTACACCTCACACTCATGAGCAGAAAGCTCGAGGCACGAGTCCTGCTGCTCACTGAAGATGCTGAGCTGCTCCTGCGCTAACTCAGGCTCCTTTGGGTTTCTGGTTTTCTGTCTTCTTCATGGAGTTCTACTATTCATATTCACATTTAACACTCAGCAATTTTCTGTTCCTGCCTTTCCTAGACCTGGCAATTATTAGCTACATCCTGTCTTTAGGGAACAGGCCTGTGACTGCTGGCAGTAAATTAGAAAAGCATCTGTCAGCCTCTGGGGCTCACTTGATTTTACAAAACTACCACTCACTCTTCACGAAGGGTCCTGTGAGGCAATACATCAGGGACAGAAACTGCCCCCCAACCCCTTGCGACTTCTTTCCCTTACATGACATTAGTCAGACCACTACCAGCAACAGGCTACAGCTCGTTTACAATAGCAAACATGATTGAGCCTTAATCTGAAGCAGCTTCTGAAATTGTTTCCCATCTATAAATTTCAGAATTCCCAAGTTCATTGGCTGGAACAAAGGTGCCAGTGTGAACCAGGAGTACCTTGCCTCAAAGGGAAGCCACAGGATGCCCACAAATGCTTTTTTCCAGGCGATGCAGAGGTGAGGCTGGGTTTTAACGCCTGTGCGAGTAATGAAGTTCCTGCCAGAGCTGGCTTTGAGCAGAATGCGATCAAATTTCAGGGTGCGATAGGCTTGACCTAACCGAGCATAAGTGGTTCCAAACCACTTCTCCTGTGGGCATTTGCACAAGTTGGATACAGCACCTCGAGGTGAAGCTGGTACTCAGAGGGATGGCAGAGGAGGGCCAAGTTTCCGTAAGAAAAGTTTGGTTATTTGAATCAATACCAGAGGCCAGCTATGCACACAACTCCACAACTTGAGAAACTGTAGGGTTATTTGAGGTTTCATACAGGAAAGATAAAGATCTTCATATTATTAGGCTTAGAACATAAAAAAAATCATGTTTTTATTTTTCCCAAGCCCATTAAAACAATTTTTTTGAACATTTAAGGCTTTGGGATTAACTTTTGCCAGCCCACATCCTTTTTGTTGAGCTGAGTTTTAATAAAAGTAGTGAGTACTAATAATTATATTTTAAAGATGATCAGTTCATAAACAAAACTTGTAATGAAAACGAACTTTTATAATGGCATCTCCTGTTGATGAACATTCTTCAGAGTATTAAGTGCTGGTAAAGATGTGATGAAAAAGGCCCTCTCAGGCACTCCTGGCAGAAGTGAAAATTGTCACAAAATTCTTTCTGATGGCATGTTGAAAATATGTTTTAAGAGGCTAAAAGGTATTTTATATCATGCTAATTCAAGGAATCAGTCTTGAAGAAATAATGCAAAAGAGACAGCTCATAGTTTCATGCACAAAGATGTTCACGTGGCAAATAACGGAAGTCTAACTTAATTTTTAATAGTAGAAAGTAGGCTAAATGTACTATTGTACATCCACATGACAAAACTGCATGTAACCATTAAAAGTAGGAGTCAAAATTGTTCACTCAATATACAAATGATCAAAGAAAATATTAAGACTGATAGAGAAAAACATGGAAATTTAGTATGCGCTAAATGTAGCATTTTCTGTCAGAAAGGAAAGAAAGATGATCTATATTGATAGAATCTGCTATATATATGAAAACAGTAAAGTATTCTCATAGTTTTTCCAGATGGGTTGTACACACACACAGGTTTAAATTTGTGTATACATACACACACATCTATACACCTGTTCATTAATTAGAAAAAATAGTTTAATAAACTTGATTGGCAGTGGTGGCGACGGCCTTTTAAAGCAAGCAGTAATACCTAATTTTCATAAAGCAATGGATCAGCAATTTGTGCACATAAAATCTAAAACTGTACAGCACATATATACATACAGGTAAATGTAGAGAATTTTCTCTTGTATGTTAAGAGATATTAGTAGTAAAGTTAAAAATAACACACTGGGAGACAATATACCTTAACACGGAGACAATATTTTCAAGATAAATAAAAGACAAAAACACAATACAAGAAATAAAAACAGTTTCTACACACCAATAAGATACATATAAATAATCCAATTAAAAAAAAACCTTCAAGAAACGTAGGCAAAGGTAATATATATGAGAAATACGAACAGCTTTTAAATATGCAAGAAAGAAAAAAGGACCCAACCCCACTTGTAGTAAGTAGTAATTTTTTTTTTTTTTTCGAGACGGAGTCTCACTCTGTTGCCCAGGTTGGAGTGCAGTGGCACGATCTTGGCTCACTGCAAACTCTGCCTCCCGGGTTCATGCCATTCTCCTGCCTCAGCCTCCTGAGTAGCTGGGACTACAGGTGCCTGCCACCACGCCCGGCCAATTTTTTGTATTTTTAGTAGAGACGGGGTTCCACTGTGTTAGCCATGGTGATCTCGATCTCCTGACCTCGTGATCCACCCAGCTCGGCCTCCCAAAGTGCTAGGATTACAGGCGTGAGCCACCGCGCCCAGCCAAGTAGTCATTTTTTTAAGTTACAGATTTTTTTTCTGTCACATGGCATAAAGTAAAATGATTGGTGATAAACATTTATAGGTATATAAGAGGTATTATCATACATAGTCTGGGGAAGTCTAAACTGGCACAGTTTTTAAAAAATATTGTGTTAATTCCTTTTAAATTAAACTGAAATTTTAAAACCTCAATACTCTGACTGTAAATCTCCATTTGTAAAAATATATTCTTCTAAAGTTTTCTGAAAGCATGCAAAAATATTTGTTCAAGCATGTTTATTATAGTGTTATTTATTTATTTATTCATTTATTTTTTAGAGACAGTATTTTACTCTGTCACCCAGCTGGAGTGCAGTGATACGTTCATAGTTTACTGTAACCTCCAACTCCTGGGCTCAAGCAATCCTCCCACTTCAGCCTCCTGAGTGGCTGGGATGACAGGTGTGCACTACCATGTTTGGCTAATATTTATTTTTATTTTTTTGTAGAGATAGAGTCTTGCCGTGTTGCACAGGCTGGTCTGCAACTCCTGGCCTCAAACAATCCTCCCACCTCAACCTCGCAAAGTGCTGGATTACAGGTGTGAGCCACTGTGCCAAGCACTACAGTGTTATTTCTAATAAGTAAATGCCAATAAACCAAAAGGCCTAAAATAACAGATAGGTTAAATAAACAATGATATGTGTCAGAATAGCTTATCTATGCAGAAATTGAGAGAATGATTTGTTATGGCAATGCTAGCAGCATAACAAATAAACCCTGTCACCGCAGAGGGTCAACACATGGGTATCTCTTTCCCATGACTGCCCTGGGTGTCCGGCTGTGCTGGGCAGAAGGCTTTGCTCAGGATGACCAAGGCTCCTCCCATCTTGCGTGTCCTTCATCCTTGAGGGTCTCAGAGCCTTTGCATCTGGCAGTGGAAGTGGAAGAAACCAACATCAGCCAGGATGGCCCGACACTCAGTCTCATGTCTAGGTCTAATGAGCAGTGAGATGTCTCTGGCACGGTCTGCAAACTCCCCTGTCCTCTGTGCTCTGTGAGAATGGGAGGAAAAGTGCAGCCCTCTCCTCCAGTCTCCAGTAAGCATTGCCCTGCTTTTGTCCTGCAAGCTTTCTTGTCCCAGGGGAACCATTTCTTTGGGTTTCAGAAGGTGTCTGGAAACACACTGCCAGAGGTATGAGGTTGCATAAGCCTAGGATTTTCACAGGAGCCCAAGGGAGCAGGTAGACAAACCCCTAACTGAGATTGAACTTTAAAGCAAGCCAGGTGGGTGGCAGACAAATCAAATTTAATGTAAAAACAATTCCAAACAGAAAGAAACTCTTATGTTTCTGAAAATTTAGGAAAGATGTCACTGAATTTAACAGTGCAATAGGGAGCAGAGACTTAAGCTCATATCACCTTGGGGTAAAAATCTGGAAGAATATGCCAGAAGGAAGCCAGGCAGCAACCAGTGTGTGGACACTGCACTACCTGATGAACCACACAGGGGCGAGGGGAGAGAGAGACAAAATTCTCCCCCCTAAAAATGTAGCATGTGGTAGCCTTCAAATAAAAATATGTCCCGAAGTCCCCCAGATAAAATGTATTGTCTTTGGTAGAAATGTTTGCTGGACTTTGTTTTCTGGTTTTGGGATTTTATTTCCTCCTAGTCATCTGAGCATGGCAGGAGATGCTGGGCCCACATTAAATATTGTTTAATGGTTGGTTTCTGTATGGCTTAGAGAGCAGTAGATTAGGCTCAGAAGAAGTGATCAATGGTCTCTACAGCCAGAGACCTGCAGAGGTAGCAGATGCCTCTCAGTGTGCGCTTAGAGAACATGAAGATTTCACAATGAGATTCTCAGAGACCTGGAAAATGGAGAGAGAATACGCCACACACAGTCATGGAGGGGGCACCTCACTTTATTGTCCTACAGGGGTTTACATGAATAGTGAATCTAAGATTGGATATATGTGGGACACATAGGATCTATACTTACATTTCTCTGATCCTGATATGCATGTCTCACCATTTTTACGTCGAGATGAATCTTACAGAGCATCTTATATTAGATAAGTTGGTGGCTGTGTCTTTCCTTTTCTTTGTTCCGAAAAAAGTTTTATTATAATGAGAATGCATCTTATAATCTATGAAATCTTAGAGCTGAGAAAACATGATGTTAAACATATTCAGAGAAAAAGACTGGAAAATAATGCACACCAATATTAATCCTGGTTATCTGCGGGTGAGGGGATTATGAGCAATTTTATGTTTTTCTTTTCCTGTCTCAATTTCATAACATTTCAATAGGGCTAGGAAAAACTAATAAATGTTATTCAAAGTCTGGGGAGTATTCAAAACAAAAGATCTGGCTATTGAATGAGATTACAGATGGCAAATTGCTGACAGTCACTGAACGTATCTACGTCATGTCCTAGGCTCTGGCTAGACATTCCCCAGAGGTGGGGGAACGACAAAAAGCGTCACACTAATTGTGCCACCAAGGAACACACCTCTAAGGTCCTGCTCACCCTAGTAGTATCTCAGGCTCTAAGGCAAAGCGCCAAAAGCCGTGAAAAGCAGTGTGCTGCAGAAACAATAACTGGTGTGGGAATATTTTTTTTAAAATGGCTGGGCACGGTGGCTCACGCCTGTAATCCCAGCACTTCGGGAGGCTGAGGTGGGTGGATCGCTTGAGGTCAGGAGTTCGAGACAAACCTGGCCAACATGGCAAAATCCCATCTCTACAAAAAAAATTCAAAAGTTAGCTGGGCATGTTGATGTGCACCTGTAATCCCAGCTACTCTGGAGGCTGAGGCGGAGAATCGCTGGAGCCCAGGAGGCAGAGGTTGCAGTGAGCTGAGATCGCACCACTGCACTCCAGCCTGGGTGACAGAGCGAGACTCTGTCTCAAAAAAAGGAGGGGGGTGGTGCTTGTGGGAGTAAGTTCCTTCTCTTCTCTTCTGCCATGTGAGGACACAGCAGGATGGCTTTCCCCAGATGCCAACACCTTGAAGAGCTTTGAGAAAATACACTTCTATTCTTTACAATTTATCCAGTCTTATTCTGTTATAGAAGCACAAAATATTTAAGACAGTGAGCAAAAGAGCTGACATTCAACAGAGGCATCAGACTCCAATTCCCAGAGCTTCCTACTGCATTTTACTTTTTCTCAGGCCTCGACTCACCTTCCTGTTCCCTGCTCCACCTCCAGCCCCACCGTCCGTTCCGTCAGAGGGGAGAATTCGACTTCTGAAAGGTCCATCTCAAGGTGTTCCATTTCCATTCCTCCTGGAGAAGTAAATTTCTTCCCTTTCCTTCCTTATCATCACCCAAGCCCCCTGTGAATTTCCCACTGAAGTCCGTGGGAGCCCCACTTGGGAACCAAGCAGAAGAACACACAGTATCCGCCTACACGGTACATAAAAGGTCCTCTGAGGGAGACAGTCTATGCAGGCATTGCCAATGCTGCAACCAGAAGCCCAGAGAAACATAAAGCTGTCCCGGTTCAAAACCAAGAAGGATGAGGTCAAGAGCAGAGGCACAGCAGGAGCTCAGATGCAGAGAGAACAGAGAGTGGGAACACCCACGTGGTGTCTGCCAGACCAGGTGACTGTGGAATGATTCATACCTAGCACTGGGAATTTACCTACAGTGGACTCTGGACAGGGAGAAAGGGCTTTCTTTTTAAAAATAAACAAATCGGCCGGGCGCAGTGGCTCAAGTCTGTAATCCCAGCACTTTGGGAGGCCGAGACGGGCGGATCACGAGGTCAGGAGATCGAGACCATCCTGGCTAACACTGTGAAACCCCGTCTCTACTAAAAGATACAAAAAAACTAGCCGGGCGAGGTGGTGGGCGCCTGTAGTCCCAGCTACTCAGGAGGCTGAGGCAGGAGAATGGCGTGAACCCGGGAGGCGGAGCTTGCAGTGAGCTGAGATCCGGCCACTGCACTCCAGCCCCGGTGACAGAGTGAGACTCCGTCTCAAAAAAAAAAAAAAAAAAAAAGACAAATCTAAAAAGTCTACTAATGGGTTTGTATTTTAAGAAAGTTAGATGTTTTAAAAGGTAAGAATAAGAATTACTTGATTTTCCTAATGGACATTTATCACTAAACACAGCACTTCTGAAATCATAAGATCCTTTCTGGTAGGGTTCTCTAGAGGGTAAAACATTGAAATGCTACAGAAGGCCTGCACATGTCTTTTCCTTGATTAGGAATTAATTCATTTAACCCATGGCATAAAATGCTGTGCAGTCATTTCAAAGCTAAGTCCAGGTACAAAGATGACTGGACTGGAAAAATGCAGTGGAAGAGGAAGGTGGACGGAGGACTCCCTGAGAACAAAGGAAGTCCATGGCTGTCAGGAAGGAGGTTTGAGAGAGCGTGGTGCCTCCCAGGCCCTGGAGACAGCAAGTGTTCTCTGAACCTCGGGAGAAGGAGAGCACAGCACAGCCTTTTGGGGGCACAGGTTAGGCGAAGGCTGCAAGGGGATTGCATCTCATGGGCTCACTTTTATTGATTGCTGGCAGCTGCCTGGACATCATGTCAAGAATTTTGAAGACACAGCTGGCTCAGAAGGAAAGAGTTTCCTGACCACAGGCATTGAGGTGGGGAGTGGCAAATGTATCACCTATTTGCCATCCTTAATTTTGTGCTAAATTCCTAGGGAAATCTAGAAAATGCTTACATCATGTCAGGTGCCAAGAGAGCAAATCCACGGTGTGTGTGGAATGGAGAGAAAAGGTAGAGAAGAGTAGATCCCCCATGGGACATGTGAGGTGCATTTGGAGAAAACACCTGCTTGGGTGTCTGCTGTCCAAGAGAACAGAGACGTGCTTGTCAGGATGGCCCAGAGTATCAGCCTAGAGCCTCAGTGAAGGGTTTTTGTTGTTGTTATTGTTGTTTTTGAGATAGAGTCTCGCTCTGTCACCCAGGCTGGAGTGCAATGGTTCAGTCTCAGCTCACAGCAACCTCTGCCTCCCAGGTTCAAGTGATTCTCCTGCTTCAGCCTCCCAAGTACCTGGGATTACAGGCATGCTCCACCACACCCAGCTAATGTTTTTCGCATTGTTAGTGGAGATGGGGTTTCACCATGTTGGCCAGGCTGGTCTCGAACTCCTGACCTCAAGTGACCCACCTGCCTCAGCGTCTGAAAGTGCTGGGATTACAGGTGTGAGCCACTGTACCTGGCCTCAATGAAGGGTCTTTAATGGCATTCCTACTGATGGATTTTCAGGCAGCCCTCCCAACGCTTAAGTGGGAGCACACTGGGAGATCGCTATCTAGGGCTTTGAAGAAAACAGACATGAGGAGGAAAACTCTAAATGGAGAGATGCACACTATCATCCAGCTGGGGGCAAACAGCAATGTGGAAACCAAGGAGGTGTGACAGGAGGTGTTATGTGGTGAAAGGTCCCCTGTGACCGGGTGGCTGGGGCCAGTCCAGAGCAGAGAGGAACAAGATGAACTGGTGTGGAGTAGCATGATCAGTTGTACTGCACTGTAAGGGACATGGAAATCATCCTAATCAGTAGCAGATACTCAAACACAAATTTGCAAAGCAGCCAATCAGTTAAATCTGTCCATTTTGTGAAGCTATTTTCAATGTCCCAGCTCTGCAGACAGGGTGCTAGGCTTCACACCTGGCACTGATGCCATTTCTGTTTCTGCCACGGGCCTCCTGTGGGAGCCTCTATGCACCTCTGGAGCTCCAGTCTCCTCCTGCATGAGCTTCACCTGGAGCATGGAGAGGGTGGCATAAGACAATAGCTCTGAAGGAGGCTGCATGCTATCAAGTGGTATCTTATCTTTGCTCTTTAAATACCTGGGTATCTGGCTTCTCATTTTGTTTCTGCTTTTTTCCAGCTCCATCCTGTTTTCTTTCCCAGGAGACAAAGATAATCACGTAAATCACATGCTGTGTGCATGTAAACCTAAAGGAGGTGGGAGAAGGACTCTCCAGGAGAAGGGAACTGCTTGAGCCCTGGCAGAGACCCCAAAGGGCCCTGAGGCATGTTCAGGAAAGAGCAGTCCCTGCATATGGAGCTAAGTGGGCAAGGCACAAGGCGGTGGGAAAAGAGACTGAAGGAGCGGCCACCAGTCTGCGAGAGGTGCGGAGGTGAGGGATCCACAAAGCCACCTGGGAACAAGCAAGGAGAGCATGTGGGACTGAGAGTCACCAGGAGGAAAGAAGAACCAACTGTGCCAACCCTTCTTGAAAAACAGTAATTTAAATAGGGAGAACTCACTGTGGAATTTAAAAACCAGGGCTCGCTTCTTGTCTGTGATGAGAACCATTCTGGCAAAGTATGAAGGTCAAATTTCTGATGGAAGCAAATCAAGGATGAATGGGAGAAGTGAAGACAGCAAGTATAGGTGTCACTTTCAAGGAGTTTTGGTGTAAAAAGGAGCAGGAAAGTTGGGTGGTATTTGGGAGGGCTTTGGAGTCAAAATGAATAAGACATCAAGTCTGACCTCTCAGTGGTACAAGAAGAAGAAGAAATTGATAACTACAATACAGTGCCGTTAGAAAACCACAGAGCTATGAAGGGGGATCTTGGACATGGAGAAGGGATCTGTAGCCTGGACTTTCTTGCACCTGGGGAGTGTCGGGAAAATTTCCTGAAAGAGCTGATCCCTAAGATCTGTCTTAGATGAGAAGGAGGCATTCGCTCACAACTAAGAGGGTGCACGAGAACATCCAGGATGAGCTGAAGGTGGGAGGCAACAGGATTTATTTGCAGAGTGGTAAGTCCTTCAGAATTGCTGGAGACAAAGTGAGATTCAGGGAGTGGTGAAGGAAAAGACTGGAAGTATAAGGAGGGGTCTTAAGTGGCATCTGACAGATAGGATAAAGATGGCAGACATCAGCCTCCAACAATGAACAGAGGACTAGGGTCAGTAACAGGAAAAGTTGGGCACTGATAAAGGCATGTACAAGATATGCTTTTGTGTTTGTTTATCCTCGCAGTCATCTCTTCATTCAGCAAATACTGTGAGATGAGTTTGGAAAAGCTCTTTGCTACATGCAAGGAATATAGGAAGTAAATAAAATAGGATCTACTCTCAGCTGAAGGCTGTGGTAGAAGAAGTCAGCACTTGGTGTTCTTTGGGGGCTCATCACTTATCTTTCCATGACACACCATCCAAGTCTCCTCCAGGCTGGCTGTGCACAGCACTTCAGAACTCCCTGAATCCAAATAGTCTCCTCCTTCTCCCTTGCTACTACTGTTTTACGTGAGTCTCCCCTCCTGGCCTATGAAATCCCCAGGTACCATCTTACCAGCCTTTGACTTCTTTTCCTCTTCTAATTCCTAGATTCAGCCTGAGAAACAAAAACTGCTAATGGGGCATGGGCCAGACACTTTTTCCCTGTAACACATTTTCAATGTAACATGAGGAAGAGACTCCACAGATAGGAATCTCGGGCCTTGTGAGAGTTCACTAAAGAAGATATAACAGGGAAGATATTCTTAGCAAATTGGTCTGTTGATGCTCCCCAAAATACCCGTGCAATCAGCTACTTACAGCAAGATCTAATACACCAAGGCAAATCTGCAGGCGAGGTGATTGTAGCAATAAACTTCTTTTGCTCATGCAATATTTAATATTGTGACCTTTAAGAAAACATTTACGTATTTTTTATCTACACGTAAAATGTTTCGTTGCTGAGACAACAGTCCAGGCAATTATTCATTTTCTTAATATTAACTTTTGAATCTCAAACATGTTCTTCAAAGTAAAACTATTATCATGAGAATATATGTCATTGAAAGTCTAATCCCCGTCACCAATAATCAAGTAGTTATTGTGTCTAAAGCTTGGACAAATAAATTGCCCTGAACGTTTCTTGTAAGTTTAATTGTATCAGTGGGTAGTTTTGATGTCGGTGACATACGTTTGTTTTTCTACTGATCTTTCCTTTGTTATAACCCAGCTGAACATTTGACTCCCTGTAAATGCTTTTGTATTTTTGAACAAATGGAATTAAACTAGAGCAGGATTCCTGCTCTTAAGGAGATGATAATTTTACTGTGGAGATAGAAACTGTGCTTAGGAAAAGTAAGTCAAAACTCAAGATAACAGGCACATCACCAATGCCAAAGACATGAGAGGCTGGCAACAGAAACCTGGGTTTGAGGAGGTGAGGGTCCCAGGGCAGGAAAGTCTGGGAAAGGGGCAGGGAGCAGGTGGCACGGGATAGGGCTGTTAAAGGTTAGAAAGGCCTTAGAATGATGACCAATCAAAATGTGCCTGTTATTCCTGTTTGAAACTGGCAGAAAACAAGGCGATGTGGTACTCAGGAGGAAACAAAAGTAACAGCTACATTCAGGGAATACAAACCAGAGGGTTTTTATGGATGATACTTGCAAATAATGTTAGAACCCTGGTGTGACTGAGGACCTCAACTTCTAGACAATATAGACTCATTTAAGCTTTAAGAATTTAAGGAGGAGACATAAACTATTTTATTTTCTGATTATTCCTTCTGGCTTCAGTGGGTAAAATGTTTCATATACAAATGAGCTCAGAAGAAGGGAGAGAGTCAGGATGTACATCGTAATCTTGGAATAAGAGAATAAAGGCTTGTGAGTAAAAGAAGGAAAGGAAGATAAGTTTCTGGCACATACAGGTGGAAAAAAAAACAGCAAAATAAAAACCCAACACGACTTTCAGGCACTATAAAAAGCAGAAACCAAGTACATCTCTACTTTCACTCCCATCCTCTATGTGGTGAAATCTTTTCAAATTCTCTTTATAAGCTGAGTACAGTGGTGCATGCCTGTAGTCCCAGCTACTTGGCAGGCTCAGATGACCGGATCCTTTGAGTCCAGGAATTCAAGGCTGTAGTGAGCTGTGATTGAGCCGCTGCACTCCAGCCTGGGTGACAGGGTGAGACCCCACTTCTTAAGAGAGAAAATCTCCTTCTGGTACTTCTTCCTAGTTCCTTTAAACCTGGCGTTCAGGCCTCAGGTCTCCTAGCAGGCACTAGAACATTTAGGATGGTATGAGGATGAAGGGCCTTAGCAGGGTAGAAAAGGCATCTGCAAAGGGGAATCTGCAGTCATACATATCATATCAGAAAGTTCGTCTTCATTCAGCAAGGGGAGTGTGCAATCATCTCTAGATAATATTTAAAAGTTAAGGATCTTTCTTTAATTTGTCCTTCATGATAAGTCATTAAGGTGGCCTTTTAGTGAGTGAGATCTCAAACAGGTGAGGCTTTTAAAAAGCACAACTCCCAGGTTTGTCAAAGATCAGATGGCTGTAGATGTGTGGTATTATTTCTGAGGACTCTGTTCTGTTCCATTGGTCTATATCTCTGTTTTGGTACCAGTACCATGCTGTTTTGGTTACTGTAGTCTTGTAGTATAGTTTGAAGTCAGGTAGCATGATGCCTCCAGCTTTGTTCTTTTGACTTAGGATTGTCTTGGCAATGCGGGCTCTTTTTTGGTTCCACATGAACTTTAAAGCCGTTTTTTCCAATTCTGTGAAGAAACTCATTGGTAGCTTGATGGGGATGGCATTGAATCTATAAATAACCTTGGGCAGTATGGCCATTTTCACGATATTGATTCTTCCTATCCATGAACATGGTATGTTCTTCCATTTGTTAGTGTCCTCTTTTATTTCACTGAGCAGTGGTTTGTAGTTCTCCTTGAAGTGGTCCTTCATATCCCTTGTAAGTTGGATTCCTAGGTATTTTATTCTCTTTGAAGCAATTGTGAATGGAAGTTCATTCATGATTTGGCTTTCTGTTTGTCTGTTACTGGTGTATAAGAATGCTTGTGATTTTTGCACATTAATTTTGTATCCTGAGACTTTGCTGAAGTTGCTTATCAGCTTAAGGAGATTTTGGGCTGAGACGATGGGGTTTTCTAAATATACAATCATGTCATCTGCAAACAGGGACAATTTGACTTCTTCTTTTCCTAACTGGATACCCTTGATTTCTTTCTCTTGCCTGATTGCCCTAGCCAGAACTTCCAACACTATGTTGAATAGGAGGGGTGAGAGAGGGCATCCCTGTCTTGTGCCAGTTTTCAAAGGGAATTTTTCCAGTTTTTGCCCATTCAGTATGATATTGGCTGTGGGTTTGTCATAAATAGCTCTTATTATTTTGAGGTACGTTCCATCAATACCAAATTTATTGAGCGTTTTTAGCATGAAGGGCTGTTGAATTTTGTCAAAAGCCTTTTCTGCATCTATTGAGACAATCATGTGGTTCTTGTCTTTGAAGAACTCAAACAAATTTGTAAGAAGCAAACAAACAACCCCATCAAAAAGTGGGCAAAGGATATGAATAGACATTTCTCCAAAGAAGACATTCATACAGCCAACAGACACATGAAAACATGCTCATCATCACTGGCCATCAGAGAAATGCAAATCAAAACCACAATGAGATAGCATCTCACACCAGTTAGAATGGCAATCATTCAAAAGTCAGGAAACAACAGGTGCTGGAGAGGATGTGGAGAAATAGGAACACTTTTACACTGTTGGTGGGATTGTAAACTAGTTCACCCATTATGGAAAACAGTATGGAGATTCCTCAAGGATCTAGATCTAGATGTACCATATGACCCAGCCATCCCACTACTGGGTATATACCCAAAGGATTATAAATCATGCTGCTATAAAGACACATGCACACGTATGTTTATTGCAGCACTATTCACAATAGCAAAGACTTGGAATCAACCCAAATGTCCATCTGTGACAGACTGGATTAAGAAAATGTGGCACATATACACCATGGAATATTATGCAGCCATAAAAAAGGATGAGTTTGCGTCCTTTGTAGGGACATGGATGCAGCCGGAAACCATCATTCTTAGCAAACTATCACAAGAACAGAAAACCAAACACCGCATGTTCTCACTCATAGGTGGGAACTGAACAATGAGATCACTTGGACTCAGGAAGGGGAACATCACACATTGGGGCCTATCATGGGGAGGGGGGAGGCGGAAGGGATTGCATTGGGAGTTATATCTGATATAAATGACGAATTGATGGGTGCTGACGAGTTGATGGGTGCAGCACACCAACATGGCACAAGTATACACATGTAACAAACCTGCACGTTATGCACATGTACCCTAGAACTTAAAGTATAATAAAAAAAAAAAAAAGCACACTTCCGTGCCCCATCATCGCGCTGCTCATCACTGCAGCCACTCCCAAAACAAAAGGCCATTTCCGTTACCTTCTCAATGAAGCTAAACAACAATTCTAAAAAAAAAAAAAAAAGTTACTGATTTTATTCTAGTTGTGAACTAGGACATTATCGGTATCACATTCTTATCTTTTTATTATATTCCATTTGGTACAGGGAGGGCTGTTTGCATTTTTTAAATTATTCATATACTTGCAGGCTATGATTTGAAGTATTGTGAAATTTTCTGCATCTCTGTATTTGTAAACCTTATTATTGGAAAATGACTATGTCCTTAGTTACACCAAGTACAAAAATGCAGAAAGAAGGAGAAATGCCGGCTCGCTGTGGTCACAAATGGCAAAAGTAAGGGCGTTGTGCTCAATCTTACCGATGCGATGCTGACTTCTCACTGAAAGTCACATTCTTCATTTCAAAAGATTGAACATGATGATCCTTTGCAAAGAATCTCTATTAGTTGTATTTTAGAAACTGAGAGAAGTCGAATAGAAGAAAATTCTCTGGGAGAGTAATATGTTGTTTTGACCATCACTATTCCACATTTCCCTCTGCGGGCATGTTGGAGCATCAGCGGATGAATGGCTCAAAGTTAAAAACCCTGTCCTCTCTGCCTATCTGCTGGGGTTATGAAAAAAGCGCATACACTCTGTTCTTCCCACACTAATGTGATCAAGTTTCACATTTTTGAAACTCTTTTCAAAGGTAAGAAAGACCTCCTTCCTTAGTTATGTGCCTTTATTTCTCCTAAAACCTCCCTCCCTCAGGGGCTTCCCGGCAATTCCTGAGCTGACTGCCTCTTGTGATATTGAGTTGTGGGTGATGCTTCTATATCAGAAAGACAAGAATTGTTATGTTAAGAGAAGGTTTCAGTTTAACCTCTCTCTCCGGAAGGTCAGAAGCATTTTACCATAGAGTGAATTGCTTTTTTACTTTTTTGAAAACACTTCAGTGAGCCAAGACAAGGTGTGATATCATTCTGCATAAGAAAATATGAGGGTTTTTGTAGCGACCTGGCCAGTTCAAGAAGTAATATTGAGGGTCCCAAAGGAATGTGTGGAAAGTCCTCAGGGGAAAGGTCTGGAAAGAGAGGGGTCCAAGTCTGAGGGCACTTCCCACCTAAAGACAGTATCTGGGGCAGGGAATGAATGATGTATTTTTAGCATCCAGCTACCTGGTACAACCATATGATTTACAATCTGGATTTCAAATGATACAAAAAGAAAATTGCTTTATTTTTCTCCTACTCCTACCTTCAAATTCTCCCCATAACATCTCTTTTATCCACAATGCTTGACTATATCTAAAAAGATTCTACATCTTTCCAGTCACTTTCAATTACAAGTGTAGTCACATTGTGGGAAACACGGCTTGCTTGAGGTTTTCAAAAAAAAAAAAAAAACAAAAAAATACACTTCGGGCTGAATTCCAACTCTTCCTAAGCAAGTGGTTCTCCAGCCCTGCCTCAGCCCAGCCTGTGCCTGGCTGGGTCCTTCCTGGAGAGGGCTGGGGGATTGCTTGTTCCTTTATTCATTCTCTCTCCATCCCTTCCCGTCCCTGACTCTCCCACAGCAGGAATTTCATGAAGGGGTCTATTTTTCAGGTGCAAAGTGTTTCCCTCTCAGTGCACTTGCTGTGTGCTCTCTCCTGGCTGCCACTGGCATAGACACCCTCTAAACTTGCCAGAGACAAGGAAAAGGGAAGTGAAATGGGGAAAGAGGCAGAGAGAATGAACAGGATTTTTCCAGTGGATATTCACTTTTGAGTATTACAACATTTGTCTTTCAAATAATCTATGCAGTAAATAGGTTGCTAATGAATTAGGGGTAATTTTTTTTCATTTGACAATTGCTACAGTGAAACTGGAAGTTGAATTCTACTTGTGATAGATTACAAAGTAACTTTTCCAAGTTTATACTAACTCCAGGATTATTTTTTTAAAGTAGTATGTGTTTAAATTTGAATTTAAATATAAAATCTGGCATATAGATATCAGGACAAAGGACCTATAAAATAATTAATTTATTAACTACCCTCTAAAAACCCCTAAGCAAATATAATTTTAAGAAAATGCAATATATAAAAATCTAGTGATCACCTGATCACCTACAAAAAGGACACCTATTCAATGTTCAGGTTACATTTGGTGACGTAAGACTGCACTGTCCAATAGAAATTTGATATGAGCTTTCATGGAACTAAGTTTTCTAGCAACCACACTAAAGAAAGCAAAAGAAACAGGTGTAAATTACTTAAATAATATATTTTATGTAATCAACTTTATCTAAAGTACTATCATTTCTATGCATAAATAACATACAAATACCAATGCAGTATTTTGCTTTTTGTATGTGTACTAAGTCTACAGAATCCCCTGTGTGTTTCATGCATGCACAACTTGCAATCTGGGCCAGCTGCATGTCAAGGGCTCAGTAGCTATGTGTGGCGTGGGGCTGCCCTGCTGAATGGCACAGGTAAGGTTTTCGATTCCATCATGTCCGTATGTCAACATTTCTAGTTTGAGGTTATTTCTTGCTGAAGTTGGAGTCAGTGAAAATGAAGTCTGCTTAATTTTGTGGGAAAGCCAAGGGTGTTACACAGACATCGTTATTCTCAATAGTCAATCTGGCCTTTAACAAAAGACCATTCCATTCCAGCCCCATGAACCTGCTTGCGCATTTCCATGTGGCTCCTCTGTCTATGTCATCCCTGTAAATAAACCTGCAAATCAGAGAAAAACCCCACCACTGGACTTGAATTCATTATCTTCAACTCACACATATGACAAGCTGTTAAAGCCTGCGCACACCACACCTTCCGCTGGTCAGAAAGCCCTCACATTAACCCACTCGGCGGCGTATGAAGGGGGCTTGTCCTCGCTCACACAGATTTCATTAGACTGAGGGCAAGTGGAAGGCCGTTCAAAGTGCTTACAATGTGTGATGATGGAGCCGCAGTTGCATGCCGTGGATTTACTAGTGCTGAAGCTTAAGGAGCTTAGTTTCAGCAGAGAGAATAACTCTTTAGATATGTAATTCCTATAATTGTTAATGAGAACGATGTGGTAGAAGGTCAAAGCTCTTGCCCACACAGGTGATGCAGAACTGCACCCCCAGCCACTCACCGGTGAGTCACGTCGTCATCAAAAATTCCCTTCTGGAAGCCACTCTGCTCCTAGCAGCTCCCCATCCTATAGACACAGAAACACAAGGCCCACAGCTTTTGTGAATGTTGTTAATTAATGTTAAAACTTAATGTTAGTCTTTGAAAGCCCCTTGAAGGGGCAGGGAAGCCGATTGTGTAACTCGATTTGTTCATGGAGATGTCCAAAAGGAAGAATGGAAGAGAACAAAAGACAGACAGAGGATGCAAAGTCTGATTGGGCTCCAAGGCTGTCGTGGGCCCCAGAGGCAGAAAGCCTGGCCCATCAGCAGAGGAAGAGCTTCCTGTCTGCAAAAAGGCCCGAATAGATCTCATCACAGTGTTTCATTTGAGGACTCTTAAGACTTCATTACCTACTGCTGGGCTGAGGAAGGGAATGACGACCTCAAGGAACGCAATCCCAACACTTTGGTTGGCTTGTTTTTATTGGCACTAAGGTTACAGGGTTTTTGACACCAGGGATTTGACTGAAGCAGGAAAATGTGATGAATTGTCACAGCAGATTTACAAGGTTGGAAGCAAATGCTTAAGGTCTAAACCAGAACCTTCCCAAATCACATATTGTACTCTAGCTGGAAGATTCCTGTAGGGCCACGCAGGGGGAAAATATAGCCCACATGGTAATAACCTCATATTAGGTAGAATAACATTGAGCCTGTTCTATGAAAATTTGAGTACCCAAAAGTGCCTTCTAATAGATTTTTGTATAATCTACTTTCGAATTACATGAGTTCCAAAAGTGGAAAATACAACTCAGACAAAAGTTCACCTGGTGAACAAGGTTTCAACTATGACACAAAGTTGTATGCCATAAAAATCATGTTAATTTCTTTTCAAGATGTGAAACTTCTATTTCAGAAGGAAAGCTCTTCACTCATACATGGTTTCCTACCGATTGGTATCTCTGGGGAAACATTTACTGCTAAACACATCCTTCCCATTGCCCTCCTGACTACCCATAAAAATGTAGTGAGAATAGAAAAGTGAAAAACAGTAAATTAAAACACAATTTAAAAATCTGCCTATGGATACAAAAGTTTTATAACCATTCTCCAATGCTGACATCATGGATTTTTGAAAGCCTTATATAAAGAATATACCTTATATATAATCTTATGTAATCCTTTCCCTCTTGCTTGCCAGATGAGAAAACTGAGGCCCCCAAAGAAGTGATTTCTCCAAGGTTATAGAAGGCTAAAGACTGACAGAGTAAAGTAGAACCAATTCTCCTGACCATGAAACTTTGCACTTTCTAGTTCAATCCTAGAATTTACAAATAGACATGTGAAATGTCGACCCTGGATTAAGGAGAAGGGCTTTTCATCCCAAATAGCTAAATTGGTGGGCTCTTGCTCTGGCTTTGATCTCAGCCAATTTTCTCTAGACATTTGCTCTCGATCTTGGCAGTGAATAAAAATTATCAAGAGCTTGTTGAAAATACAAATCCCTAGGCTTTACTCTCAGAGATAATTATTTGCTCCAAAGTAGCACAGTGGAATCTGTCTTTTCCATAAGCACTTCTTGTTATTCTGATGTAACCTGCACCCGGGTGAAGTCTGGGGAATTGCTGTTGAAGGTACTGCTTTCCAAACTTTAAAATCCGTAGCACAACTGTAAGCTTGTTTGGAAACAGCAGGTGAGGTTCACATTTTTATTCCAGCTTTTTCTGCTCAAAATATATCAAGAGAATTTTTTTTTTAATGATCAGCAACAAGAAATGCTATGATGCCTTCACAACACAACACAGTAGAAATGCTACGATCAGATATAATGGCCATTTTTCTACCCATGTCCCATTTCTGGCAGCCCTTTCTTTTACATTGGATTTCACAGGACAGCACATTTAGGGTGCCATTTATGAGAGTAATATGATTAGTCAATTAGATTGCTTGTAGCCACCAGGAATGATCTTTCTTTCCCCAACTCGATCCCTCACTCAAACTGGCTCTAAAAATAAGATAATGCATTAACTCACATAAAATTCTGTCTACAAGTTGGGTACAGGTCACAGTTGACTCAGTGGCCCAATAATGTCATCACAAACCCAATTTCTTTCCACAGACTCCCTCTCACCAAGGCTGAGCTCATGACTGCTACGGCTAAATGCCCAAATTGCCAGTAGCAGAAAGTGGTGCTACATCTAGAACACCAGTCCCTGAGACCAGATAACCACTGGGTGGCAGGTAGATGACTTTGGGGCAGACTTGCTGAAGCCATTTTACTGGGAAATGAGTGAAGAGACGAACACAGGTCTTACCACATGCCCTGTTATCAACCACATGGTGTTCCCCCAAAGTTCTTATGTTGAAGCCCTAACCGCAAATGTGATAGTATTTGGAGACGGGTCTTTGGCAGGTAATTAAGATTGGGTAAGGTCATGACCATTGAGTCCTTATGTTAGAATTAGTGCCCTTATAACAAGACAAAGAGATACCAGAGCTCTCTTGTCCTTTCTATCGTGTGAGGGCATGGTGAGAAGGAGCCATCTCGAACCAGTAACCAGGTCCTCACCAGACACCAAGTTTTCCGGCACCTTGATCTTGGACTTGCCAGTCTCCAGAACTGTGAGAAATAAATATCTGCTGTTTAAGCCTCTTAAGTCATTGGTATTTTATTATGGCAGCCAGAACACACTAAGACATACCCCATCACACAGGAGCATGCAGTCTGCTAGAACCATGCGATGGCTGGCTAAAGCCTCAATGTGGTGGTGGAACTCAGGCCATGTTGAGGAACCAGTCCCAGGATGCAGTGCATGGGCAGAATCAGTGAATGAAGCAGAAGTCGTGGGTCACCAGTAGCTGGAATTCAGAACATGGATTCTGGATGGTGAAAATATAACTAGTCCCTCTCAACATCACTCTCACTGCCACATTTGTGAATGTGTGTATCCCTTTACTGTCACCATTGGTTCATCATGGTAGTAGCCCTAATGTCCAAACAGGAACTCTTAAAGGGGCTAATGAGATCCCACTGAATGGGAAGCTCTACCCACCTTCTCTCCACTTTGGCCTCCTCAGGCCTCTGGACCAGTAGATCAGGAAAGCATTGATATATATATATATGTGTGTGTGTGTATAATATATGTATACATGTATATATATGTGTATACATGTATGTGTACATGTATATTTCAGATTAGTTTAAAATGTAATTTAGGAAGCTACTTTCTAAATTTCTTGAAGTTATCTTACTCATCTTTGCATCTTCAGAATGTGGCATTAATTAGCTGAGGGTCTAATTGGTAAACATAATGTATTTAACCATATTTTAAAATATTTTCAGAGATGGCAGATAGGAAACTTGCAACCTTTACCAAACAGCCTTTGAGGTTGGACGCAGTGGCTCACACCTATAATCCCAGCACTTTTGGAGGCCCAGGCAGGTAGATCACCTGAGATCAGGAGTTTGAGACCAGTCTGGCTAACATGGCTAAACCCTGTCTCTACTAAAAATGCAAAAAAATAGCTGGATGTGGTGGCACATACCTGTAGTCCCAGCTACTTGGGAGGTTGAGGCAGGAGAATCACTTGAACATCTGGGGCAGAGGTTGCAGTGAGCCAAGATTATGCCACTGCACTCCAGCCTGGGAGACAGAGGGAAATTCCATCTCAAAAACAAAAACAAAAATAAAAAAAGCCTTTGAAAAAGGTTATAACATTCTTCTGAAAAACATTTTTGAACTATTTTAGAGAGCCAGAATGAGTGAGTGCTCATTTATAATTTTGTTTAAAAGAGTTAAAATGGATGTTTTTATCCAGAAGTGTGCTGAACCTCGAGAAGGATGACCAGCCTCTGGAGAGAGGAGGCGTCTCTGGAGAGAGGAGGCGTCTGAGGAGCAGAACCTTGTGATGAACACACAAGGGCACACGTCCATGGATGAGCCACAATGACACTAGAGCGGTGCACCGTCCTACAATGACCTCTAAGATAGACCCATTGGCTCTGTAACGTGGGAGTGTGTGCCTGCTCCCAAAAGACTCCTAAAAATCAGGCCAGTCTAAAGAGAGACAGGTAAATACCCAATGCCCACAGCAACGGGAGCTTAGCCTGGAGACCACAGACACACAGGGAGGGCTAGAGAACCTCTGCACCCACCACGGCAAGATGAGCTGTCAGGACAGTGTTTGGTTCTGCTTTTGGGAATGAAAATGTGTGTGTGTGTGCGTGTGTGTATTGCATGCATATTGTTCGTGTGTATGATATGTGTGTATTTGTATTGCATGCATATTATGGATGTATATGATGTATTGCATGCCTTTTATGTATGTGTATAATGTGTGTGTATATGTGTGTTTAGGGGTGTGTGTGTGTATGTGTGTTTAGGTGTGTGTGTGTTTAGGTGTGTGTGTGTATGTGTGTTTAGGTGTGTGTCTGTGTGTGTATGTGTGTTTAGGTGTGTGTGTGTTTAGGTGTGTGTGTGTATGTGTGTTTAGGAGTGTGCATAATGAAAACACAAAGTGCAGATTCAAAGAGAGGAGTGACATGGGAGTAGGTGCTTCCTTTGGACAAAGGTGAAAGGTTGAGACTGTCGATGAGTTCAAAAGCCCTGGATTCAGTTTCTTCCATGACCAAATGGCTTGTAAGGACCCCTGTAAGGAATAAAAGATAAAGCAACAAAAAAAAAAAGAAAGAAAGAAAACAGTATATATTACATCTTTATGAAAAGTGAGAAAAATCTGTTTCAAAACAAAGAAACTTTCCATGTATCCACCAAAATAACCAGTCTAGTTTATTGGGAGAAAATACTGGTTTTGAGACCAAGCAGAGCTCCAGACTAAGTTTCCTCATTTGTCATTAATAATATGGCTTGCACAAGTGCTGCAAGGATTAGAGAAGTGCCCTGGAAGGCACCTCACCCACTGCTGGCCAAAGATAAAAACTATACAAATGTAATTGAACTTCTGCTTGATATCAAATTACATGAGAATGGATTTCACTTGGAGAGGATCTGGGTGACCCTCAGGCCAGCTCAGGCAGTCGTGGAGCTTAGCTTATTGCAGGGTGCAGTGCAAGGCCCTACAGTTGTGTATGAAAAGAAGCAACAAGCCATGCGTATCAAAAACCGGACAGAGAATGCAGATGGTGGCTCATGACCTGAGGCCCAAATAGAGTCAGAGGGCGACATTCTCTCTTTCAGGTGACTTCCAATGTGGGTAAAAAGCAGATTGTGTGGTGTGCTACAGGGGATGGCAGCTGATATGGATTGATCAATGACATTAATTCTGGGGAGTGATGTCTCCAAGCAGCACTAGAAAAGTCAACTAGCATAGAATATTATTCATATGATGTAGGTAACAAGTATAATACGCCTAAATATGCACCTTTACAAATATACTGTTTGTATATTCTAAATGATGCTGTACAGCCCTTTAATGTTATTAGTCATTATTCAACTCTACATAGCTTGAAAGAAAATACATTTAAATTTCACCAAAAATATGGGTGAGATTATGATGTATTGGAATCCCATTTCCTGGGTCTGTGATTATATGATAGAAAGCATGTGTGCTAGCAATGACTAGACTGGGTGTCAGGAGACTGATTCAAATTCTGGCCCAACCATTCACTGTTTGATTCTCTGCAAGTTGCTAAGGCTCTCTCAGTCACTAGCTGCCTCCTCTGTAAAATATGCTAACGTCATCTACCAAAAAGTTTGTTGCTATAATTAAATGAGATAAAATATAAGAAGTGTACAAATGAAGGAGTGTGTGTGTGTAAGGTGAATCTTACTCTAATTAAAAAAAAAAAAAAGAAAGAGACGTCATCCTCATGCCTGTCCACCATCATTTAAATGCATTTCTGGTGTGGAAATCAGACTTGATATCACACTTGCCACCTCATGAACTTTGTTATCTTGGACAAGTGATGTTTGACCTCTCCACACTCAAGCTTCTCATGTGCAACTAGGGTAATTGCATCTACCTGAGTATTGAAAATGTGCAGTTCTCTGCAGCTCACAGGCAGAACTCACAGCCATCAGCCTCATCTCTGATTTCAGACTTGGCGAGGCATTCTGGCTCTTAGAGAAGGCTGAAGCACGTTGCATTGGAGCTTCTGTTGGGGAGAATTGTCAGCTTTTGGATTAATGAAATTACAGTCAGGGATGGTCGATCGTAATTGGCTTTTGGTTTAGTCATCCAAAAAGCCCCATGTGGTTCATATCAATGGTTTCCTCAGTTTCAGTGTCCAATCACCGTCAACGTGTATTTCTTCTGCACGAAGGCTCTTACTGCAGCATTTGGTTTAAGTGTTAGATTTGTATTTTCTTCATGCATCCAATTGCTCTCAGACCAGTGGAATGCTTTAAGTATATCAAGTAAATAAATCAAATAATTTCCTCACAATGTGTGTCAAGGGCTGAGGGACTATGTGTCTAATTTACTGCAAATCCTGAGGGATTATTTGGATTTGTGAAAAAGCAAAGAATTCCTCTCCTCTGATTCTATGTAAAGGAAGGACCAAGAGCTTCCCGGCATTAGATTTAACTCTTTCTCTAGGATTTTCCATTGTGTTTACCTGAATTCCATTTCTTTCTTTTAAATTTTCTTTTTCAGAATAGTTCCAAGCAATGCTATCCTAGACATTTTTATAAACCCTTACTAAACAGCAGAAACTAAGAAGTATGTGGGACCCTGGAGGCTATGCAGTAGGACTTCCGCGATTCCCAGGTAAGATGCCGAGTTGCAAACGCCAGGTCCTCCCGCCTAGCCCTCACGGATGGCAGTGCTGTGGCCTGTCCTCCCAATGCCCACCCAGACCCGTGTTCTCTGGGTGTTAAGACGTGATCTTGGCTTTATAGATAGATGTACCAGTGGATTTCTTCCCCTGTATTTTGTCTTAGGGGAAAGTCACTATCAGTTGCCAGCACAAGTCCAGCTTGGTTTCCTTTTTCAGCATTGGCCCCACTCAGCCTGCAGCCTGAGCTCCAAAACCACAGCCCACCCACACCTACCTGCCAGGTTCACAACTGCCCACATCCACTGCCTCACCCCACCCACCTGCCCCACCCACACATCCCTGCCTCTCCACACCTGCGCACACTCACATGCCCTGCCCCACCCACATTCACCTGCCCCGCCCGCACATGCCTGCCCTGCCCAGCGCAAGTTTCCGGCCACTTCCCTGAGCCCTCTTATATTTCAAAATTTATTTTGACCTTGGCATCTCAGATTTCTCTGTCTGCTGGCTCCATCTCCAATCCCAGCTCCACTCAATTCCCACCTGCAGTCTTCTGTCTTATGCAAGATTTAATTTATGATTCCTACTTAGTCATCCAATTCCTAAACTCTTCTCCCTACACTTTCTAAACTGCCAGGGTCTGGAATTCATTCCCAGAGAGACCCCTGGAGGTCCAAGGGAGAAGTCTGGCCCACTTGCAGAGCCTCGCAGGGCCGCAGCTCCTCCTTTCTTGAGAATAAGGTTGCCTCCTTACAGGGTGGGTCCTGGCAGTCACACCCACACTTCACAATCCCATCCCTCAGCCACAGGGGAGCACCTGAGAGTTGGGCTCTGGCCTAGGCCAAGGGGTTCCTTCTCCTGGGAAGGTGAGTGGGGACACAGCAGCACAGGGGCCACTGGTGCCTGTTAGGACTTAGGGTGTGGGTGTGGGAGGTGTTGGGTGGTCCTGCCTCCCTGGAGGGAGCACTGGGAGGGAGGAGGTAGGAGAGAGACGGAGAGGAGAAGGGGCCTGGAAAGAAGGAGAGGGAAGAGAGTGACAGGAAGACATAGGCAGGCAGTTGCTCCACGGTTCACTGTGGGCTCCACATCCTGCTTCCCTGAGATCCCCCAATACTCTTGATAATTAAATATTATTTTATTAATTGCTTAATCATGTTTGAGTCCAAGTAAAATAATGTTGATTAAGATACCTATCATTCTCCTTGTGACCTCCTTCCGTTATTTTTCCTGCCACTCAACAATGTTTCCTCCCCAGATAAGTTGTTTGAGTTCCTCTCTTTCTATCCTCTCCCCACCTTCCCTCAAAGGTGAGGGAGTGTCAGAACCCCCTGCAGGGCTGGGTGGAAACACAGCTGCCAGGCTGCATCCTCAGAGCTTCTGATTCAGTAGATTGGGGCAGAGCAGGAGAATTGGCCCTTTTAATAAGATCGCAGGTGTTATGCATTGAATTGAATCCCATCAAAAGACACATTGAAGTCCTAAACCCTGGAACCTGTGAGTATGAACTCATGTGGAAATCAGTTCTTAGCACATAAAATCAAATGAAGATGGGATCACACAAGAGGGGAGCGGGCTCTAATTCAGCAACCAGCGTGTTTATGAGAAGGAAGGATTTTGGGCACAGACACTTGAGGGCATCCAATGATGAAAGAGACAGAGGTTGGAGGGGTGTATCCAGAAGCCAAACAGCACCTAGGACGGCCAGTAACCACCAGCAGCCAGGAAGCCTCAGGAGGAACCAGCCTACTGACACCTTGATTTTGGATTTCTGGCCTCCAGAACTGTAAGAGAAAAGAATTATGTTGTTTGAAGACACTCAGTTTGTGGGACTTTGCTATGACAGCCCCCAGAACTAAAAAGCCATTCTGCTGCTGATGATTCGGGGACCGCACTTTTTGACGGAGGCTATAGAATATCCCCTAGTGGATTCTTCTTGCCCCACCTCACACCCTTCCAACGGATCTGCATGCTACTGCTGGCACTGGCGATTTGAAATACAGATCAGTAATGCCATTTTGTTACAGAAGGTAGCAGCGGGGCAGCAGAGGACTCCCCCAAACCCACCAGGAAAGTCAGGTGACCATCAAGTCAGGCGGTTGTCACACTGCCTCTCTCAAATTATAATTGGTTGCACCCATAGAGAAAGGCAGTTTTCCAATAGATAAAAACACCTGTAACTGGTGCTCAACAGCTTCCAAATAAGATCCAGAAATTGGGCGAGTGGGCTCAGGCCTGTGACTCAAGGGGCAAAATAGCAAACTTTAACTGGTATATGACCTTCTGGGGGATTCCACCAGAAGTGGGATGCAAGACACTGAAAGTAGGCCACCATATAAATCCCTAAGTCCACAGTCAAATGAGGCACTTGACCTCCAAGATGGCTACTTGGCACTCTTCCACGTATACTTCTCTGAAGGCCTTTTTTTTTTTTTTTTTTCCTGAGTCTCCCTCTGTCTCCCAGGCTGGAGTACAGTGGTGTGATCTCGGCTCACTGCAACCTCTGCTTCCCCGGTCAAGCGATTCTCCCACCTCAACCTCCTGAGTAGCTGGAATTACAGGCACACGCCACCATGCTCAGCTTAATTTTTGTATTTTTAGTAGAGACGGGATTTCACCACCCTGGCCAGGTTGGTCTGGGAATCCTGACCTCAAGTAATCCGCCCACCTACCTTGGCCTCCCAAAGTGCTGGGATTACAAGCGTGAGCCACTGTGCCCTGCCTAAAACGTTTTAATAAACTTTCACTCCTGCTGTAAAATTTGCCTTGGTCTCTTCTTCTGCCTTATGCCCCTTCGTCAAATTCTTTCTTCTGAGGAGACAAGAATTGAGGTTGCTGCAGACCCGTATGGATTCACCACCAGTAATAGTTTCTTCGGTCAAAAATAAGCTGAGCCCCTTAGCAGGCACTGGAGGATGTGGGTGATGTTGTTTCACTTTATACTAGAGTGTGTGTGCACGTGTGTGTGCGCGTGTGTGTGCGCGTGTGTGTGCACGTGGGCCTTTGTCCCTGACCTTCCATTTGGACACACATCTGCCGCCTCTGGGTCTCCTGTTGAGCTTCACAGGACTGTACAAGCTCTTAGCTGAACTCAGCTTAAAACATCCACCCTGAAAATTCTCCTCGTCCTTCAATGCTGGACTGAATTCTACTTTCTCTAGGCGTATGTGTGTGGAAGTACCTTGCATAAAGTTTTATCTTTTTATCCAGTGTTTTGACAGCTTTAATCATTTGATTTTCATGTTATTCCTGTGGAAAATAGCACAAATGTTTTTCCTTGTATTTCATGGAAGAAAATTCAATTCCCTAATATCACATAGATAGATAACAGCAGAGATAGGATTTGAACACAGAACATCTGATTCCAAATCCCATATAATGCTATCACTTTTTTCCTGCCATCACCTAAAAATGTGTGTGCGTCTCCCCAAGATTTTCTTTCTCATTCTTTGTTTTCTTGTTAGTTGTTTACACAGTAAGCTCCAGGAGAACAGTTATTTTTAGATCACTTAACATATCTGGAGCCATATCTAGCATATATTAGAAAATTAGTGTTTGAGTGAGAAAGAAAGGGAAGCAGAAGAAAAAAATAAATATTAAAAAGAAAGAAAAAATGGAAAGATACATTTTAATATTATATCAGATTGGACTCAGTGGTAATTTAGCTGGCACAATCCATTGATTTTACAAACTTATGTACTTTGCTAAGTAAAATGTGCATGTATTTATATGTATAGATTTGAACATTACATATGTCCGTGAATGCATATATGTGCTTATCATGTATGTATGCTTATACCCTGCCAACTAAGTTCTTCGTTTATCCCATGAAGGTGTTTGTTTTGAATACTGTCCTTATATCAACACTTTTGTGAATAAAGGATGAATTATACAGACATGGGCCTTTGTAATGCATTGTATACACTGTTATTCGTATGTTTTTACATTGATGTTTAGTCTATTTTTTTGAATATCTTGCAGCCATATGCTGCTCTTGATCTGCATAAGAAACTCTCCCAATGGGAATTACAAAGATCTAGACTAGTAGAGTAGTAATCAGCACTTGTTTCATGATTTGTTCTATTTTTGAGAAATCGACAAAATTATACATTATATCCTTCTACTAAAAATGGAAAGTTTTTTTTTCCCAAAGCTTGATTCTTTATAGAGCCAGTGATTGGACACTCTTTTATAGGTAGAATCCGAGAGTTGTCTTGGTTGCTCTCAAAAGGAATCCTGGAGGAAGAACTGGATGCACCTTGGTCCTCTGTGAGAAACGTAAATAAAGGGTTCAACTTCATGAACTGAGACTTTCACATCCTCTGAGAATTCACCGCGTTCCTCCCTGCATGCTTCCTTACTTGGCAAATGCATTTCCCTGGGATTTTTAGTACATTTCTTAAGTCCTGGTGTTAGGTTTTACCCAGTAATGTTTGGACAAGCAGTCAGAAAGAGCCACCACTAGGCAGGGTTTTCTCTACAAAGCAAGCTTCCTGCTGGAAGAACTTGGAGGCTGGAATAGCCAAAACAAATCCCAGGGGCCTGGCTCCAGGCAGCAGTGTATTTCACCCAAGTGTGTTCAGCCGCTCCCAGAACCATTGTTCCACTGGGTAGGAAGTGAAGGAGGGGCTCCTCCACTTCAGCCAAAGAGGAAATGGGGAGCCTTGCCCGTGCATATTGCATGAGACCGCCACCCCCAAATTATGCAGATAAGAGTGGTTGAATCCAGCAATCAGGCACAGAAAGGGAAAACCCAGCTAAGTACAGTAATTATAAATCAAAGAGACCTGCCCGTGACGGGTGTCATTTGGAGAAGCTTGTGGGCTCATTTCCCTTTAAGGGCTGAGTTGCCGGACTGTTGTTGACTGTGATTTGAAACTCCCTCCCCTGTGGGCTGGTTGTCATCATTGTTCTCTCAACACATGCACCAGGCTTGGCTTAATTAGTGGTGTGTTGTTGGGGTGGGCCAAATTTTATATCCTGGCATTGGGGGAGGTGTAAAGTTGCAGCCACAATTGTCTGGAGATGTTGATCAAATCCAGATTACGTGAGCCTGGGGCACAGTTGGCGCAGCTTTCCTTACCAAAACAGGCTAATAAACAAGTAAATAAGAGGGGAAATGCTCTCCCGCTTATTAGGGAGTCGGATTCCCTCTATCTTTTCTTATTTTAAGTAAAACTAGATCGTTTCTGAAATTTTTAGGCTTGATTTTGCAGCATGCTTTTTTTTTTCTTGTTTCCTTTCCATTTGCATATTTCCTAGGAGACAGGCTCCCATCTCATCATGGATTAGGATTTGAAAAATCAGTAAATTTTATGCTTTTAGAATGTCATTTTCTCTGTGAAAATGGAAGCACTGGTGGCTACTCCTTGTTGTAACTACTGTGTTTTCCACATTCCACGTAAATTAAAGTGTATATAAACACTAACATTAGGAAGTTGCTTGATGAAAATACATATTGGATTCTGAAATGCACAGAGACTTTTTTAAAAATGTTCGTCAAAAAATACACTGCTTACAATGCATTTTCTCCCAATATCTCTGCATCAAAATTCCTTAGAGTAGGATAGATTAAGTGGTCATAAAATGCAAAAAATATGCATACAAATACACATGGATTGTATATATATTTGTATACACGGTAGAGTAAAAAACTAAGCATAAAACTGCCTATTTCTTTTTTCTATGTCTAATAATTATAATTTATTATACTTTAATACAATTTAAATATATTATATATACATAATATATTTAAATAAATACATATTTTAAATATAATTGCATATGTATGTATGTATATTTGGCAGAGCAAAGGTTTCTAAATACTTGTTCAAAGACATTTTGTGTAGAAAATGACAAAACCACACAACTCCTTCTGTAATAACCCAGGAAAAGAAGAGAGCCTAGTGTGTCTAGTCCTCTTGGGCATCTAAGTACATGAATTACATTAGGCAAATCTGGTTCCTCCTCTATAAAAGGAGGGGACTGGACTAAGTCCTTTAGCAGGTCCTCCCCACCCAGTTGTTCCAGGACGCTAAACCTTCACAAATTGAGGATCTCCTCCATCTACCTTCAATCTGTTGTTTGCAAGTAGAATTATCCATTTCAATCAAGATAAAATTGCTGGATACAGAAAAAAAAAAACAAAACAGATCATCAGATGCCAAGTCATTTTAAAACATCGATTTAATTTCCCCCACGTGTAACGCTATGATGCTGCATGAAACCGCTTTCAAAGAAGAAATTTGAAATCAAGATCCATCAGCCCCAGTTAATTTGTTCATGAATCAAGAATGAACAAGATCTAGATCTTCATTGTGGCCTAATTGGGGTTTAATTAACTTGGGTGCTCTTTGGTGAAGAGAAAAACAAATGTGGAGGAAGAAAACACACAGTCTCCATGTCACAAAGGGCTTTGGGGATTTCCCGAGGTTTTTAAAGCCAGGCGGTTGCAACTTCTCACACAGCTCAGGCAAACACCCCAGGACAAGCAGGCTGTAGGACATTTGCCAACTGTTTACTTGTGTTCATAGTATCTACTTGTATGGGCCGATGGTGTCACTATGAGGATGCCTCTACCTTCAGGTGCAGCAAGAGAAAGGCAAGGTGGCTCAGATGTCATGCGGCTCAGCTTTGGTACCACAGCGAGGGTCCTCTAGGCGCCAGCCTTTGAGGGTCAACAAGTGCATGGGCTATGGTTCAGATATCCCTTTGAGGGGTGCTTCTCTGTTGGCTGCCAGGTCTGGCTTCTTTGGTCTCTGACCTCAGGGTGTCGTCCTGCCATCTCTACTGCGAAGCTAATCAGGGCCTGTCATTGAGGTCTCTGTGGAGGATCCCACTTTTCGAAGCCAGCCAAATGCTCTGTCTTTAGCAAGCACATCTAGGGGAAGGCTGCTGAAGTAACAGCAAAACAAAAGGGATCCACTTTTCAGCTATGATGTAATCCTTGCAGGAGTCCAGAACTCAATTGGCAGGGTTAGAATTACATTTTGGAGACAGACAAGAACATGAAAACACAGTGGAGAGATGTAAGCGTGACACTGGAAACTGGAAGGCATCAGAGAGGCATTGGAGCAGCGTGCATGGTCCTGCAGGTGACACACTGAAGACCTCAGCCAGTGGAAAACACAAGTGAGGTCGTCAAAAGACTGGTTTGGTCAGTTGGAAAACTATACGTTTTGAATGAACATATCTAGACATTTCCAAAAGCATTTTCTTATTAAGAAAAACTTGTTTTTTTCTTTCAGGACAGCAATCTGATATCCTCTCCTCTCTGGGGGCACATTATGGTAGGATTTGGATGCTCACGCATTACCTACTACCCTCTCATTCACACTCTTTCTCTCTGAGACTCACTTGGCTTCTGGTTCCTCAGCCTTGCAGATACTGCTTATGGCCACTAGAGCCAGCAAACTGTACCTCGCTTAAGATAGTAACATCTGGGGAAAGTTTTACAAAGATGCACTGCCAGGTCACTGCCCTGGGAGCTATGTCAGGAAACTGTCCCTTGAGAATGAGGTTTCAACAAAGTCCTTCTGGCCCCTTAGCATCCAATCCCCTTGCAAAATGGAAGGTCAAGGCAGGTCCCTCTGCTCTACTCCCTCAGGTTACAAGAGCAGTCCTGTTGGCAAGAAGATGGTGGGTGATAATGACACATACAGAGAGAGATGGCTAGATAGATGCATTAGCTAGATGCATAGACACTAGGTAGGTAGATGTAAGATAGATCATAGATAAATAGGTAGATGAGAGACAGAGATTTATATAGCTGAATATAAATATTAGATATAGATATCCTAAAAATAAAAATGAATTTTAACAATCCAGAAAATGCAGACTGTACAAGTATCGACAGAATCCACTGCCTAAGGCTGGAAGGAATGTACACAGCTCAGGCCCCTGCGGGCTGCCCAGTAGGTACTTGACAGTGGCTGTGGGACCTGGCTTGAGACACAGTAGGAAACACCGGTGCGACTAAACGCAAAAGCCTTGCCGAGTCGGAAGCACATTCTAGTTGGGTTGAAACGAATTGTGCCGTCGCTTCAGAACTGGGCCTTAAAATAAGCCCCAAGCTAAGATGTAACTGGCCTGGCTAAGGAAGCAGTTTCGCAGCCAAGCAACACAGACTCTGAACTCCGCCTGTGAATTCACAAGTGTGAAACCTGACCCTGAAGGGGAAGCAAGGGTGAGGGTGTGCAGGGTTGCTGCATTTGGAAGCTGTGCCGCGGCGTTTTCCCCGTGCCAGAAAAAGATCTTTAAATCACTTTATTTCAGCACATGGCAGGCTCCATTCAACCGGCCAGACAAGCATCTGTGGTAACTCTTGGGAAATAAAAACCTTGCAACTTGCAGTCAAAGTCAGCTCTGCATTTCCTGTGAGGCTGAGAGCGAGGGAGGGGCAAGGCGATGAGAAGAGGCCATTTGTTTCTGCTTCCTCAGAGATGAAAGGCGGCTGCTTAGGAAACTTCTCTCTGGGTCTGCGCTCCCCATTCTTCACCCCACCCTGCAAATCCCGGCATAGGCCAGTACAGAGGGGCTAGGGCACTGCCGGAAATGGAGTAATACGACCACCACGCTGAAATCATAGCATCGAAATGCCCAGTATAACATGCAATCGTGTCAGTGTTACAGGATGACATACCTTGGGAAAAAATTCTTGCTTCTTTCTTGGCAATATAGAAGTGTGGTGGGTGTGTGTGTGTGTGTGCGTGTGTGTGTATTCCATTCCACTGGTAGGTTTTTAGGATATTTAAAAAAGGCTTTCTGGATCTGCAAGGGAATACATTTTCCCAATGTATGCTATGTTCAAAATACTAAAATATACCTCCTGGTTGAGATAGATCATTAGGAGACAGATAGATGACAGAGATAGATAGGTAGAGATGTAAAGAGTTTACAAAATTCTAGTGTCACCATTGTTTCACAATACAGAAGTTAAAGGTTAGGGGCATATCAAATAAGTACCAATATAAGTATCAGGCTATGTGAATTCTAACAGAACTCTTTCCCCCAGACACCTGTGTCCCTTCTCTTGGGGCCTGAGTTTTCAGTCTGTAAGTAACAATGGTGGATTATATAATCACTAAACTTTCCCACCCAAAAATTCCATGGTAATTTTTTGAATTACTGAGAAAGGAATTTAAGAAAAAACAGGAGTTCAGAGAAACAGAAGGTCAGAAAGATTTCTTTAGTGCACATTAGAGTTGGAAACAAAGGTCACATGGGAGGCTACAATAGGTCATCAAAGGTTGATTAAATATAAAGCAGAAGAATCTCTCCATGCTGAATAAAAATTTAAATAAAAGGAAAATCACCTAGACACACAAAGGAGTGTTTAACTGTGTCTAACTGTTTATAGAGCTGGAAGTACTGGTGGCAGAGTGGGTTGAACTTCATGGGTGGAAGAGATAGGATTTTTCTGGAAGGGCCACAGGGGTATTTCTAGGCTCACATGTTCTTCAAGAACTTTGTGATGCCTCATCAAGAGAGTCTATTTTCCTACCTACTGAAATTGGCAGGCCTTTGTGACCCCTCAACAGATAAAACCTGGCAGCAATGAGGCACCTTTGACTTCTGAGGCCAGGTGATAGAAGGCAACCAGCTTCTATTCATCTCTCTCTCCGTGCCCACCCTGGGAAGCTGACCACCATGTTGTAGGGAGCTGAGGCCACACAGCAAGGCTGCATGAAACTGTTCCAGCCTAAGGCCAGCTAAGGTGTCAGCAAGGGCCAGCATTGACCCCTGGCATGGGAGTGTGTGGCCTGCAGATGACTGTGACCTTTGAGCCTCCCCAGCTGACACCAAGTAGAGCCGAAATGAACCATCCATGCAGAGCACTTCCACACAGTACTGAAGCCTGAAGGTGTGAGCTATTGAGGAGATTTGTCATGTGGCCACAGTAACCAGATTAAGGGGTTAATGCTTGAAACCTAGAGAAGAAAGAGTTTTCATCTCTTGGGGTGAAAAAACCAGATCTTTAAATGTTTAACTATTATGTCAAAACTAAGTTAAACTGAAGCCAACGGATCCAGTTTGGAACTCTGTGTCTTATTTCAGGCATGGGATAAATGGAGCAATATTTTCTCCCCAGCAAACGTGCTTAGAATAGTATCCACCTAGCACATAGGCGATGCTATACGAGTATTTGTTAAACAACATTAAAACAAACATTTCTCTTATGCATAGCTGTGTGAAAAAGGCAAACAAGAACATCTCCAAAAGCAAAGGAAATATGAAAGGTACTGCCCAGGAGTTACTGCTAAGAGGTTTATGAAAGTCATCTTCTGGATTTCTGCCCCACAGGCCCAGGATAGCAAAAGCCAGGGTTCCTAACCTGACAGCACTGTTGTTAAATAGGCTCCAAATCCTGTGACCCATGGTGCTTTTGTTGCCCAAATTATACCTCCAGATGTTCTAGGTGCATGACAAAGACAGATCTCAGGGATGACTCACAATCCAAGGACTCCCAAGGAAACAGATTTCCCAGTAAATATCCAGAATAAATATTTTCATAATTTGCACTAATTCTGTAAATATGTCATTTTCCCTTTTCATTTTCTCACTCTAGACACCTCAAAGAAACAGCAGCACTGTTAAATGGGTGTGAACCACTCTTGACCCCCTAGTTAGGGTAAAATACTTAGAAATCTCTGAGGGTCTACTAAAAAATTTCCCACATCAGCAAACTATGTTTGTGGTGGAGTATTATTAATGGGAAGTTGGTAATATCATTTTCTGCTCAATATAGTACTAAGTAAAAGATTCCAGATACATACTTTTTTCTCTACCTGAAATCATTCACAAAATCTATCTAAATTGAATATATATATATATATATACACACACATACACACACACATATATACACACACACACATTGAGGGAAATAATTAAAGATATATATGAATATATCTCAACCTGTATCAGCTCTGTGAGTCTGCATACCATAAGTAATCTTTTAAAAAATATAGGCCGGGCGCGGTGGCTCAAGCCTGTAATCCCAGCACTTTGGGAGGCCGAGACGGGCGGATCACGAGGTCAGGAGATCGAGACCATCCTGGCTAACACGGTGAAACCCCGTCTCTACTAAAAAAATACAAAAAAAACTAGCCGGGCGAGGTGGCGGGCGCCTGTAGTCCCAGCTACTTGGGAGGCTGAGGCAGGAGAATGGCGTAAACCCGGGAGGCAGAGCTTGCAGTGAGCTGAGATCCGGCCACTGCACTCCAGCCTGGGCGACAGAGTGAGACTCTGTCTCGAAAAAAAAAAAAAAAAATATATATATATATATATATATATGTGTGTATATATATATATATGTGTGTGTGTGTGTGTGTATATATATATATATATATATAGCATGTAGTTATGGGTCAAATTGTGCCCCTCACTCCTAAAGATATATTGATGTCCTAGCCTCCAGTACTTCAGAATGTTGCAGACACAGGAGTATGTGACACTGAGAAGAGACAGAGCAGGATAGTCAATAGAAGCCTCCAGCAAGTATTCTTCCTGCAGGAACATGAGATTGAACTAAAAGCACACAAAATACACACAGAACAGCACCTTTACAGGAACCAAAAAATGGTGAGCAATTACAGTACCTGGTTTTAACATCATATCAAGGAAAGAGACACTGAAGAGGGTAAGAAAGTCTTGAATTGTCTACACCATCCTTCGCCCATTTCCTGGCAGCAGCCACATTGTGTGGAGAGAGAATCTGTATGTTTGGGGGAGAGAGAGTGCAGTGACTGTGGGACAACTGGGGCAGCCAAAGGAGTGCTTGTGTCACTGCCACCCCAATCACAAGCAGTGAAGGTAACACCTCCAGGAGAGCCTCATCCCCTCTGCTTAAAAAGAAGAGAAGTGAGAGTCAAGAGGACGTTGTCTCATAACTTGGATAAAAACTCATCCATAGAAGAATAGGGCACCAGGCAGACCTAAGGCCCACCCCCCACCCATTGCAGGCACTAGCTCCTGGATGACTTTTCTAGACAAACCCTGGGCCAGAAGAGAATCTGGTGCCTTGAAGGGAAGAACCTAGTCCTGGAAGAATTCATCACCTGTTGACTAAAGGGCACATGAGCCCTGAATAATCAGCAGTGGTAACAGGGCAGTACCCACCACAGGCCTTGGATGAGACTCAGATGTGCTCACTTCAGGTGTGATCCAGCATATCCCCAGCTGTAGCAGCTATGGAGACAGACCCCTTCTGCTTGAGAAAAGGAGAGGAAAAAACAAAGGGCACTTTGTCTTGCAGCTTGAGTATTAACTTGGCCACAGTGGAATTACAGCACCAAATGGGCTCCTGGAGTCCCCACTTTCAGGCCTTAGCTTCTGGGTGGCATTCCTGGACCTTCCCTGGGCCAGAGAAAACCCCACTGCCCTGGAGGGAGAGACTTGGGATGGGCAGCAGTCACCACAAGCTTACTGAAGAGCCCTTGGGTCTTGAGTGAACATTGGTGGTAGCCAGGCAATATTTGCCACGGTCTTGGAGTGGTGGTGGCCACGCAGACAGACTTCTTTGAGGAAAGGGCAAGGAAGAGTGGGAAGGGCTTTTTCATGAGGCTTTGGTGTCAGCTCAGCCACAGTAGATTAGAGCACCAGGTACATTCCTAAGGTTCTCAACTCCAGGCCCTGGCTCCCAGATGACGTTTCTGGGCCTGTCTCAGGCTAGGGGAAATTTGCTACCCTGAAGGGAAGAATACAAGCCTGGTTGGATTAGCCACTTGCTGACTGTAGAGCCCTTGTGCTTTCAGTGAACATAGATGGTAGCCAGGCTGTGGTCACTGCAGGCCTTGGGTGAAACCCACTGCTGTGCTGACATTGGGTCAGTCCCAGTGGTGGTGGCCACAGGGGTGTTTATGTCACCCCTCTCCAGCTCTAGGCAGTTTAGCCCAGAGAGGGAGAGAGACAGAGAGAGAGAGGGAGAGAGAGAGACTTCATTTGTTTGGGAGAAAGTAAAGAATGAGAACAAGAGTTTCTGCCTGGTAATCCAGGAAATTCTTTCAGATCTGATCCATGATCACCAAGGGGGTCCCTCTATGAGTCGGCAAGAGACATAACACTACTGGGCTTGGGATGCTTCCTAAAGCAGATATGGTTGCAGTGACCAATACCCAAGTCTCCTCAAATAGCTGGAAAGACTCATCAAATAGGATGGGCACCAACAAGCCCAGATTGCAAAGACTACAATAACTGCCCAACTCTTCAATGCTCACACACTGATAAACACCCACAAGCATTAGTACCATCCAGTAAAACATGAACTCACCAAACAAACTTAATAAGGCACAAGGGACCAATCCTAGAGAGACAGAAATGTGTGATCTTTCAGAGAATTCAAAATGGATGCTTTCTCAAAGTATCCATTACTTTGATAACCAAGTATCAAAGGTTATTAGTAACTTGGTTATTAGTAACTCTAATAACCAAGTTAAAGTTATTAGATAACTTTAACAAAGAGATTGAAATATTTTTTAAAATCAAGCAGTAATCCTGGAGCTGAGAAATGCTATTTACATACTGAAGAATGCATCAAAGTCTCTTAAAAGCACAGTTGATCACGAAGAAGAAAGAATTGGTGAGCTTGAGACAAGCTATTTGAAAACACACAACAGTCAGAGGAGACAGACAATAGAATAAAAACGAATAAAAGAAGCCTACAAGTTATAGAAAGTAGCCTCAAAAGAGCAAATCTAAGAGTTATTGGCCTTAAAGAGGGGCTAGAGAGAGAGATTGGGGTAGAAAGTTTATTAAAGGGAAAATATCAAAGAACTTCTTAAATCTAGAGAAATGTATCAACACTCAAGTACAAGAAGGTTATAGAATGAACATCAAGCAGATTTAATCTAAAGAAGACTACCTCTAGATATTTCATTATCAAACTCTCAAAGGTCAAGAATAAAGAAAGGATCCTAAAAGCAGCAAGAGAAAAGAAACAAATCACATACAAAGGAGCTCCAGTACATCGGGCAGCAGACTTCTCAGTGGAAACCTCACAGGGCAGGAGAGAGTGGCATGGCATAATTTAAAGTGCTAAAGGAAAAAATCAAAAAACAAAAAAAATTTTATCCTAGAATAGCATACCCATCAAAAATATCCTTCAAACATGAAGAGAAATAAAGATACTCCCAGACAAACAAAAGCTGAGGGATTTTATCAATACCACGCCTCTCCTACCTACAAGAAATACTAAAGGGAGTTCTTTATTCTGAAAGAGGAGGATGTTAATGAGCAAGAAGCAATCATCCAAAGGTACAAAACTCACTGGTAATAGTGAGCACACAGGAAAACAGAATAGTACAGTAGTGCAGTTGTGGTTTGTAGACTACTCTTGTCTTAAGTAGAAAGATTATATGATGAATCTATCAAAAATAATAACTACAACAACTTTTCAAGACATAGTACAATAAGATAAAGAGAGAGAAAACAAAATGTTAAAAAGCAGGGGGATGAAATTAAAATGTAGAGCTTTCATTAGTTTTCTTTTTGCATGTTTGTTCATTTATGCAATCAGTTTTTACATTACATCAGTTTAAAATGAAGAGTTATCAGACAGTATCTGCAAGCTTAAATCCAAAATCATGCAATACATGTACAAAAATGAAAAGCAAAACTTAAATCAACTGACCAGAGAAAATCACCTTCACTAAAAGGTAGAAAGGAAGAAAGGAAAGAAGGAAGAAAAGGCCACAAAGCAACTGGAAAACAACTCACAAAATGGTAGAAGTAAGTATTTGCTCACCAATGGTAACATTTAATGCAAATGGACTAAACTCTCCGATTAAAAGACAGAGTGGCTGAATGGATGGAAAAACAAGACCTAATAATCTGTTCTCTACAAGAAACACGTAGACTAAAAATAAAGAGATGGAAAAAGACATTCCATGCCAATGGAAACCAAAAAAATGAGCGGGGGTAGCTATACTTATATCAGCCAAAACAGATTTCAAGACAAAAACTGTAAGAAGAGACAAAGAAGGTCACTATATAATGACTAAGGAATCAATTCAGCAAAAAGATACAATGATGGTAAATATATATGCAACCAACATTGGAACATCCAGATACGTAAAGTAAATATTATTCAAGTTAAAAGAGATACACCCCAACATAATAATATAGGGAGACTTCAACACCCCACTTTCAGCATTGGACAGATCTTCCAGACAGAGAATCAACAAATAAATATTGGATTTAACTGCACTATTAACCAAATAGACCTAGTAGATATTTACAGAACGATTCGTCCAACAGTTGCAGAGTACAAGTTCTTCTCCTTAGCACACAGATTATTCTCAAGTATAGAGCCTATGTTAGGGTACAAAACAAATCCTGAAACATTTTAAAAAATTGAAATCATATAAGTATCTTCTCTGATCACAATGAAATAAAATTGGAAATCAGTAGCAACAGGAATTTTGGAAAGTATACAAACACATGGAAATTAAACAAGATGCTCCTGAATGACCAGTGGGTCAATGAAGAAATTAAAAAGGAAATTTAAAACTTTTTTGAAACAAATAAAACTGTAAACAGGACAAACCAAAAATCTATGGGATACAGTGAAAGTACTAAGAGGTAAGTTTATAGATATAAGCACCTATCTCAAAAAAGTAGAAAAAATTCAAATAAATGACCTAACTATGCATCTTAAAGAATTAAAAAAGCAAGAGCAAACCAAACCCAAAATTAGTAGAAGAAAAAATAATAAAAATACGGAAAAAATAAATGAAATTGAAACTAAACAATGAAAATGATCAACGAAAGATAAACTGTTTTTTTTTAAGATGAACAAAATTGATGAACCTTTAGCATAACTAATAAAAAAGAGAAGAGATTCAAAGAAATAAAGCCAGACATTACAGTCAACAGCACAGAAATTTAAAGGATCACTAGAGACTGACTATGAGCAACTATATGCCAATAAATTGGAAAAATCTAGAAGAAGTTGATAAATTCTTAGACACATACAACCTACCAAGATTGGACCATGAAGAAATCCGAAACTTGAACAGACCTGTAACAAGTAATGAGATTGGAGCCATAATAAAAATAAAAAGTCTTTCAGCAAAGAAAAGCCTAGGACCCAAAGGCTTCACTTCTGAATTTTATAAAACCATTTCAATATGAATTCTTACCAATCGTACTCAAACTATTCCAATAATAGGAAGAGGGAACACTTCCAGACTCTAGAAAGCTGATATGGTTTGGTTCTGTGTCCACACCTAAATCTCATCTCAAATTGCAACTCCCATAATCCCCATGTGTCAAGGGAGACACCTGGTGGGAGGTGATTGGATCCTGGGGGCAGTTTCCCCCATGCTGTTCTTGTGATAGTGAGTGAGTTCTCATGAGAGCTGATGGTTTTCTAAGTGTTTGACAGTTCCTTCTTCACACCTGCTTCTCCCTCTTGCCTGCTGCCACATAAGACATGCTTGCTTCCTCTTCCACCGTGATTCTAAATTTCCTGAGGCCTCCCCAGCCATGCAGAACTGTGAATCAATTAAACCTCTTTTCCTTATAAATCAGTCAGTCTCAGGTTTTTTTTTATAGTAATGTGAGAACAGACTAATACAGAGGCCAGTATTACCCTAATACCAAAACCAGACAAAGACACATCAAAAAAAGAAAACCACAGGCCAATATAGCTAATGAACATTGATGCAAAAATCCTCAACAAAATACTAGCAAACTAAATTCATAACACATTTAAAAGATTATTCATCATAACTAAGTGGGATTTATCCCAGAGATGCAAGAATGGTTCAACATACGCAAATCAATCGACATGATACATTTTATCAACAGAACAAATGACAAAATCCACATGATCATTTCAAATGATGCTGAAATTTAATAAAATTCAACATATCTTGATGATAAAAACCTTCAAAGAAACTAGATGTAGATGATACATACTTCAACGTAATAAAAACCATATATGACAGACCCACAGCTAGTGTGTACTCAAATAGAAAAAAAGACAGCCTTTCCTTAAGATATGGAATATGAAAAGGATGCCCACTTTCACCACTGTTATTTAAAATAGCATTGGAATTCCTAGCTATAACAATCAGACAAGAGAGATAAATAAAGGACATCCAAATTGGAAGGGAAGACTTCAAATTATCCTTGTTTGCAGATGATATAATTTTATATTTGGAAAAACCTAAAGACCCTCCCAAAAAGCCAGTAGAACTGATAAACAAATTCAGCAAGGTGCACAATACAAAATCCACATACAAAAATCAGTAGCATTTTTGTATCCTAACAGTGAACAATCTGAAAAAGAAATCAAGAAAGTAATCCCATTTACAATAGCTACAAATAAAATAAAATGCCTAGGAATACACCTAACCAAAGAAGTGAAAGACCTCTACAATGCAAACTATAAAACATGGATGCAAGAAATTGAAGAAGACACACAAAAATGAAAAATATTCCATGTTCATGGATTTAAAAAAAAATTGTTAAAATGCCCATACTACACAAAACAATCTACAGATTCAATGCAATCCCTATAAAAATATCAGTGACATTCTTCACAGAAACAGAAAAAAATTCTAAAATTTCTAGGGACCCACAAAACACCCAGAATAGCCAAAACTATCCTCCTGCCTCATCCTCCCACAGTGCTGGGATTACATTCCAAAAGAGAGGCAACAAAAAATACCGGCAAGTTGTGGAGAAAAGGGAACTTTTGTACAGTGTTAGTTGGAATGCAAATTAATACAAACACTTTGGAGAACAGTTTGGAAGTTCCTCAAGAAACTCAACATAGAACTACCATATGATCCAGCAATCCCACTGCTAGGTATGTACCCAAAAGCAAATAAATCAGTATGTCAAGGAGATATCTGTACTTCTATGTTTATTGCACAGCCAATATTTGGAAGTGACCTAGTGTCCATCAACAGACGAATAAACACAGAGATTGTATTATGTACACACAATGGAGTACTATTCAGCCATAAAAAAATGAAGGTCATTATGTTAAGTGAAATAAACCAGTATGACAAACTTCAGATGTTCTTATTTGTGGGAGCTAAACAAATTAAAACAATTGAACTCATAGAGATAGAGAGTAAAATGATGGTTACCAGAGGCTAGGAAGGGCAGTGGGGTGTGAGGGGAAACTGAGGATGGTAAATGGGTACAAAAATATAGTTACATAGAAAGGGTAAGATCCAGTACGTGATAGCACAACAGGGTGACTACAGTCAACAATAGCTTATTGTACATTTTTCAAAAATCAGGTATAATTGAATTGTTTATAACATAAAGAAAGGATAAATGCTTGAGGTGGTGGACACTCATTTACCCTGATGTGATTATTATGCATTGCATGCCTGTATCAAAATATCTCACGTACCTGGTAAATATATACATCTACTATGTATCCAAAATTTTATTTTTTTTTAAAAAAAAGAGTATATGGTCGGGCGCGGTGGCTCACGCCTGTAATCCCAGCACTTTGGGAGGCCAAGGTGGGTGGATCACAAGGACAGGAGTTCAAGACCAGCCTGGTCAAGATGGTGAAACCCCATCTCTACCAAAAATACAAAAAAATTAGCCAGGCTTGGTGGTGGGCACCTGTAATCCCAGCTACTATGGAGGCTGAGGCAGAGAACTGCTTGAACCTGGGAGGCAGAGGTTGCAGTGAGCTGAGATTGCGCCATTGCACTCCAGCTTGGGCAACAGTATGAGACTCCATCTCAAACAAACAAACAAACAAACAAAACCAAAACAAAAAAAAACAGTATATAACACTGTGGTAGAGTGGGCCCCAATACAGTAAGACTAGTGTCTTTCTAAGAAGACAGCCATGCGAATTCAGATACACAGGAAGATGGCACGTGAAGCCAAAGGCAGAGACTGGACGATGCAGCTGAAAGCCAAGGAATGCCAAGTGTTGCCAGCAACACCCAGAGCCAGGAAGAAGCAAGGAAGGAAGGACTCCCCCAAAGCCTGCAGAGGGAGCAGGTTCCTGTGGACACCTTGATGTCAGACTTCTGACCTCTAGAACAGCGAGAGAACACATTTCTGTTGTTTGAAGGCACCCTGTGTGTGGTCCTTTGGGATGGCAGTTGTTTGGGAGGGCATTAACACACACACACAAAGGGACAGAACGCAGTGCTGAGATGCACAGTTTCTGGAATCAGAGTGCCCAGGTCCAAGAATCTCTAGACCTCCTTTGTGTTAGTTTCTCTAACAGTGAGCAAATTACTCAACCTCTCCGTACCTTCTCTTCCCACCTATAGCAGGCGTTGGAGGTAACGATAGTAGTTAGCCTCTAGGTGATTTTGAAGAAGTAACTGTTTTGTGTGATGAGCTCTTGCTCAGGACCAGGCACATAGCCAGCTAGTAGTAGTAGTAATCTCAGTTTTCTCTGCCCATCCTCACTTTAACTGTCCCCCTCAGTTCTTCTCTACTAGCTTATAAACAATGTTGGGAGCGGCAACCAGAACACAGTCCTGTATCCTCTGTGTAAGAACACAGCAAGGTTTATGCAAGAGCAGAATAACATTTTTCTTTCTCCTTTGATACACAAGGTCATGCAAATTTTTTGCCTCTTATCACTGGCAAAAACAAGTTCTGCCACTCAAGACCTTTGCTATTTATAAGAAATGTTGTAAATCTTGGACTCTGGAGTAGGGCAGAGCTGGGATCTCGTCTTCCCCCAAAATCATCACATGCTGAGCACATTTGGATGATGTTTCTCCTTGGGAAGATGGAGTTTCCATTGTTTTGCTAATGTACAGTAAGAAATAAATGATGTAAGGCCACAGGAGGTGCCGAACACCGGGTCGGGCCTGTAGAGGCATTCTTACAGGATGTTTGGCTTGTGTGATGTTTTTAATACAGTAAATGGGGATCCTTACTCTTCATCTTCCCAGCATTTCAAAATTTAGTAAGTGATTTCACATCATCTCATTTGCTTATATGAGGACAGCAGGGCAAACAATATATCCCCAATTGATGGACAAGAAAAGAGGGGTTTCCAAAGAATGACAGGACAGATTCCCACAGTTGTAGGTGGTGGAATCACAAGGCAAACTTCAGTCTTCAGAGGCCAAGTTCAATGCTAGTATTGTTGCATTCCTCTTTTCTTGTGGAAACATTTCATGTCTGTGGTCCTTTTTTTTCAAATGGTTCAGCAAAACTAAATCATGTCGCTGGACAGCTGCATAAAGATAGAAAACACGTTGCCATCTTCAAAATCAGTTGCCTCCTGGGATGATGATTGACTTCGTGTGTGATTTACAATGGCAGGGGATGGTATTGATTGTTAATTACAGTCGCTGGGGCTGTCCTGGATTGGTGCAAACCTTTTCAAATTCAAACACCATGATTCAATAAGGGTGAAGATTTTAACTTAAAAAATTGCAAATATTATTTTAAAACATATTTATTCTTCAGTGCCAAGAAATAAAAAATAATAAAATACTTAAAGAATTTTTAACGATGCGTTCAACTTTCAACAGCCACTGTTCTGCAGACATTTCCTGCTGCTTTGTATTTGTTCATGTTTTTGCTTCCTTGAAAAATCCTCCTACCCTTCCTGTTTGCTTGTCAAAAGTCATACGAATCCATCGGAGCACTTCTGAAGCCCTTCTCCCGACTGCGGTTGCTCCTGGATCTATGACCCTCCCCCACAGGTGGGCCATTTCTGCTGTGGACCCCATCACACGTTTCCGTGGTACTCAGCACATTCTTCCCATAGCGCAGGTTTGCCAGCTTTGTTGAAGAACAAGCTGGGCAAGGTTGACTATTTCAGGCACATGTTAAAAATGTAGTAATTTCTGAATTTGCCTTGCCGCTTCCTTGACAGTGTGAGCTGCTTAGAGAACAGACTTCTGCCCCCACTCATGTTTTGTCTTCTCCGCGAGTCCTCCCGTGGTGCCTCCAGTTATGGCACTAAGCATGCACCACGAGCTTGTGTGTACTCCATGCCACGTCGCCAGTAAGTTCTAAGGGACTCAGGTTGGGGGTCCTCGGCAGATGAGGACCCAGATGAGTGAAAGACGCCAGAAAGCGATAGCAGCCGGCAGGGAGCACAGGGTGGCACAGCCAGGGACCGACCGCCCCAGAGGAGCTTTCTCCCACCTCCAGCGTTTCCTTCAGGTCTCAGTCGAAGAGTCCTTTTGACTCTCAAATGAAGTAGCAGAATTGGATGTAGGCCAAAGGCCAGGCGCACGTCGCGTGCCCTGTCAGCCTGGGTGGAGGCAGAGGGTCCCTGAGAGACAGCGCTGGGGGCTGCAGGCTTGGCTGTGCTCCGGATCCCCTTCTCCCTCACTTGCCTCGGCCTCCGTGCTCCCTTTAAAATGACATTTTCTTTCCGGGGACCTGGAGGCTCGCCTGGGCGATGGTTTTGATCAGATGCTACCAGCATTTAAACTTGAAGGGAGTTTCCAGTGGATGATGTGCGGGCTGCAGACAGAAACAGGAGAGCAAAGAGAACTCCGAGGGAGGCCTAGAGAGCCCTCGGGGTACCTTGTGCACCCCAAGAACCTCCCCAGGAGGTCTGAGTGGGTAGTCTCTGAAAACCCACCCCAAGTGGCTGTTCAGTAAAGCAGACCGACACCACCTGCCCTAATGCTGAGCTTTAGCAGATTTATTGAAGGAGCTCTTCACAGGCTTGAGCTCAGGACAGCATCAGCTTGATGATGTTTTGCTAAGAAGCGCTGTGAGGTCCCCAGCCACGTTGCTGGTTGCCCCCTCCCTCCTGCCTGGCATGGACTCCTCGGGTTTCTGGTCTGTCCTGGATTTCAGTCGTTCTGCTTATGGCTGTATTGCCCTGCAGTGTGGGCCTGGCCTCGACCACTGCCTGTCCTGAAATGGTGGCCATGACTGAGGTTTTAGTCCATCATCCCCTGCCAGGATCACGGACAAGACCCCGCTCCCAGTACCTGTGGTGGGAAAAAGGTGCCCCCTCCTGCTCATTCCACACCCCTAGCTTCCAAGTGCTTCTGCTTGCTGTATCTTCACTCCACTCACAATCCAATTTTACAGATGTGAAAACTGAGACTCAGGCCAATTAGGCTGTGGAGAGAGACAATTTCAAGCTGAGATTCCAGTTGAAGCCCAAATTAAATTGGAGCCCATTCAGAACAGCGGCGTGGCGATGGGGGTAAAGGGAAGCCAGAGAGGAAGAAGAATCAGACTGCAGCCAGGCAGGCTTCCGCAGTGGCTTGGAGAGCATCCCAGTGTATCAGCACCCACCTCACCTGCTAGCTGGCCACGTCAGGGACGCAAGAAATCTGCCTCTCTGTGACTGTGAAAGGAATTAAATCAGCTAGTACAACTGTGGCCTGAAGGGAACACAAATTCAAACGCTCCAGTTAGTAACAGCACCATGACCCTTTAAACTCTCTGCCATGTCCTGTCTTTCTTTCTTCCCCCAACATCCATATCCCTTCCACAATTTTACTCTTACACCTCCTCAGACACACACATTATTTACTTAGTGATAAGACAGGTCGAGATCGTCCGCTAGGAAAAACCGCACAGATATTATTTGCAAAGGCTAAAAAAGCAGGTGTTCTCAAGCTTATCTGAATATTTTGAGTAAATCCCTGTTTTGAAATGTAAATGCTTCTGCAGTCTGTTTAGTTTGAGATAAAGCAGTGAACAATGAGTTAATCCTTGTTTTATGCAGTTCATTATCAGAAGGCTGTGACCCAGCCAGCCACCTTTTTAAACACAAGGGAGGTCACTCACAGGTAGATAGCCCCCTGCCCTCCACCCCCCACCCCCAAATCACATATATTCTATAGATTGTATTGGACATAAACAGACCAGGGTATAAATATTCTGTATGTGTTTACATATGCCATATAGAAGGAGGATTGTTTAAAATATTTATTCAATATTAAACACTTCAGGACTTTATAAAATTGCTTTGTTATCATTCAAGCAAAAAGCAGAATGTTTTTTCATCCCAGGGTGAAATTGGATGTATTCATCTCTGAGAAACATGATTTAATCTTTCAGAGTGGCAGTGGAAAGGAATGTGGAATCTCTTTGATTTTTTTCCATAAATAATTTCAAAGAAAAAAATTAAAATGCAATAATCTGCCCAAGTTTATTAAATTAAATCCTATCAACATTCCTCTTTCTTCTCTAATGTCTTTCCAAAAACAAATAAACAAACAAGCAAGCAAACAATTATACCTCCAAAATACCAATATTATCTCAAAAGAAAAAGGTGTCCCAGGCTCTGGCATTAGAGGACTTCATTTCAGAGGGCATTCCTATTCTTGTTGCCATAGCACACAGTTTGTAGCTAAAGCAATTATTAACAATTACTCAATTATTAATTCTGTCATTTTGCCATGATTCCAGGATAAACCCTTTGGGAAAAGGCATTTTTATAATTGATTTCTCCCCCATTTTATCTGCTCATAACTTGTTCAGGCTTCATTTCTTTAGAACCTGTTTTCTCTGCATTCTCTCTACTAGCTTCTTTTTCTGTCTCTGTTTCTCCATTTGATCAATAAACACGGCAGCTCCGTTGGCTGTGGCTTTCTGCACCAATGGCTCTCCTGGGCACTGTACTTTTCCTTCTCCAGTGCAGAGGCATGTGGAGTCTCCTTCTCTATTCATTATGCTTCTGGGTTCCTAGGGCTCTTCCCTGCGCTGCCTGGGTCTCCAGCATTCCTTAGCTCAGTGTTGAAACTCCGGCTCAGGAGCTTTCTTCTTTTATACACTCTTCTACGGAAATATAATACTTAAAGCAAAACTTTCGGGAAAAAAAGTGTACCTGCTATGTGGATTTGTAGGGTTGTTACCAAAGAACATTTTTTTGAGTAAAATCCAAACAAAGCATCTTTTTCTCCTATGTTCCTAATGGCTGCCCCCGGCAGCAGCTCACTGCCTTGTTTATTGAAGACAAGGGCTGGGCAGAAGGAGATAAGAGTTGATTTGTGTCTCTAGAATATTGACTGTGAAGTATATATTTGCATAACTTATTACTGAGGAGTCTTGAAGGTCTTTCAGATGCTGCTTAAGAGGTATGTCAATTTGTTTTTTATTTAAATATTTAATTCTATTTTTAATCAGGCCTGATGCAAGACAGGCATTATGTATCAGCGTCTGTCGGCTGCTTCCTGATGGCATTAAGTGTTTCCAGAAAATGTACAAATCCATATTTATTTAGTGCGACCAAAGCAGTCGCACTGAAATTAAAACGGGACTCCAGGATCCCATGTCTCAGCCACATGCCTGTCATGAATGGATGTCTAAACGGACACTGAGTCCTGATACCTTCTTGCTTACAGCTCTTAAAACAAATCCCTCTGAAGATATCTGATGAGAATCAAGGTCGCAGCCAGCAGGAGAAAACAAATGCATGCAGACAACAGGATGCATTTTCTTTCTTTCTCTCTTTTTTTTTTTTTTTTTTTTAAGACAAAGTCTCACACTGTCACCCAGGCTGAAGTGCAGTGGCGCGATCTCATCTCACTGCAGCCTCCGTCTCCCGGGTTCAAGAGATTCCCCTGCCTCAGCCTCCTGAGTAGCTGTTATGACAGGCATGCGCCACCACACCCTGCTAATTTTTTTTGTATTTTCAGTAGAGATGGTGTTCCACCATGTTGACCAGGCTGGTCTCAAACTCCTGACCTCGTGATTCGCCTGCGTCAGCCTCCCAGAGTGCTGGGATTACAGGTGTGAGCCAGTGCACCCGGCTCAGGATGTATTTTCTAAGACGGATGTTGTCTCCATGCAAAACCAGCACAATCTTTGGGACTAGATGGACTCTTTATTTCCAGAAAACGTTGATGGATTTTTAGGTTGCATTGACTACTTTGACTTATTAGGTCATTTCACTGTAAATGGTTAAACCATCTGTTTCACCAGATCTCAAGAACTCTGGCTGGCCCACTGCCTACTCAGTAGGGGGATTTCTTAGCAGAAGAGGACAAACTGTGGTCCCTTGAATGTCACCGTAGCAAAGATTTTGGTTAGTTTCAAAAGCAAGTCAACAGAAAGTAATATTTATTGGATACTTCGAATGTGCTGGGCATCATGGCAGGTACTTTTTACAAAGATGCATTTACAGTGAAGCCAACAGTCTAAACTTCAGGGCCTTCCCCGGAAATGGCTTCTCCCAGGACCCTAGGAGGGGCACCAGCAATTTTCTATTCAAACCATTTTATCCATTTCCTTAAATAAGGCCTCCAAAATTAAATTCACTTCAGACCTTGCAAAAGCTGGATGCACCCTTATTTCTATACTTCACAACAAACTTACAATTGCTTTGTGAATTTAACAATGAAGCCTGTCACAGCAAAAATCAAAAGAATAAATTGAGCAACAAGTGAATCATCAAAACATGTTATTTCTACTAAACCCCACCTTGGCACTATTATTTCAGGAAAAAAAATCACTTTTAATTAAGTTAGTCCATTTGAACACTGGTTTATTGCTTTATTATATTTAATATATAAAAGTTTTATAGTTACGTTAGTGTTATAATCATAAAGGGTATACAGATGTTCTTAATTTTGGTACTACGTAAACCACATTGTAAGAAAATGTATTTACTTTAGCAAGAGAGTTCATGAGAATTTCTCTCACCAAGAAGAAACTTTTACAGTACTTAAGTTTGAAATACACTACAGTAGCCTAAAAACCCAGTCAGTGCTCAAGGGAAGGAACTGGAAGAAGGTAGATGTGATCAGCTTCGTATTGGAGTGAAGGACTCAGCTCCTACAATAAAGAACCTACTCCTGTTTACAGGCATCGTTTACTAATCATTACTACCTAGCAGCTCCTCACCTTTATCTTCTTGACTGATTGGTTGGCTGTAGCTGATTCCTGTGGCCAGTGCTCTAGCTGCTGCATGAGTCACAGCATGACCTTGATAAAGTAGGGCTGGACCAAGATCTGTAGATCTCTACGCCCTCAGTGCTTCCCGATTGCCGGCAAGATAAGGTTCAGATCCTTTGGCGGGAGATGGGCAGTCCTCCAAGATTTCTCCTCTGCCTTCTTTTGCTGTGACTCTAACTGGGTCAGGGTTAATCATAAATTTATTCATTTTTCTCAGACAGAGTCTTGCTTTGTCACCCAGGCTGCAGTGCAATGGCATGATCTTGGCTCACTGCAACCTCTGCCTCCCGGGTTCAAGCAATTCTCCTGCCTCAGCCTCCCAAGTAGCTGGGACTACAGGCACCCACCGCACCCAGCTAATTTTTATATTTTTAGTAGAGATGGGGTTTCACCATCTCAGCCAGGCTGGTCTTGAACTCCTGACCTGGTGATCCGCCCACCTCCCAAAGTGCTGGGATTACAGGGGTGAGCCACCATGCTCGGCTGGGCCACTGTTATTCTACAACAGAGGCCTCCTTCTCAACACTGAGTGCTGTGCTCTGGACAAATCAAATTCCTGGGCATTGTCTCCATGCATCTTACTGTCATGGGTTTCCTGCCACCATGACATGGCTGTCATCCTGTCCCAGCTTCGGCCATCCAGGGAGTACCCGCTCTTCTTTCCAAGCACCATCGCTAGAGGACACCTTTCCTGTCCTTCCTGGCATGGCCTGAATGACACAAATCCCCTTGCAAGGCTGTGCCAACGGGTCTCTCCCTAAGGTCCCCAGTTTCTAGAATATGTATGGCACTAACTTGAATACAGGACTGTGATGATTAATTTTATGTGTCAACTTGACTGGGCTAAGGGATGCCCAGATAGCAGGTAAAACATTGTTTCTGGTTGTGTCTGTGAGGGTGTTTCCAGAAGAGATGAGCACTTGAATCTGGAGACTGAGTAAAGAAGGAAACAGCAGGCATTCTCAGTCCTTTGCTCTTGGGCTGTATTACAATCATGGAAATCCTGATTCTCCATCTTGCCGACAGAATCTTTTAAGACTTCTTAGCCTCCATCATCGCATGAGCCAATTCCCGTAATAAATCTTCTCTTTGATATCTATTTCAATTCTATTGGTTCTGCTTTTTCTGGAGAACTCTGACTAATAGGAGGGCCGTCTCCGTGATGTAGTTCTCCACTCCTGTAGTGAACTCATCAGCATTAAAACAGTGTTTTGGTTTTGTGTCATGAGTTAAGTTGTTATTGCTCTGATTATAAAATAACAGAGCATCTTGCAAGTTTTGCTTATGAAGCTGATTCTGTGAATTTCTTGAACTTCTAAAGTGTTTTGAAATGTGGATTCCTAGAGATGAAAGTCCTCAGAGAGAGGGTCCCACGATGCGGTAGGACTTCAAAAGTTACTCACTGAATAAATGAGACGATGAGTTTCCTTGTATTTCTCTAGTACAGACTATTATAGACTCATAGACAACAGTACAACATTTTTAAATGATGTACTTATTTCCAAATCTATCTGATGTAATACCTTTTTTCCCCTATGAGCCAACGCAAATGCAAAAGTGTACTTTTCTCTCTCTAGGGAGAAATAGATTTCTAGACCTTGATTGTTGTTAAGAGTTCATTTTCCATTGAAACCAAGTGTCTTCAAAAGTCAGATTTTGCTTCATTTTCTTCTTCCTCCTTTTTTCTAAGTTAAATGGTTAAGTCTTGACTACAGAGGAACGTGATTCAGTCAGTGCATTGCTGATGTCCCAGAATTCCACAAATGTTTCCATATGGGATTCCCATGTTGACAAAACAAAGTGATCAATCTGTAGTATTTTGTAACCAGGGCCAGGGGCAAACACAAAGAAAAGTGCATTAGGGAGTTTTTATATAATTCAAGGACTTATTAATTCATTATGCTCCCGAAATTCTTTTCTGTTTAACCCTTACCCAGGAGGGAGTGTAGAATAGTGATTACCAGCCAGACTGCCTTCTTGTGAATTATAACTTCAATTTTTACTGCTGCTTAGCCTTGCTGTGTCTCATATGCTCATCTGTAAAGTTAAGGTTAAAATATGTCTCAAACACGAGGCCGTTGTGAGGATTTAACGTAGCAACACACACTGTGAGTGCTCATAAATGTTAGTTCCGGTTGAGACGAGTTGCCGTTACACCAGCCCTTTCCCCATTCAGCTGTTCTCCGATTTAGAATGCATGAAAATCACCTGGGAAGCTTACTGCACGTGCAGAGTCCTGGGCCTCCCCGAGGTGAGTCCACTTCGGGAACCTCCATGTGTAGCAGGTACCCACAGTGATTCTGCTGGAGAGCCTGCTGTCTGAGCATTGAGAAACACAAACCAGTCATGTCAATTTTAAGCCAACTTTGAAAACTCGGTGCATACAGCATCTTCATTTCCCCTTCCTGGTTATTCACTAAGTAAATGCTGTAAACCAGTGCACAGAATTTCTGCTCTCTGGGAGCCCATGGTGTTGGAAGTGGCAGAGTGTGGACAGGGCTTCTTAAGCTTCCTTGGTGGTATAAATATTCCTCCTTGTGTCCTCAAGCTCCTACCAGACCTGGGACCTGATCTCATAACCTCAGAAAGGTGCTACAAGGACGCCTAACACAGTGAAGAAAAGACCACTCTGTGGTCAGGCAAATGTAGGTTTGCCTCTGCTTCTGTCATTACCTCTCTGTGCGTAACAAAAGCAAAAAGGAAGGGAGAGAGAAGGGAGAGGAGGAAGGAACCATGGAAGGAAGAGAGAAAAGGAAGACAGCACTCTCAGCATCCATCCCTCTTTAAACTAAAGGTAGCAGCTCATACCTCAAAGGTGTATTATGAAGTTTAAATGAGATGCATAAAGCGTGCAACACCCTCATTTGGTGGCGGTGCTTTCCTGTGGCTCTCTGAGCCCAGGACACCACCCATCTTTAACTGAGCATTGCTGTTCTTTGACCCCCACTTACCACTCGATAATATATATGGTCATTTATTGCTATTTAATTGTTGTGCGTACTGCAGTTTTATCTTTCCACTAAACTAGTAGCATCCTGAGATCAAGGACTATGTGTCAACCTGGTTCTGTCTCCCACTACTTATTCTTAGACTTGTCCATGGCCCCAGAGCCCTAACCGGTAACCTTCACTTCCTGTCCTTGCTAATCCTCAGATGTCCAAAGTGATCAAAGAGGAAGCAATAAACAGGCCACAGATTCATTTCTCACCTAAGAGGCAGGCTTGCTGGGGATGGTAGAGCCTAGTCATTCAGGTTCACTGGGAAATAGCTCGCAGTAACCATGAGGGAGTTGCCAGGAAATGCAAAGAATCTTCCAGTAATGGTAAGGGCTGCAGGGTACACAGGGGTGCAGCTCAGCACTCTTTGCACGTGGTGCCTGAGCCTCATCCTGTTTATGGATTGTGTTGACCACGATCCGCACTTAACACCACGTCCAATACTGCAATCTAAATCCTCACATTACAGCTGGGAGGGCTGCTCCCAGGTGAGGAACATTGAATGTATGGGACATTGGAGGCTGATATGATTTTGTTGTATCCCCACCCAGATCTTATCTTGAATTGCAGCTCCCATAATTCCCACAGGTCATGGGAGGGACCCAGTGGGAGGTAATTGAATCATGGTGGCAGGCTTTTCCTATGCTGTTCTTGAGAGAGTGAATAAGTCTCATGAAATCTGGTGGTTTTATAAAGGGGAGTTCCCCTGCACACACTCTCTTTGCTTGTCACCATGTAAGATGTGACTTTGCTCCTCATTCACCCTCCACCATGATTGTAAGGCCTCCCCAGCCAAGTGGAACTATAAGTCAATTAAACCTCTTTCCTTTATAAATTACCCAGTCTTGGGTGTGTTTTTATTAGCAGTGTGAAAATGGACTAATACAGAGGCTTACTATAAGAGTTCATGATTTGGAAGAGTGAGACCATGACACACATGGTCATATGCATTGAGGGCACTTGAATGGTCAATGAAGAACATGCAGCCTAATATTAGGCATGTGTATCTTTGCAGGGCATACCTTAAAATGAATGAAATACCAGCAACGTATGCCTTAGTATGAATGAGGTATACCCTCCCTCTCTAGAGTGTACCTTTATAGGTTATACCTTCAAATAAATAAGGTATTTACGTCAGCGGCATTTGAACCAGAACAACTCAATCTTGAATAGGCACTGAGTAAAATGAGGCTGGGACCTACTGGGCTGCATTCCCAGGAGGTTGGGCATTCTAAGTCACAAGATGAGATAGGCTGGCACAAGATACAGGTCCCAAAGATCTTGCTGATAAAACAGGTTGCAGTAAAGGAGCCCAGCAAAACCAAGATGGCAATGAAAGTGACCTCTGGCCGTTCTACTGCTCATTATATGCTAATTATAATGCATTAGCCTGCTAAGAGACACTCTCACCAGTGCCATGACAGTCTACAAATGCCATGGCAACATCTGGAAGTTGCTCTATATTGTCTAAAGAGGGGAGGAATCCTCAGTTCTGGGAATTGCCCAGCCCTTTCCTGCAAAACTCATGAATAATCCGCCCCTTGTTTAGCATATAGTCAAGTAATAACCATAAAAATAGCCAACCAGCAACCCTTGGGGCTGTTTTATGTATGGAGTAGCCATTCTTCTATTCCTTTACTTTCTTAATAAACTTGCTTTCAGTTTACTTTGTGGACTCACCCCAAGTTCTTTCTTGAGGAAGGTTCCAGAACCCTCTCTTGAGGTGTGGATAGGGACTCCTTTACAGTAACATATATATTAGGAATTAGAGCATTTTCTTGGGAAAAAAAATCATGCAAAAGTGAGAGAAAGGTTTACAAAACATTATTTGTTAACCTAAGAGCTGTGCATTTAAGGGAAATATCAGACCATACTTCATACGCTTTGCTTTACTGCAAGCTTCTGGCGCTTTCTGGGGACACGGCTCCAGTGCTAATCTGTCTGCTCAAGGCTCTTTCTTACCTTCCAGATAGGAAGGAAAGCTGGGAGCTGTACTTCCCTTGTCATCACTCCCCAGCCTCCTCCATTTGTATCACCTACCTACAGTAAGGTAGGGTTGCTTGGGATTTTTCCCTACTTCTCTCCCAGAATTCCTCACCCTGTCCATAAGCTAACGTCTTGAAGAAACTATCTGTTCATAAACTAAAGGAAGGTGCTCTTACAGGACAGTCCAGAAACTCATTCTTCTCCATTAAGCCCCATTTTCTTCCTCCACCCCCTGAATATTTGATTTACATTAGCCAAAAACAGATTATTGACAGGGTTTAGGGCACACTACCCAAAATATGGCACCTTGGCATTTGAGAAAACAGCAGAAGTGGGAAGACCACTCTCCCCTCCCTTTCCCCTTCTTCCCCGAAGCAGGACATAAGACTTAGAAAAGTCACCCTCTGACCTCCCTCCCTTTCTCCTTGAAGACCCTCATGTGGCAGGTGTACTGCCCTATACACAGACACTGGGAAGAAACTGAATAAACAATCCTTACTAACCTCCCTCCAACCCAGTTTATTGCCATCAAATCACACCATTTAGTTCTCCAATCACACTTCTGCTTGACAGCCCATAAAAATACACAGATGTCCTCACTGTCTTGGTCTTCATATTTGCAGGCTCTCCTGTCATATACAGCTCCTATTAAATAAAGGTGTTACGCATTTCCCTTATTAATCTGTCTTTTGTTATGGGGCCTTAGCCAGGAACCTTGTGATGGTAAGGAAAGGAAGTTACTTTTTCTTTACTACATTATCTTTACAAAATAGAGAAAGGGAGTTTTTCATAGTCAGCATTCTATGTGCCTGAAATTTAACTTATTTTTTTAGAGTTTCTCAAAGACATCACAATCATTTACATATATCACTTTAGCTTTGGGTACAATCCTATATATGTAAAGTGTAGCATTTGTGACTTTAACTTTACTAGCTTATGTTAGATGCCAAATCTCTACTAAAAAAAGAAAAAAATTACTTTGCATTATCACATGACATGTTCTATTAAATCATTCCATTTTCCCACCTTCAGGTGCGCTGAAATAAATCATCTCCCAAGGCCTCCAGGAAAGGTCACTTGAAAGCCTTTATAATTGTATTCTAATTTGTAGTAGTTATAGTATGCATAACAATAACAATATTGACAGAGTACAGTGATCATATTTTCACGTACATGGCCCATAAGGAAAGCAAGAAAAGCAGCTTTTACCAGTTAGATTTATGACAAATACAAATTTTTAAAAGTTTCTTTTAATTCAGAACTTTTTTTTTCTGACTACATTTTGGCCACTTAAGTCAGCTTCTATCACTTCTCAAGTTTTTTGTAAGTCAGGAATAATTATTTTTAAAATTACATTACCCTGTGTTGACTAATGAAATCCACTTAGGGAGTGACTCCATCCTTGGACGTTAGAGATAATCTGAGCCAGCTCCATCTTCAGATGAAGTATCTTCATCCAGATGTTACAAAGGCAGTAGATGCGGCCCGGAGGCTGAGACAAGCCCAAGATCCTTAGTATCTATCTCAACATTTCTAGTATCTGACTTTTTATCCTAGGTTTCCTGGACTTTCACTGAATGAAACTTTTCTTCTTTAGGGCCAATATTTTTTTCTAGGCTATGTAATATAGAAAAGCTTATGCTGGACAGACAAAGTATGGCAGGAGGAGGAGAGTCCACAGTGCTGGAACAATTGCTAAAGCAGGGTCCACAGTGAAAACTGTTAACACTGCAGGCTGATTCAAAGACGACTTGATTGGAAGCCACATTCTACTAACAGGGATCCATTTGCAAATGGCAGCAGGTGTAAAGTTTGCACAATTCTGCCCTGTTTCTACTTCCCACTGTTAGTCATTGCTTACTCACTTCACTAAGCTTGGTCTGAGTTTCTATAGTCCACCTCCTCCCCATTAAAACAAAACAACAAAACAAAACAAAAGATGTCCCTTCAAATCTAAGAATCTATGAAATTCCCTGAATCTAAGCAGAAATGAGAATGAACGTGAAATACAAATTTATTCTCCTTTTTAGTGTGATAAGTGTATTTCCTCTTGAGTCTGAATCTAGTGTTTTAATGCAGGCCTCAATGTGACAGTTATTACTCAGGCAAGAGTGCATTCAGGGCCCAATAAATCTCTCAAGCAGAAGCTGAAAGACAACAGCCCAGAGAATATGAAAGCCATGAAACAGGTATAAATCGAAAAAAATTCAAAAGCAAAGACTTGTTAGACTGAATTTAAAGTTATAGATGGAGAAGAGGAGGGTGAGGAGGAGGAGGAGGAAAAAGGGGTGAGGAAGAGGAGGAAAAGGAGGAAGAGGAGGAATAGAGGAAATCTTTAATTGTAGGTGATCTCAGCTGAACTGTGAACAAAGCTTATAGGAGATACATTTTTTAACCACATGATTTTCTCTGGGTTTTCATATGGTAATTTCACCCTGATCTAGGGAGCTGAGGCATTTTTCGTAACTGATTTTTGAAAGGCATCAAATGTAAACTTAATAAGTTTAGAGGCCTTGGTCACCACAGTTTCTAGCATTATAATTGAGCCATTGTTTTCCACTCAGAACTGGATAATGACTACGGTTTGCCCTCATAGCTCTCAGTTTATGAAGACACAGCTGCCAATATCTTTAAGAACCTTTTTTTTTTTCACATGACAATGAATTTTTAGGGTGTGGAGTATAACTGAATAAAGCCCCAAGTCAAAGGTAAGCAAGCCTACTAAAGCATGATATAGCTTTAAATACTCTATGTATAATAATTTATGTATTATCTATTAAAGAAGATATACCTAATATACATAAACATACATCAATATATTTATATCCATATTTATATATGTCATAAAGATTAAATAATTTCATGAGGTATGATATCAGATCGCTTTGACTCACTGGAATGAAAAAGCACTTCACCTAAAGGAGAATCTCCTCCACAGAGCCTTATGACTACTCTAAATGAAGCCAACAGCCTGAAATGACACACTGAGCTCATGCAACTGATCACTAAGTGCGTATTTGGGGGGCTTGTAGACGTTCACTACATTAAATTGCAATTATAAATCAGTCCTTCACTTTCTTTATGGTTCCACTGAGATTTTTCCAGATAGGAAGAAGAGAAAAAGACATCAGTAAAGAAATAGAAAAAGGCTTCATCATATCCATCCAAAATTAATTCATTTTGAAAATTTAGAATATGTTAATGTCCGTTTATAATGTGAATGAGTGTTAACTGAGATTCAGTCTCAAGACTGTGTTCTTTTAATTATTTTTTTGTTGAGGTGGGCAGATGTGCTCTGCATGTGTTACTTGGTTTAAGATCAGGGATCTAAGAGATCCCTTTTTTCTCTCTTTCCCCAGAAGGCTTCATTGTAATTCTAATGATAAAAGCTTCCCTGGAAGCAAAAGTTCAGGTTTCTTTACCTGGAGCCTTATGTTATCAGTCCTAATTCTTAATTCTGAATGGTATTTTAAGCTGTAAGTCCAATCTACTTAAGGATTGAAGGCAATTTTTTCACCTTTTTCTTCCAAGAGTGTCAGAACAAAACCTAACGTTAGTAAATTGTACTATGCCCTTCCATTATATGCACACACCCATTATTGAAAGCTCAAGGAAAAAAATACATATATTATGTATGTACCTACTACGTACCACCCAGAACACGACTGCTAACATGTTACTGTATTTCTGTATTGTCATTCATTTCCCTTCTTTCCAGAAATACAATTTTATATGCTACTTATTGAAAAATAAACTAAAAAAGAGACACTTCAATATAAGCAGAAGGTTTTAAACACTGGCTAAGGCGTGGAAGTTAAATCACCGCATGGCCCATCTGGCCGTTTGCTAACATCCCCTGCAGTCCTCCCTGGAGCTCCTCCACCCGCCTCATTGGCATCATCTCCACACATGTGCCTGTGCTTGTTTATCTTGCAAAGCACTTAATAAAATAAGATCAATTATGTTCCCCACTTTGTTTACTCAACAGTCGCAGACGCTTCTAAGGGGTGAGTGGACTGGAAATCTAAGGGGGAAGTTGCCGTTAGGGTTGGGGGCTGCTGTTTTCTGCCACCTTTGCCTTCCTGCAACAAGGACCAGGAGTCCTTTTGAGGGTTCCTCTTCCTCCCTAGCAGCTGAGCTTTCCAGAGGGGCTTCTGCAGCGTGGACCCAGTTCTGGCTGTCCTGTGCACACACAGGCAGGTGCACTCCACTGAGAAGCTTTCTGAAGAAAGCCAGCACTTCAGACATCCTAAACCAAAAATAAGACCACTGTCACCGTTCCTCGGGCTCTAAAACACCACTTGATTTTAGGGACAGCACTTCCAGATCCTAGCAGAGGGAGGGCAGGGAGAGAGCCAGAGAGCAGGAGAGAGGGAAAGGGGAGCCAGGAGAGTTGAAGACTTGATGTCCAATACAGCCCGAGGCCCAGCAGCTCCAGAGGCCTGATGAGAAGGCTCGCTCCCTGGGCCTTCCCGCTCCCCTCAACAATGCACACCTCATGTGTTTGTTTACTTTTCCAGGCCTGTGCTGAAAGCCTGAAATCTGAACCCTGAGAGGCCACAGCCTGCATCCACAGCAGAGGCAGAGGGAGTAGCACCTTTGACAGTGGTCCCTTCAGGGCAGGAACACCCAGCAGGGAGGCGTGCCTTCCATGAGATGCCCCGGGGGAGTGCCTTCAAGGGGGTGTCCAGGGAGGAGTGCCTTCTAGGAGGTCCCCTGGGGAAGGGTACCCTCCATGGGTGTCCAGGGAGGAGTGCCTTCCAGTGGGTGCCCAGAAAGGAGCCCTGCTTCCTGCGCAGAGTCTGGAGAGGCCACAGAGGAGGTGGAGGAGCCGGAGAGAATTCCATCTCTGTCTTCCCTGCTGCACCTGCCCTGCTCTGGAGGTGGTATTCTGACGTGGCTGGTAGAGTCATGTTCATCTCTAAAACTTCCTCGGACAGCCATGCAACAACTGCTTCAAGACAGCAGCGTCATCCCTGCCCTGGCTTTCTCTGGACATAACTGTGCACTTCTGTGTGCTCAGGACATAGAATACGGCTCATGGGTTGTCACTCATTTTAAATTTCGGACCGTGTTGTTTTCTTTCTGATCTGTAGGATCACCTTCACTGACGTGTCTCTAAGATGCAAGCTATAGAATGGCAAAACGAAACAACTCAGCTCTTCTGTATAAAACAGTAAAAGTATGAAGAAGTTTAGAGTATTCAGATATCTGTCAATGTGTTGTTACACATTTTTTCGGTACTTGAAGCCAGTTTATACAATGTCAACATTACTATGCGTTGTACACTTTAAAAGTCCCCTAGTAATACTAATCTTCTGATGCACAAAGCATCATAGAAAGTATTGTAATACCAAATGCTATACGTTAGTTTAATAAAGACTCAGTTTTAAAGGATGCATCATAAGAACTACATTGCTATTATTTTTTCTTGTTACTTTGTTAATTTAAAGATAGCTTCTTTGACTTACATGAGGAAAAGAGCATTTAAAATTATTAAATGCTAATATTTAAATAAATCAACAGTTTTCACCTTTATTATTCTAGCTTACATTTGACTTTTAAAAATTTACCAAAAAGGACTTTCTATTTTAAAGGGAAAAGTGATCTCTACATCAAAGTAATCCAGAAAAACAATTATGTCTGGTACCATTTTATTTAAACTATGACATGAGTTCATGTATTCAGGCATATGACACTATTGTAGACGGATGGATGGATAGATGATAGATAATGTCAATACATATACATACAGGTATGTGTGATGTAGAATGTGTTATGGCAGCAGTCCCCAACACCCCAGCCACACACCAGTACTGGTCCGTGGCCTGTTAGGAACTGGGCCTCACAGCAGGGCGTGATTGGCTGGGGTGGGGAGGGCGCAAGCATTACCGCCTGAGCTCCGCCTCCTGTCAGCTCAGCAGCAGCATTAGATCCTCACAGGAGCGGAACCCTACTGCGAACTGCACTTACAGGGAATCCAGGTTGTGCGCTCCTTATGAGAATTGAACTGATGCCTGATGATCTGAGGTGGAACAATTCCATCCCAAACCATCCCCCTCACTTCCTGTCCATGGACAAATTACGTCCACGAAACTGGTCCCTTGTGTCAAAAAGGTTGGGGACCGGCTGGGCGCGGTGGCTCATGCCTGTCATCCCAGCACTTTGGAGGCCAAGGCGGGCCGATCACGAGGTCGGCAGATCGAGACCATCCTGGCTAACGCGGTGAAACCCCATCTCTACTAAAAATACAGAAATTCGCCAGGCGAGGTGGCGGCGCCTGTAGTCCCAGCTACTCGGGAGGCTGAGGCAGGAGAATGGCATAAACCCGGGAGGCGGAGCTTGCAGTGAGCCGAGATCGCATCACTGCACTCCAGCCTGGGGGACAGAGAGACTCTGTCACACACACAAAAAAAGGTTGGCGACTGCTGTGTTATAGATTTTGCATGTGAGGCAGTCATGGGTAGTGATGCGGCATGTGTTACGTGTATGAAGCACTGTGCATGATATAGTGTGCGTGATGTAGTATGTGTTATAATATATGTGAGGCAGCGTGTGTGATGTAATGTTTGTGTGGGGCAGCATGTGTCATATCATATGTGCGATCAAGTGTGTATGTTTTAATGTCCATGTGATGCAGTGTGTATGTTCTATAGAATGTGTGATGCAGTGTGTGTTATGGTGTGATGTAGTATGTGTGATGTCATGTGTGTGTAATGCAGTGTGTTTGTGCAGTACTATGTGTGATGGAGTGTGTGCATGTGTTATAGCGTGTGTGATGCAGTGAATGTGTGTTATAGTGTGCGATGCAGTGTGATATAGTGTGTGATGCAGTGTATATGAAGGTGTGTGTGATGCAGTGTTTTATAGTGTTGATGCAGTGAATGTGTGTTGTAGTGTGTGATGCAGTGAGTGTGTGTGATGCAGTGTGGGTTGTAGTGTGTGATGCAGTGCATGTTGTGTGTGATGCAGTGTGTGCTGTAGTGTGTGTGATGCAGTGAGTGTGTGATGCAGTGTGTGTGTTGTGTGATGCAGCGTGTGTTGTGTGTGTGATGCAGTGTGTGTTGTAGTGTATGTGATGCAGTGTGTGTTATAGTGTGTGGTGCAGTGTGTGTGATGCAGTGTGGGTTGTAGTGTATGATGCAGTGCATGTTGTGTGTGATGCAGTGAGTGTGTGTTACAGTGTGTGATGCAGTGTGTGCTGTAGTGTGTGTGATGCAGTGAGTGTGTGTTGTAGTGTGTGTGAAGTTGTGTGATGCAGCGTGTGTTGTGTGTGTGATGCAGTGAGTGTGTGTTGTAGTGTGTGTGATGCAGTGAGTATGTGTTATAGTGTGTGATGCAGTGAGTGTGTGTGATGCAGTGTGGGTTGTAGTGTGTGATGCAGTGTGGGTTGTAGTGTGTGATGCAGTGTGTGTTATAGTGTGTGATGCAGTGTGTGCTGTAGTGTGTGTGATGCAGTGAGTGTGTGTTGTATTGTGTGATGCAGTGTGTGTGAAGTTGTGTGATGCAGCGTGTGTTGTGTGATGCAGTGTGTGTGTGTTGTAGTGTGTGTGATGCAGTGAGTGTGTGTGAAGGTGTGTGATGCAGCGTGTGTTGTGTGATGCAGTGTGTGTGTGTTGTAGTGTGTGTGATGCAGTGAGTGTGTGTGAAGGTGTGTGATGCAGCATGTGTTGTGTGTGATGCAGTGTGTGTTGTAGTGTGTGTGATGCAGTGAGTGTGTGTTGTAGTGTGTGTGATGCAGTGAGTGTGTGTTGTAGTGTGTGTGATGCAGTGAGTGTGTGTGAAGGTGTGTGATGCAGTGTGTGTTGTGTGATGCAGTGAGTGTGCTATACTGTGTGATGCAGTGAGTGTATGCTGTAGTGTGTGTGATGCAGTGTGTGTGTTGTGTGTGTGATGCAGTGAGTGTATGTTATAGTGTGTGATGCAGTGAGTGTGTGATGCAGTGTGATATAGTGTGTGATGCAGTGTGTATGAAGGTGTGTGTGATGCAGTTTTATAGTGTTGATGCAGTGAGTGCGTGTTGTAGTGTGTGTGATGCAGTGTGTGTGAAGGTGTGTGATGCAGTGTGTGTTGTGTGTGTGATGCAGTGAGTGTGTGTTGTAGTGTGTGTGATGCAGTGTGTGTGTGTTGTAGTGTGTGTGATGCAGTGTGTGTGTTGTAGTGTGTGTGCTGTAGTGTGTGATGCAGTGTGTGTGTGTTGTTGTGTGTGATGCAGTGAGTGTGTGCTATAGTGTGTGCGATGGAGTCAGTGTCTTCTATAGAGTGTGTAATGCAGCGTCTGTGACAGAAGAGGAAGAGAGGCCTCCATCCTGCACATCTATCCAGTCACAGGTGCTCGGATACTAGGATGCCCTCTGAGATGCCCCCATTGTTGCCCTCAGAGGGTGGAACCTCATACATCAGCCAGCACATTTCTCTCCACCTACACAATCTCACACTGCAGAGGAGCCCTGTCCTCCAGCATTGTGAGATAACCACACCAAAGCGGCTGAATATTGTATTAATAAATGTTCTGATGCAGAAGGAAGTGTTCCTAGCCTGTCAACCAAGAAGTGCTGAATTTATAAACATGACGTATGCGCATCTTTATCTAGGCCAAAAGTATTCCCAGATGGCATTGTTTGACTCCGAACCCCCCTCCCCTCTCAGAAGCACAGATGCTTAGAAATGAGGGTCTCGAGTTGGTGCCATCATCACACCACATGGATTCTAATTTACCCTAATCTGCGCCATCCCGATCACACTGAAGGCGCCAGGCTAACACTGCTTCAGAAAGTCTCATCCACCTGAAGCTGCTTTGATGGGTCCCTCTCCAGCTTAGAAAAGTTCCATGTCAATTGCTCTACACAGGATGAAGTCTAAATGTGTCAGCCAGCAACTTAAATCCTTTCAAAATGTTCTAAATAAATAATGTTTCAAGTGTCATATCTACTGCATTCCAGCCAGACTGAAGTGAAATCCCTGAAAAACACCTCCTCTTCTAATTCCCTCTATTCCTTACCTCTAACATGTGCCACCAGCCTTCCAACCCAGCTTCTCCAACCCATATCAAAGCAGTTTTCTGCAGGCTTCTCTTGAATCTGGCCCACAGCACCTTCCTGCGTGCCTCGATCCGCCATGTGTGCTAACGTTCACGTACACGGCCACAACCTTCACCCATGTCCTCGCTGTGACTTCCTCTAGTCCACCCCTTATTCAGTGTCTATGCTCATAACCACCTTATTTCATCCTCACAATATCCTCAACACCAGATTAAGATGCCCAGATTTCAGGGATGGTAAAACCGAATCTGAAAAATATTAAATAGTTTGCTCAAAACTATGATGCCAAAGGCCATGTTCTTCCTTCCGAGCAAAGATCTGTGCTCAAGTCTGAGGGTTCTTCCAAAAAGACTGAAATGTGTGATACCTGCACTCAAGTGGTTCATAATGTGGCTGAGATAATAAGATAACTCTTTTATCTGGCAGGGAATGGGCTTCACAGTTGAGCACCAGCCCAGATTGTTCCCAACTACAGGCAATGCAGTTGTTTTGGCTTTGAAAATGGGAAGACAGCAGTCTGGCAGGTGAGAACTCTTTTCAATGATCTACCAGGTAAAGCAAAGTTATAAAATTGAACTTGTATTGCCTGATGTGTCCATTTCAAGATCACTAGAGGGATTAAATGACAACAATAAATACAAAATGAACATGAAAACTACAAAGGTTTCTGTATTTAAACATATTGTATGTAAATATCCATTAAACATATTGTACCATTAAATAATGGTACAATATTGTCCCACACCTGAGAATAAAAGTAAAATAAATAAACACGGAAATAAGCAAGTGGTGCAGATAACTCTACTTACCTGGTGGTGCAGAAATGCCCTGTCATATCTCCGATCATCCCCTCCTGCCCACTCTTCAATCCTACAACATACGTCCTTTTTGCAGGCCTCAATTTCTTCTGTTCCTCACTTGGCAGGTCTCGCCCTTGGTGCAGGCTTTGCCCCATGGCTATCCTCTTAGTGTATCTCACTTTCACCAGCCCCTCAGCTCTGATGCTGGCCCTGAATCACTCTGCTTTTCCCATCCCTGGGATTGCCACCACTGACTTGTCTCCTCCTTCTCCCAGGCCACTGTGCGCTGTAGACAAAGTCCCCAGAGCAAGCTGCTAGTGTCACCGTGGAGTCTGATGTGTGTTGCAGCAGCCTTATGCTCGTCAGTCCATTCTGTTCCCCACGGCTGGTGCTTTGCATCTTGTCTTTCTATGCTTTTCCATGTGCTGCAAGCCTGGACTCGAATTCTCTCTATAACCTGAACAGAAGCCTCCAGCTTCAACTTTCTGGAAGCCCTTCATGTAATCTCCCTCCAGGAGCTCCTTCAGTTTCACCATTTTCCTCCTCAGTATTGCTCCATAACCCCGCCCAGAGTCTGCTTCGCTCCCCAGGAGGACCTTTCCCAGGTACCTTTCCCAGGCAATGCCAAGGCCTTCTCCTACACCTCTCACCACTCTGGGTCGAATTTAACAATCCATGAATATCTTTTCTTTTTTCTTTTTTCTTTTTTCTTTTTTGAGACAGAGTTTTACTCTTGTCACCCAGGCTGGAGTGCAATCGTGTGATCTCAGCTCACTGCAATCTCCACCAGCCGGGTTCAAGTGATTCTCCCGCCTCAGCCTCCTGAGTAGCTGGGATTACAGGCACCCGCCACCACACCCGGCTAATTTTTGTATTTTAGTAAAGGGTTTTGTCATGTTGGCCAGGCTGGTCTCGAACTCCTGAACACAGGTGATCCGCCTGCTTCGACCTCTCAGAGTGCTGGAATTATAGGCGTGAGCCACCCTGCCTGGCCCAATCCGTGGATTTCTCTCCTATAAGTTTCTATCCATAGCCACTGTCTTTCACTATTTTGGTTTTTGTCTATTGGTCTCACTTTGTTCTAAGAAATAAAAATAAAATAGTTTCCAAATGGCAGTATTATCCCTCCAAGTACCATCTCGTATTTCATCTTCCTTTTATTTCAACACCTCTGGACACAGTTTCTCAGTGTCTTTAAGCAGCTTTCCTTTTTTTTTTTTTTTCTAATATCTCATTGGCCAGGATCTTGGTGCTAAAGATGTACTAGCGTAGTCTTTTATTCTAAGTAGCAATGAGCTCAGCTTTTCCTGAGGAGGAAGGGGAAAGTGGACATTAGGAAACTACCAGATATTTCTATCATACTCTAGCTGCTGATGATATCTCCTCTGTCTCCAGATCTGTGACACATTTTCCTCTTCTGTCTTTCGGGGATGTAGTTTAATAGTAGACACACTAAATATACAGAAATTACGTTGATGCAAGGCAGAAAACTAAAATGTATTAAACACAAGTTCTAAGTGCTATGAAAACACGGGCAGACCAGTGAGTTCCAGTGCATGCCTGGGTAGGCTGGGATGAAAGGATGATCCATCCATACCTTCTGACTTGGCTCTTCCAGAAGAAAACACAAACAGTGAATGATCATAATTGTGTGGCACCCTGTGAGTAAGTGGACAAGGTTCTTCATGACCAGAGACACAGAGCACAGGGACTCTGGTTTCACCAAGGCCTGAAGGTGTTGAGGTCTTGACAAATCTGTAGCCTGTACAGCACAACGATTAGAAAACGACTCTAAACTTCCCCTAATGTAACACAACAAAACCTCCTAGGTACTATTAAGAACTTGGAAGTGGTCCATCTGTTTTCAGACTAGGAATTAATTCTATCTAAGAAGTCTCTTCCGATGATATCCAGAAGGATAGAGACTCGTGTAACAGTGGCTTACGATTTGAGGGGACAAGATTTTAAATCATTATTATCATTTTAGACATGATGACTGAAGATACATGCTGTTAGTCAGGAATCTTACAGTTACCCAGTGTGATGTATGATCTGAGGATTAGAGATCATAAATAAGTTGACCAAGACAAAAGCTTTGTGATGGAGTAAGCATTGAAACTCAGATGCTCGTGTGTTAAGTGGATGTTTTTCTACTCTGTCGCTAGGCTAGGTACATGAAACGGCTGGGTGCGTGGGCTTTCAGATGGCATTTTTGGTCCTACCTCTACCAAAAAGCAAATCCAGAACTGCAGCAGGGGTCAGATCTTGCAGGCCATGTAATGACATTGGCTTTAGCTGTGGTTGCTGTCTTGAGAGTAGCCTGTAAGCAGGGTGAGGATATGGAGGGACATCAGTTAAGAGGCAAACAAAATAATCCAGGAGAAAGATGATACTGCCTTGAACAATGGAGATTGTAGTGGAATTTTAAGAAATTATCAGACTCCAGTTATATTTGAAGATAGAACCACTGGAATTTTCTGAATGACTGGATATATGGTGAGAGGAAAAAAAAAAGACAGCAAGGGTAATCCCAAGGTTTTTGGCCTGAATAACTGCAGAGATGTTGTTGTCTTTTACTGAGTATGGACAACGGTGAAGGAAAAAAAAATAGTTTTGGACGTGTCATCTTTAAGATTCTTAATACAGACAAATGGAAAGATCCAGTTAGAAATTGTATATACAAGCCTTGAGGTCAGGAAAGAAGTCTGACCTAGAGATGTGAATTTGAGTCATCACAACCTGAAAGGTATTTATCTGTTTATTTATTTTAGTTATTATTATTATTATTGACGGAGTCTCGCTCTGTCACCAGGCTGGAGTACAGTGGTGTGAACTTGGCTCACTGCAATCTCCGACTCCCGGGTTCAAGTGATTCTCCTTCCTCAGCCTCCCAAGTAGCTGGAATTTCAGGCATGTGCCACCACGCCGGGCTAATTTCTGTCTTTTTAGTAGAGTCAGGGTTTGACCATGTTGGCCAGGATGGTCTTGATCTTCTGACCTCATGATCCGCCTGCCTCAGTCTCCCAAAGTGCTGAGATTACAGATGTGAGCCACCATGCCTGGCCACAACATGGAAGATATTTAAAGCTTTAAGGCTCAATGAGATTTCCTAGAGATAAATGTAGAAAGAAGCAAGAGAAAAATATAAGGCCTATGTCCTATCTTTTTAGACAGTTAGACATAGAGGAAGATCATAAGAAGTGGGCACAGTAGACTGGGGGGATATAGCCAGTGACCACAAGGAAAACCAGGAGTGTGGGGTGTTCAGAAAGCCAGGGGAAGAAAGCATCTCAGATAGGAGCAAACAACAGACTGTGTTAAATGCTGCTGGAAGATCAAATAAGATAAAGATGGGAAAATGGCCACCAGATTTAGCAGTAAAGAGGACATTGATGACTTCAAGAAAAACTACTTCCTTAGCGTGGTAAGAACAGGAGCCTGATTTCAGAGATGTAAGATGGAATGGGATGAGAGGCAGTGCACACGGAGACGTAAACAGAAGGTAAGGGTTTTGGTGTTAAGAGTGAAGGAAGAAATGGAGTGGTAGCTGGAAGGGATGTGGAGTCAAGGTGTATAGAGAGAAATTTTTTTTTTAGATGAGAGAAATTACAGCATATTTTCACATGGATGGGATGATACTAGGAGAGAGAAAAATTGATGATTTTGTAAAAATATAGTGATGCCCACGATTAGACCAAAAGGGAAGGGATCTAATCTGAAGAAGGTCGCCCTAGACAGCAACATGGGGAGGTCATTTATAGCAGTAGGAGCTGAGGCAATTATGTGGTTTCACTGATGTGTAAAGATAGGAAACTCTCCTCTGACTACTTCTATTTTTCTCAAGGATGTAGAAGGCAAGGCCATTATCTGAGATTGAGGGTAAAGGAGGTGGTACTGGTGGCTTGATGTGAAAGAGAAATAAGCTACTTATCCAGGAAAAGCAAAACTTAAGGAATCAGAACTATGCAAGGGTTGCTAGATAGCACTGACAGCCTCAACCTGATGGGCATAATTGTTTTTTAATTTTTGAGACAGGGTCTCCTTCTGTCACCCAGTCTGGAGTGCAGTGGCTCCATCAGGGCCCACTGCAACATCAGTCTCCTGTGCTCAAGCAATTCTCCCACCTCTATCTGCCAAATAGTTTGGGACTACAGTTGTGTGCTAGTATGCCCATATTATATCCAGTTTTTTTTTTTTTTTTTAGAAAAAGGGTCTCCCTATGTTGCCCATGCTGAGCTCAAATGATCTGTCCACCTCAATTTCTTAAAATGCTGGGACTACAGGTGTGAGCCACCATGCCCAGTCCATACATTTAGAAAGATCAGTCAGTATGCTTATTCAGCTTCCTGGGCATAAAGATAGAACAGGTAGAAACTTAGCCTAGAGTTTTCATGAGCACGTCAGATGGCAAGAGAGAAGCAAGAGAGGGCTTATGTTGACTATAGACTCTAATATGGAATCAGGAGGAAGTGAGAACCTGAGGAACATGAGGGTCAGATAAAATGTAGTAAGAACAGCTGATTCTGTTCATGTTAAATAATGACTGGATTGCAGGAACTTGAGTAAGTGTGCAGAAGATACAGGAAATTATGGGCATAGAGTGGAATGCTTGAAACTGTGATTATGGAGGGACATAGTCAACGGTAATGACAAGATCCAAATTTGATCTTGAGAATGGGAGTCTGAAGTGGAAAGGAGCACAAGATAATTGGAGCAGAGGAGACCAAAGAACTTAGACAGGGTACTAAAAAGGTCATCTCTGTAGTTAGTGCAGTTTCCAAGAATTACGGCAGAAGTAGTCCTGGAGGGAGAAGTAGGGAGCCAGGAGCCACAACTAGGTAAAGAGAATCTTTTGAGTGTTGGTAGATACCGCAAAAAGCAGAGGTAGTTGTGGTGGGTGTAATCTGACAGCATAAGCATCAGAGGTGGAAGGGGTTAGAGTGGAGAACTGGATACTCTGGAAATGGCAGTAAAAAGCAATGAACACTTTGATCTCACCCCAAGGTCCAGCTGTGCAAAAATGTTGGAGAGAAAACCACCACCTTGAGATGACTGTGGGGGTTGGGGAAAGGTAGTTTTAGCCAAAGAAAGAAGGTGAAGACAATATTCATGGGAGAGTTTGAAGGTGTGGGTATTCTGCTCATGACAGACTTTAGTCTCAGGAGGTAGAGGAGGAATAAGGGAAGGATTTGATAGCTGAGGAAGCATGAGGGACGAAGTCACTTTAGAGGTGCACAGAGCTGTACAGCCCATGTATTTTGACCTTATGTTCATTTTTAAATTTTTTTATTTTTATTTTTATTTTTTGAGACAGAGTCTCACTCTGTCACTCAGGCTGGAGTACAGTGGCGCCATCTTGGCTCACTGCACCCTCTGCCTCCTGGGTTCAAGTGATTCTTTTGCCTCAGCCTCCCAAGTAGCTGGGACTACAGGCATGGGCCACCATGGCTGGCCAATTTTTGTCTTTTTAGTAGATACAGAGTTTCACCATATCGGCCTGGCTGGTCTTGAACTCCTGACCTTGTGATTCACCCACCTTGGCCTCCCAAAGTGCTGGGATTACAGGTGTGAGCCACCACGCCTGGACTTACGTTCATTTTTTACTTTTGGAGGCAACTAATATAAATAGATGAAGGGTACAATGGGATTAGTCCTGATGGTGTCTGAGACTTGCAGTCTTTCCTGCTCTGGTGATACGGAAACAGACCAATCTCTAGGGCCCACTGCTCTCTCTTGACAATGGAGGTTTTCAATCACAGGGTTACCAGAGAACATGGTGAGTGAAAAACATCCATTGATTACTGAGAATAATAATATTGAGACCAAAATAAATGCTACTCAGCTCAAAGAGTAAGTATCCCCTTACCAAAGAGGAAAAGAAAAAGATATTTAAAAATAAGTCAAAAAATTAGATGGTATATTGCCCATGAGATGAGAACTAGATGTAGGTGAGCACTAAAAATCTCTGCCATTGTAGATCTATAGAAAATTTAAAGAATCGGCTAGGCATGGTGGCTCACACCTATAATCCTAGCACTTTGAGAGGCCAAGGTGGGTGGATCACCTGAGGCCAGGAGTTCGAGACTAGCCTGGCTAACATGATGAAACCCTGTTTCCACTAAAAATACGAAACTTAGCCAGGCATGGTGGCATGCGCCTGTAATCCCAGCTACTCAGGAGGCTGAGGCAAGAGAATCGCTTGATTTCAGGAGCTAGATGTTGCAGTGAGCCGAGATCGTGCCATTGCACTCCAGCCTGGGCAACAAGGGAGAAACTCCATCTCAAAAAAAGAAAAAAATAAAAAAGGACAGGAGGAAAAATAATAATCAAGCTTAATATTATAAAAAAATAGAAAAAGTAAGTTTGAATGTTAATAAATTCTTTATTCCTTATAAAGAATAATAAAACAGATAAATTCCCTTAGTCTGAGTAGGATAAAAAAGAGCAAAAGGAGAGAGAGATTAGGAATAAAAAGGAAACATACATAAGTCCTAGAATAGATTAATAGAATTGTAAGAGAACACAGCATGCAACTCCATGGCAATAAACGTGTAACTCTAGAGAAAAGGTATACATTTCCAGGAAAATATAAATTAACAATATTGAATTAAGAAGTGGAAATGCTGAACAGACCAATTTCCATAGAAAGATTGGGAAGATAATAAAAATATGCATTGACAAGATCATCATAGAAATTAAACCACGTGTACATAAATCATTAGAGAGTTTTAAGAATAGTAGTGATGTGATCTAACACATTTCAAAAGGTGTTGTTAGGGAAGTCACTGCAGAGGAACAAGAGAAAGAGCAGGTAGACTGGCTAAGAGGTGACTTCATGACTGCAGGCTAGATGGTGTGGGAGTCCTGCCAGGAGGAGGGAGGTGGGTGAGATGTGATCCAGTTTTGCAGATAGATTGATTGAAGTTGCAGGAATGGAAGAGGGTCTAGGTTTTGGGCCATAGCAAATGGAAGAATGGCATTATTATCATTTGTGTTGTTTGCCAGGGCTGCCATGACAAAGTCCTGCCTACTGGGTAGCTTAAAAGGCAGAAATGTATTGCCCTGCACTTCTGGAGGTGGAAAGTCAGAGATCAAGGCACCAGCAGCATTTCTGAGGAGTGAGTGGGACTGTTCTCTAGTTCCTGGTTGTTTTCTGGCAATCTCTGGGGCGTTTCCTGACTTACAGAAGTATCACCTGGATCTCTACCTTCACCTTCTCATGGCATCTCCCTTTGTGCATGCCTCTGCATCCAAGTTTCCCCTTTTAATAAGATCATCAGTCATATTGGATTAGGAGCCACCCTACTCCTGTATGACCTTATTTTGACTTAACTAATTATGCAACAACCCTATATTCACTCTGAGGGACTAGAGATTAGCACTTTCTTTTCTTTTCTTTTCTTTTTTTTTTTTTTTTGAGACAGAGTCTTGCTCTGTCACCCAGGCTGGAGTGTAATGGCATGATCTCGGCTCACTGCAACCTCCACCTCCTGGGTTCACGCCATTCTCCCATTCTCCTGCCTCAGCCTCCCGAGTAGCTGGGACTACAGGCGCCCGCCACCATGCCCACCTAAGTTTTTGTATTTTTAGTAGAGGCGGGGTTTCACCATATTAGCCAGGTTGGTCTCGATCTCCTGACCTCGTGATCTGCCCGCCTCAGCCTCCCAAGGTGCTGGGATTACGGCTTCAGCCACGGTGCCAGGCCGAGATTAGCACTTTCATGTATGAAAGTTTGGAGAGGACATAATTCAACTTATAATACCATTTACAGGGCTGAAAAAAATACTGGAGCAGCAGGTTTGGGCACATGCCTACTTGAGTTCCAGGTGGACGCATAAGATGGGCAATGGAGTTTGAAGGAGACATGTAGCTAGAAATATGAATTCAGCCATTTGATATACTTGTATTGAAAGTCATGATCTGGGATTATTAACTCTGAAGGGATTATTTATAGAAAAGGGAAGAGATCTGAGAACCAAGCTTTAGGACTCTCTAACATTTAGAAATATTTCTTATTTCTAAATCCATACACTTATTTCTAATCCAATGCATGCACTTCAGGACACTTGTTCTTTCCTCTGCCTAGACCCCTCTTTCTCCAGCCACCTGCATCAGATGTTCCCCCAGCCCCTAAATATCTGCGTCACTGGATGCATCTCTTCCTTCAAGCACTTGCTCCACGGCCCATCTATAGTGACACACACAGCAGCTCCCGCCCTCTGTCCTCCCTCCGTCTCTTGCCCTGCGTTTATCTGTGTTTCCTTCCTTGCCTGCCATGCTGCAGCCTGACTGCTCATTTCCTCCTTCCCCACAGAAAGCTCAGCTCCATGAGGCAAGGAAGGCTCCTTGCTTTGCTCACTGCTGCTTTCTCGCAGTCAAGGTCCTTGCTGGGCATGCAGTAGTGCTCAATGCATTTTTGTTGAAAGAATGAATGAACAGTTAGGGACTGCTGAAGCTCACTTCCCTCTACTTGCTTCAGGGTTTGTGTACTAAGCATTAATCATCCCCATCCATGGCCTAACCCATGAGTGTACCAGTCCCTTCGAACTGCCATCATTTTAAGCTCTCTTTGCTACTATTTCTGACAGTCCCTGAGGAGAAGTCAAATAGTGAACAGTCTTGAAATCAGGCCTGTTCTGTGATTGTTTCCAGCACAGCACCACGGCCCCCTCAGAGAACTCCTGACACTGGCAATAAAGAGCGGCCGACCTCAGAGTAGCTGTGACTCATGCTTCCAAATGGAAGATGCTTTATGTGTTGCAAAGGCAGTTTTTATGAGTATGATCTATTAGAGATCATTAACCATTCTGAAACATTCTTTACGTTAAAAGTCAGTATGGTTTTCAAAGCCATTTATTTAATTATTTTCTCATGTTTGTTGGAGCCCGAGTCATAAAATTTGGACTTTTGCAGAAAACTAGCCATGTTTCTATTTCTGAAAGAAAGAAAGAAAGAAAGAAAGAAAGAAAGAAAGAAAGAAAGAAAGAAAGAAAGAAAGAAAGAAGGAAAGAAAAGTGAAGATAGGAACATTTTGGATTCTGGAAGTTGTAGGATAATTTTATAAAGGTGATTATATCACAATCCACCTTAGCAGGACATTTTCTGTTGTGATTTTTCAAACTAGTTTGATTTTCTTCCCTGTTTACTTTTTTGTTTGTTTTTGTTGTTATTGTTTTTGTTTGATGTATCCAACATTTGATGGCGTCCCAGTAGATCATGCCATGATCTACATAGATATCTATATTTTTTTTTCTTTGAAGGTGGGGGATTGTTTGCACTGAAAATAAACTAAGATTTTTGCTATGGTTGTTGTTTTAAGGTGTATTAATGAAAACAAGCTTTGACTTACCATTCTTGAAAAGGGGAGAGAGACGAGGGGATTTGATGAGGAAGGGGCTGAAATTTCTCTTACTGAGGCTTTGCCTCGTCACAGTGTGAAGGTGACAGTCTCAATCTCAATCACACAGGGGCCAACTCATTACTGCTCACTTAGAGCAGCTGCTGGTCTCAGTTCAAGCAGCGAGGGAGGCTGCCAATGCTCCTGAGTGACAACAGCCAGCGGGCTCAGCCACGGGACAGTCTCACGGAAACCTCGCTGCCTCCTAGACAGTCCCGTTTCATGACCCTAATTAGGAAACGTGAAGCCCCTAAGTCTGTTCTTTCATGGCTACAGTGGCTCCTGAAGACCCCAGCTTCACACCATTTCATTAATTTCCATCTTTTTCCCAAAATAAACAACTGTGGAACCGAGCTTCAGTTATTTACATTTAAGGCAGCGTAAGAAATCAGGCTGAAATGTCAGCGACAAAAAGGAAAGAGTACTACAAAGTGGATTAATATTTATTATCTTTGTGGGGCGTGGTGGCACATGCCTGTAATCCCAGCACTTTGGGAGGCCGAGGCGGGTAAATCACCTGAGGTCAGGAGTTTGAGACCAACCTGGCCAACATGGTGAAACCCCGTCTCTACTAAAAATACAAGAATTAGCTGAGTGTGGTGGTGCATGCCTGTAATCCCAGCTACTCAGGAGGCTGAGACAGGAAAATTGCTTGAATCTGGGAGTTGGAGGTTGCAGTGAGCCAAGATCGCACTACTGCACTCCAGCCTAAGCAACAGAGTGAGACTCCATCTCAAATATATGTGTGTGTGTGTGTGTGTGTGTGTATAATCTTTATTTTTATGTCATCAGCATCTCATTAAAGGTCATTCATAAGAGTAGGTAATTTGTCTTCATTCATACCTTAAAACAACAGGGCTAGGAGCTGGAGTTGATGTAGGTCTTAAATATTCACTCAACTCATTTCTGTCCACCAATGCTGCAAATATGCCCTGATTAAATCCAATGAATCACATGCATAATAATTAATAAAACATGCATATTACATCACCAAAATTAGTACTTAATATTAAAATATGCAGGCAACTATCTTGACTTTTGACTTTTGGCAAGATAATGAATATCTTAGTCTAATTTCGCAGATGTATTTCTTTGGCCTCCATTAAATGCCAAATAGTAAATTCTAATTTAAAGTAGACATAAAGCTTTGATGCATACAACATGAGTTTTACAGTATGAAATATAAAATTAGCAACACAAATTCTGATACCTAGGAGTTCTTAAATCCAAAGTGCTTCACTTTCGAAATGAAAGGAGCCATGAGTATGGAATGAAAGGAAAGGAACCACCAGTATAGTCAGAGAACTGATAAGACAGACATCCACTGAATGCTCCCTGCTACCAAAGTTAATCAAAGTTATTCTCCATTTTGTATTTATTTCAGGCCAGTTGAGAGTATTCCTTTGCTCTGTTCCTGGAGAAGAACCATTAATTATACTACTTTTTACTTGTTGAGATGGAAAAAAAGATCTTTATAACTGGGCCTAAGCAAAACCAGAATCAACAGCTTATGGTATAAGAGAAAATAAGAAGTATGTCCCAAAAATACATACGGATAATTACATTGTTTCCATAACTTTAGTAAGGCAGCAAGATTTTCATCAAAAAAAAAAAAAAAAAAAAAAACCCACAAGATTTCTCAAATCTTTACAGAGATCCAAGTTTATATGACAGAGAAAAGAGAGAAGTAGGAAGGGAAAAGAGAAGGGGGACATTTTCCTGTTAAAATTGAATTTACACTATGTATCCTTGAAATTTTAACTGATCAATTAATTGGAATATGTTAAGAGTGGCATACTGATTAATTTAATATTCTGCATGATCAGGAAATTAATCAAAACTTCATTGATGAAGGCCGGGTAAGGTTGCTAACACCTGTAATCCCAGCACTTTGGGAGGCGAAGGCAGGGGGATCACTTAAGCCCAGGAGGTCGAGACCAGACTGGCCAACATGGTGAAGCCCCATCTCTACTAAAAACACAAAAATAAGCCAGGCATGGTGGTTCGCATCTGTAATCCCAGCTACTCGGGAGGCTGCGGCGACAGAATCACTTGAACCCAGGAAGTGGAGGTTGCAGTGAGCCAGGATTGTTCCACTGCACTCCAGCCTGCGTGACAGAGTGAAACTCCATCTCATTAAAAAAAAAAAAAAAAAAACTTTATTGATGTAAAATTTTTGATACTAGTAATTGGTGTACTTTCCATGTTAACTAAAAGAGTACAGATTCTGAACATCACCAAACATTTCTCCAAAGACTGAAGGTTATATGGACCTTTAGGTTTCCCACTCTCACCCTCGGAAGTCATCGTCCAAGACTAGATATTCATGGTAGAAAGTGTGCGGGACTCAGTGAAATAACTTTACTGTTGGATCTAATGACACACACATGAGTAATACATGTTTCTCTTTAAAAAATCTAAAACAAAAGTTTAAATAATAAAATAAAACCATCCAAACATTTTGTCACCTGAGTTAATCAATATAAATAACTGGGAGCATACCTGAACACAATTTTTAGCCTTCTTCCCCGTACATACTGGCTCATGATCCCAATTTTTTAAGTCCAAATTATGTTTTCATGTTTTTCTTGCTTCTACAATTGTGTGTTTTTATTTGTTGTTACTACTGCTTTTAATTAGTTGCTACATGATCTTGTGTTTTGGATTTTGGTTTTTGCCCCATTTAATTTGAGAAAATAATCTGTTTTTATTTATACTAGTGATAAACCAACATTAAGCAAAGGAATATTTATTCTTTTTATGAAAGCGAATTACATTAGGGTATCTACATATCTCCCACTTCATAACCCAAGTTTGGCAGTTAAGTTTTTGAATCTTTTTCCTAGTCTACTACAGGTAAATGATTTTTCAGAACTATATTTTATGAGGGATTTGATTTCAAACATCATGGAAAAGATAAAAAGCATGTATAGTCAAAATTACTCTTGAAAATTCCTAAGGAGACACACTACTGAAGTCTGATAAAGCCTTTCAATAAGATTAACAAGTTCAGCTTTTGGCATGAAATGTTGAAAAAAATAGCTGTTTCTATGGTTCAGTATCAGATGCAGTAAATGCGCTGCTATTAGGGACCCCAGTGTAAACAAGTGGAGACCTGTAAGCCCTTGAACCACAATGCAGAGAGTTGCTCCCACTCTGGGAAGTGCATGGGACCTGAGCCCCTCTGAGGGGACAACAGAAGTGCCTTTCGTCTCATGGTTGCTAGGACATATGCCTTGAGTAGAATGGCAGGCTAAATTAATGGCACTGTTTAAGTTCTGCTCCATCACTTCTTTAGGGAGCCCAAGCATATATAACTGCAACCAATTAATGCACACTTAAGTGGCATTCACCTTACTGTGGTTTTCTTTCATGAAGGATAATATTGACATATTTAGAAAACATTGTAATTGCTTATTTGCATTTAATTTCATTTATTTTTAACCTTATTGCCTGGTCTTATACCAAAGCCTTCCCATATATGGGTTATTTATTCCAATTATGTCCTCATATAACTTCCAGGGAAGAAAGGGAGAGAGAACATGAGCCACCTGAGACTGCATATTTGTAAATTTGTTTTTATCGACGTCACATGCCACGAATAACTCAGGTGATTTTAAATTCTCACTTACTGCTGCAATATTACCTTTCTCCTTTATTACCCTGGTATTTCAGAATTTGTCAGCAAATAATTTTTTATTTCGGATAATTTGTTTTACGTTCTTGAAGATGTGCTGTTTTGATAAAATAGTTGTTGCCTGACGTAAATCTTCCAAAACATTCCATGAACATATTCTGCTTGTTATGTTTATTTTCCTCTCTGTTCCTAGTGGTTTATCTTTGAAAGGAGGCAATTCATTTTCCACCACCAACTGGCCCCAAAGCAATGTAGGTGAAATGGTGTCTGGGACCTCCTGTCTGCACCTGCCTGGACGTCATGTGTACCTTCCCCTTGCCATCGCCTAGAGCTCTGAGTGGCCATGTCTAAGTTGCCTGCTCAGGAACGCAGGTGCTTTAGAGAGGCGGAATGGGTGCCAGGCTCTGGGAGAAGATTTGGGGGTCTCCTCTCTCCTATTCCGAGTTCTCGTCACGCCCTCTGCACTGGAGAGGCACAGCCCAGCCTGTCGTGGGTGTTCCCCATAGATTTTGCCTATTCCCTCAACTTAGGCTCACAGGCTGTGGGATGAGTAGAAGTTTTAAGGGCTCTTTGATGCCACAGCGTGAGTTTCCTTTTGCTTCAGTTACCACTGGTTTTTAGTTTTGAAGAAAAAGGGTTTTGGAAAATGCCTCATTTTTCCCAACACAAGCCCTTCAGCCTTCAACATCCCCTCTCCTTGGGTTGGATGTATCTTTCTTCTTTAATTTAAATTTTTTTTTTTTTTTTGAGAAAATCTTGCTCTGTGCCCAGGTTAGAGTACAGTGACGTGGTTTCAGGTCACTGCAGCCTCTGCCTCCTGGGTTCAAGTGATTCTCCTGCCTCAGACTCCCTAGTAGCTGGGATTACCTGTGTGCGCCACCACGCCTCGAAAATTTTTGTGTTTTCACTATAGACGGGATTTCATCATGTTGGCCAAGCTGGTCTCAAACTCCTGACCTCAAGCGATCCACCCGCCTCGTCCTCCCAAAGTGCTGGGATTACAGGCATGAGCCACAGCACCCGGCAGATACATTTCTCAGATATCAGAATGGATCCACTCTGCCATCAGCAAACAGAGCTCTGCCTTGTGGCCTCACAGTACCCTCCAGTCTGCTACTGCTGCTATACCAGGTGCCGTTGTCCACAAGAGAAAGAGGAGCTCCACGCAGGATCCCCCGGCCTGACCCTGGGCCCCTGCATTGCCAGGCTTTGTCCCTGAAAGAGACTTTTTCAGAATTTCATTCACCTGTGTCTTATTTTATACCATTACTCTCTTGAGGAATGGACTTGTGTCTGTATTTCTTCCTCTGACTGCTTTTGGTGAACACTCCTCAGTGTCTGTGTTATGACAGTAGCCTTCCCTAGTCCTGCATTCCTAATATTTCTTTGCCATTTTTACATTTTTGTGGTTGTCACTGTTGTTTAGTCAGTTTTGGTGAGAGACGTATTAAAATTCATACAGAAAATTCCAGTGTTCCTGGAATTTTACCAATTCTTCTTTCTTTCTTTTTTTTTTTTTTTGAAATAGAGTCTCACTCTGTCACCCAGGCTGGAGTGCAGTGGCACCATCTCAGCTCACTGAAGCTCTGCCTCCCAGGTTCACATGATTCTCCTGCCTCAGCCTCCCGAGTAGCTGGGACTACAGGCGCCCACCACCATGCCCGGCTAATTTTTTTGCATTTTTAGTAGAGATGGGGTTTCACTGTGTTAGCCAGGATGGTCTCGATCTCCTGACCTTGTGATCTACCTGCCTCGGCCTCCCAAAGTGCTAGGATTACAGGCGGGAGCCACCGTGCCCGGCCTATCATTTCTTTTTAATAGTCTGTTCAATTATCTGCATTTCTAGAGGGTTTGTTTGTCCTGAATCCACAGGGCCTGTGTGGTGCGTGCCTTGAAAACTCTGGGGTGGAAGTCCTCACCTGCTGCTCTGCCTGCCCTACGCCCTATGGGAGTCCCCCACCCAGAATACCCACCTTCATGTCTCTCCGGGTTGGAGTCGGCAATTAATATTTCTGTCCCCAGATTCTGGACGCGTCAGGTTCGCCTGAGAATTTTGTGCTCAAGTCTGGAGGATCTGTAAGTTTCTATAGCTCAGCAACCATCGAGGCAAGGAGTGGGTTGGGTGTGAGAACATTGAGAGATCAGTTTCACCTTCTGGCCGACGATCCCAACCTTAACAGACGGATGTTGTGGCATGCCTTCAGTTCTCCCGACAAGAGGAGACCATGAACAACATAATGCTTTATACCCATACGTGTCAAACATTTTTTTTCTGATGAGTTTTTAAAATTCTCTTAAGTAGTCTAAAGGTGGGGGTAATTCGGCTGGCTGCTCTGAACACCTGTTGGCAAGCTCTGTAGGGATGTGCGGAGCTTTATTACCTGTCCACCTCAACGTGAAGTCCTCAGCAGAAATTCCAGACACCAAGACATTCCAGTGAATGTCTGAGCACTGGGGACGCACTGGCTCTCCCTGATGTTGGTGCTGAATTTTACCTGAGTGCCTCTCATGCTGTGTCGCCGTTTCTCCAAATACCAAGTTCTCCCTGCCCAGAAGGATACACCTGGAACCGAAGCAATGTCACAGTATATACTTGTCATCTGATCATGGTGCAGTTAAAAGAAGATGGACTATAAGCCTAAGGGATTGTGTAAAGTACAGGAAAAGATGCACTGCCCTACAGGGCTAGCATGTCAAAGCTGCTCTGCTGAGCCAAGCCTCGTGTCCACTGGTTCACATTTACAGCTTCCATTGCTGAAGGAGTGAGGGACGGCCAGCTACTTCCTCACTCTCCCATCCTCACTTTGGCTGCAGGCCATGTGGAGGAGGATGGAGATAAGTTAAGAAAACTCTGAGAACTCCTTTTAGATCAGAAGAGCTGCAAGAGAGACCCTCGGATGGCCAGAGAGGGAAGCCCACCCAATGTTAGCGATAAAGTGTGTTGCTCACGAGACACTGTCTAGCATGCGTTCACTGAAGGACCCTTACGTATTTTACTTTCATTTTGAATATTCTGTTGCCCACTTAAGATTTCTTGTCCTTGTGTCTTGTAAATTCATTTTTCCCCTTATATTCAAATAATCACAGGGTTCTCCACTCACTCTACATAAGAACGCTTTCCAAAACTAGCAGCAACCCGGTGCTATTAAGCTCATTATACTTCACTCGGGTGCTTCTGAAATAAAACTACCTACTAAAACCCACTGTGTGTTCCAAAATATCCCAAGATTAGAATCCCTTATGGATCTAAGCTTGGAACAAAATTATCATTCATGTAATTCAAGAGCCAATTTGGAATCAGAACAGAGCTACCAAAAGATGCTGGAAATTCCAGTATTTCAAGGCTTTTGATCAGAGAAAGTAATCAATTAAGAGGTTTGGAAATTTTCCAGCCCCTGGCCTGAGAGACCTTGCTGGGTGAGAAAGGGCCAAGCCCGACCTGGCCCACGGTTCTAAGGTGTGGGACCCTCATAAATTAGCAGGGCTGCACTTCCTGCCCCGATGTCTTCTGGCAGCGAGATCCTCCCGCTAATGTCTTTTCAACATGGGCCAGATGGAAACCACCTTCTGCGGGGAAACACATCTTCTCAGTTCCTTTTCAGCTAGAAATCTGGGTTATGAAGAAGTGTCTTACACATACTTACCTTCCGAAGAGCATTCTGCTTGCCGCGGAGCCTGCCAGACATGGATTTGCATCTGCACGCCTGTGATATCACCCTGAAAAACGGACACTTCTTCAGGTGTTCACTTTAATCACGTGCGCCCTTGGCTTCTTTCCAGGACACGGTTTCATAACTCATGCCAAGCAGTGACAGGAAGAAAAGACAATGACAGCTCTTTTCTTTACATCTGAACGTGGGAACTGCCATTTTTAATAGACAGAATTTTGTTTGCAGGTCAGTGACCTGTGCCCATTTTGCAAAACCGTTTATGGTCTCAGGGGATCATAAGAGGCTGTACAACTTCCATGTCTGTTTTGGAGAATGGGCTTCTGGCATTAGGGTAACGGTGCTTCTACTGTAAATATTAAAGACACAAGGCTGTTCAGGGTTCCCTACCACCCCAGAAACATGATATTCACAGGCCATGATCAGGGAGGCTGTCCTTCAGTGAACGCATGCTAGACAGTACCTTGTGAGCAGCACGTTTTGTTACTAACATTGGGTGGGCTTCCCTCTCTGGCCATCCGAGGGTCTCTCTTGCAGCCCTTCTGACCAAAAAGGAGTTCCCAGAGTTTTCTTTACTTATCTCCATCCTCTTCCACATGGCCTGCAGCCAAAGTGGGGATGGGAGAGTGAGGAAGTGGCTGGCAGTCCCTCACTCCTTCAGCAATGGAAGCTGTAAATGTGAACCAGTGGACATGAGGCTTGGCTCAGCAGAGCAGCTTTGACATGCTAGCCCTGTAGGGCAGTGCATCTTTTCCTGTACTTTATACAACCCCTTAGGTTTAACATCCATCTTCTTTAAACTGCACCAGGATCAGATGAGGATTGTTTCTGATGGTCATTTCTCCTCAACTTTCCATTATAATTATGAGGGATCATAGCTGGATGTTTCACAATTAATTCTGAGATGTGCTGTTGGAGAAGGGATTATCCAAATCATACTGGGAAAAAAATAGAATGGTGATTTGTGTGACAACACAGAGTTTGACCACAGCCTGGCTGGCTTAAGAATGGATGTGCCATGTACTGCCTCATGAGCACGTAGAGAGGGTCTTAAACATTGAGTTACACATTCAGAAAATCCCACCCCCTTAGTCAGCTTTATAAACAAGACTTTAGTGTCCTGCCCCAGAATCGCAGGCTCAGGACCAGCTTTGCTCAAAGCTACTGTGGAGTTTGAGCTGAACATTTTCTCATATCTGATACCAGCTGTCTGGCTCGGCTTCATTAGCTTGAACTGTCTATCCAACTGCTACCAGATGGCAGGCAATACTCTGGCCGGCTTGGATCGCAGCAATTCACCCATGAGTCTGCGACATCAGATGACGCTGTGGCTTCCCAGAAACCACCACTAGGCCCTCCTTCCTCTACCCTGCTCACCGGCCTTAGCCTAAGTCCCAAATGGACTATTCATTTCTCATTCTCTTTACCTGAAGCAAGACATGGACAAAAAAATTTTCCTCTTGTGGAAACCAGTTTTCAGAAGCACTATACTGAAAAGCAGTAGTTGTCTTATGTCTAGATCACCGAGCACAGTGGAGCATGTCGTGTCCACACCAGGACGTGCCCCTGGGTCCCTGTTGCTGTGTGCAGGTGGTGGATGCACAGTCTGTGGTTAGAGTCCTGTGTACGTGTTAATTTAGGAGGAAGTAACAGCAAGTAGCATATACTGAGTGGATATTAGGAATTAGTCCTAATATCTATTTAATTAAACATTTTTAGGTGATTTTGACTAAGTGGGAATCTTAATAATTTTAAAGTTGCAGTTTACAATATATAGCTACTAGCCACATGGGATTATTAAAATTAAAACTTAAACCAAAGTAAAAATTTAGATACTCAGTAGCATCAGCTGCATTTGAAGTAGTCAAGAACCACATGTTCAATAGCTGCATTGTCTATATAGGTATAGGACATTTTCATTCCAGAAAGTTCTTTTTTTTTTTTTTTTTTTTTGAGATGGAGTCTCGCTCTGTTGCCCAGGCTGGAGTGCAGTGGCAGATCTCGGCTCACTGCAGCCTCCGCCTCCCGGGCTTACGCCATTCTCCTGCCTCAGCCTCCTGAGCAGCTGGGACTACAGGCGCCTGCCACCATGCTCGGCTAATTTTTTTTTGTATTTTTAGTAGAGACGGGGTTTCACCATGTTCGCCAGGATGGTCTCAATCTCCTGACCTCATGATCCGCCCGCCTTGGCCTCCCAAAGTGCTGGGATTACAGGCATGAGCCACCGCGCCCGGCCCAGAAAGTTCTTTTGGAAAGTAATTATCTAGGCAGTAGCAGTAACTTCAAATTGTCCAATGTGACTAAAGAAGAAAAAAAGGCTAATAAATATATGCAATAAATTTCAGCAATAACATTTATAATGTAAAAGATGTATGCACAGGAGGAGCCCATTTAACTTCAAAATACAGAATGCAAACACCCTGGGAAAATACAGTTAGAGTAGAGAAGGATTTCCTCAACTATGAGATACATGGGCCAGCAGTTCAGAAAGACTGTAGAAAAAAGCAATGTTCTCTTGGGAAGGATTAAAAGAATACAACGTTGCCTGTATTCCTAGCACTTTGGGAGGCCCAAGCGGGCAGATCACTGGAGGTCGGGAGTTTGAGATCAACCTGGCCAACACAGAGAAACCCCATCTCTACTAAAAATACAAAAATTAGCCAGAGTGATGGTGCGCACCTGTAATCCCAGCTACTTGGGAGACTGAGAATCCCTTGAACCTCGGAGGTGGAGGTTATAGTGAGCCAAGATGGTGCCACTCCACTCCAGCCTAGGCGACAGAGTGAGATTGTGTTTCAGAAAAAAGAATATGACATTGAGTGGGGAATAAAAGAAAGTATTTAATATTTATTGCATGTCTGTTTTGTGTTGGTCACTGTGTCAGTTACTTAATTTAGGGGGATGTGACATGATCTCTGACCACAAGCCAGGCTTTAGTTGCTTTAGCTTTTTAAGTATCATCTCATTTTATCCTGAGAACAACTTTATGAATAAGATAAGTACTAATGCTCCCGTTTTATGGATGAGGATACCAAGGATCAGTTGGCCCTCAGTTATATGGCCAGAAGTGAAACTTAAAGGATGATGCTTTCCCTGTCTTAACACAGAGACAATGTAAGCTCCTGCAGATATCAGTCTGGTCTGCTCATCTTTGGGTTCCCAGCACCTACGAAGTAGTTAGTGCCTAATAACATTATTCAATGAATGCATAAATGAAACAAAATCCTACGTGTTTAAACCACAAAATAAAGCCAGACATAAACTTCAATATGACTGCCACAAGTCTGGAGTGCCATATCCACAGATAAATAAGACCTTATTTATTAATGTCTTATTAGCCAACAAAAATTAGCAACTCAGGGGTAACAATGCCCTACTGTTCTTGTGTTCACCATCCTAACACATAGTTTAATAAAGATTACTAATTTGGCTTTTTGTTGTTGTTGTTGTTGTTTGTGGGGTTTTTTTGTTTTGTTTTATGGTTTGTTTGTTTGGATTTTTTCTTTTTAATGGAATCTCCCTCTGTCACCCAGGCTGGTTGCAGTGGTGGGATCTCCGCTCACTGCAACCTCCATCTCCTGGATTCAAGCAATTCTCATGCCTCAGATTCTCCCCGCAACCCCCACGACCCCGAGTCCTGAATAACTGGGACTGCAGGCGTGAGTCACCATGCCTGGTTAATTTTTGTATTTTTAGTAGAGACGGGGTTTCACCATGTTGGTCAGGCTGGTCTAGGACTCCTAGACCTCAAATGATTCTTCTACCTTGGCCTCCCAAAGTGCTGGGATTACAGGCATGAGCCACTGTGCCTGAACTGTTTATGTGTTGTTGTTGCTGTTGTTTGTTTTTGTTTGTTTGTTTTTTGTTTTTTGAGACAGGGACTTGCTCTGTCTTGTCTTCTAGGCTGGAGTGCAGTGGTGCAATCATGGCTCAATGCAGTCTCCACCTCCCAGGCTCAAGTGATTCTCCCACCTCAACCTCTCAAGTTTCTAGAACTAGAGGCACCACATCTGGCTAATTTTTTAATTTTTTTGTAGAGGTAGGATCTTACTATGTTGTTCAGGCTGGTTTCCAACTCCTGGGCTCAAGGAATCCTCTTACCTTAGCGTCCCAGAGTGCTGTGAGCCACTACATCCAGCTTTTGGTGATTACTTTGAACCAACTCCCCTGACCAGTCCAGCTTCTTAGGTCTGTTGGCCTTCCTAGGTCACCTAGGTCACATATGATGAAGATGATAACAACGAGAACTTCATGCTTTTCAGAATTTTGCTCACTGCAACTGCCTAACCCAAACTATTTCCTGCATTTCATGACATGACGGTAACTCACCCTGGTGCTTCTCTCCACTTCACAAAACTCTGTTCTTCTCCTGAACATGAGGAAGTCTCAAATCCTGCAAAATGTCCTTATTCCCACTCTGTGCATGACCAGTGAAGGGTCTGCCGTGGCTCTTGCTGAGGATGGAAGGATTCAGAAGGATGTGGTGCTTGTCCTACATTAGGACACTGTGGAAAGACCACTGGCAGGGATGTCCAAACCTTTTGGCTTCCCTGGGTCACATTGAAAGAATTGCCTTGGGCCACACATAAAATACTGATGATTTTAAGACAGATGTTCATAAAACAGCTGATGAGAAAAATAAATCACAAAAAACTCATTATGTTTTAAGAAAGTTTATAAATTTGTGTTGAGCCTTATTCAAAGCCATCCTGGGCTGCAAGCAGCCTGTGTGCTGTGGGTTGGACAAGACTGGTAGAGCCTGACAAGCTCTGGAACCATAAGCCACTCTTTAAAACTGGAACTTTATGTTCTCCTCTGCAAAACAACCACACCATCCTCCTGAAAGTACTGACAGGAAAAGCTAACAAGGTAAACCATGAGAAAGTGAGACACTAGAAAAAAAATTTTACATTAAGAATTAGGTCTATTTATTGATTTACTATAATTTGTTTATTTATTTGAGACGGAGTCTCCCTCTGTCATCCAGGTCAGAGTGCAACGGCGTGATCTCAGCTCACTGCAACATTTGCCTCCCAGGTTCAAGTGCTTCTCCAGCTTCAGCCTCCCGAGTAGCTGGGATTACAGGCATGCGTCACCACACCTGGCTAATTTTGAGTTTTTAGTAGAGATGGGGTTTCACCATATTGGTCAGGTTGGTCTTGAACTCCTGACCTCAGGTGATCGACCGGCCTCGGCCTCTCAAAGTGCTAGGATTACAGGCGTGAGTCCCCACACCTGGCCAGTTTACTATTACTTATTATTAATTACTTATAGGCATGCTTTCGTTCCTCCCCCAATACAATGTTAATTTCCAAAATATCAAGGGCTAATTTACAGTTGGTTTTCACAACAACTTAACATAGTACCTAAAACCCTGTTGGTATGAAACTGATGATGTTGTAGACATATTTGAATGTTGTGATAACAGCCAGCATTTATTTCGCTTTTTACTGCTTGCTGTTGTGCCAATGATGCCAATCATAACCTATTATCCCACACTCCCCTGGAGAACATCTGCTTTGTTCATAATCTCTGCTGCTCCCAAAAGTCATTTTTAAAGTATCAAATTTCTCCATCCAACCCCAGTCACAACGGACTAGACTGGAGTGGGCTGGCGGGACCTGAGATCTGATGGTGTCTCATGGTCTAACATGGAAAGAAAAATAGGCAGAGCAGCTCTTTGGAACATGGTGTGAAAAAAAAGAACAAAGTGATTGGTTACTGGTTGGGTACTGCAGCTGGAATGTCACATCAAATGAGGGCTGGAGAGAAAATGACTCCCATATGTTTGCCTCAATTATAAGGAAGAAGAAACAAGGAGCAAATAAGGAAGGATCTTTGCTAAAAAGAAGATAACAGAGCTGATGTGCAGAAAGGACCAAGACGCTGTAACATGGACTCCATGCTGTCCCCTTCATTCAGGTTTCAATTCTAAATGCTAAGAAGCTTCCCGCCTTCTCTACCCTGAGCACAGGCCTGGTCCCACTTAGCTTTTCTAGGGTAGTGACCCTCTTCCAAGCAGGAGAAATTCCAGAAAAGAGAGAGAGAAAAGAGACAGGGTTCACAAGAAAAAGGAACAATCTACAATGGAGATACTTTGTGAAAAAGAGAATCAAAGCATCCCTATTTTTCACACCACAAATTCCATCCTTGGCTCTGTGAACGCATTGTGCTCCCTCTGAACTGAAATGAACATCAGCTCCCACTTTAGAGTGAAAGGTGGGGAAAGTGAGATCTTAAACTCCTTGCCCACATTTGCCACATTTGAGGAACCACTAACATTTATCATGTACGAAGAATTTTCATACACATTATCATATTTGATCTTCACAAAGACATCAAGAAATAGGCATATCATCACCATCTAATAGAAAACTAAATTACATCTCAAAGAGATAAATGGACTCGCCGGAATTCACATTCCTGGGAAAAATGGGAATTGAAATGTAGGTCTTCACGAAGAAGGGAACAACAGACGCCAGGACATGCTTGAGGGTGAAGGTGGTGAGGAGGGAGAGGATGAAAAAACGACCTATCGGGTGCCATGCTTATTACCTGGATGACAAAATAATCTGTACACCAAACCTCCGTGACATGCAATTTACCTATAGAACAAATCTGCACATGTAACCCTGAAACTAAAATGAAAGTTTCTAAAATATCAATGTAAGTTTTCTTACTCTAAATCAGGTGCTCTTTCTACCAACTCATGCTGATGAGAGGTTTGACAAACATCTTCATTGAGCCTCTCTTAAAATACAAGCCATGGCCGGGCGCGGTGGCTCAAGCCTGTAATCCCAGCACTTTGGGAGGCTGAGACGGGCGGATCACGAGGTCAGGAGATCGAGACCATCCTGGCTAACATGGTGAAACCCCGTCTCTACTAAAAATACAAAAAACTAGCCGGGCGACCTGGCGGGCGCCTGTAGTCCCAGCTACTCGGGAGGCTGAGGCAGGAGAATGGCGTGAACCCGGGAGGCGGAGCTTGCAGTGAGCTGAGATCCGGCCACTGCACTCCAGCCTGGGCGACAGAGCGAGACTCCGTCTCAAAAAAAAAAAAGAAAAAGAAAAAAAAAAAAAAAAAAAAAAAAAAATACAAGCCATTCGGCCGGGCGCGGTGGCTCAAGCCTGTAATCCCAGCACTTTGGGAGGCCGAGACGGGCGGATCACGAGGTCAGGAGATCGAGACCATCCTGGCTAACACTGTGAAACCCCGTCTCTACTAAAAACTACAAAAAACTAGCCAGGCGAGGTGGCAGGCGCCTGTAGTCCCAGCTACTCGGGAGGCTGAGGCAGGAGAGTGGTGGGAACCCGGGAGGCGGAGCTTGCAGTGAGCTGAGATCCGGCCACTGCACTCCAGCCCCCCCCCCAAAAAAACAAGCCATTCATATTTTTCAGAAAACCTCACAGGCCCAGACTGTCAGGGGCTGGGGCATTAGAAATGTGGAAGGGAGGGTGCCTCAGGGGGCAGGACCTTAGGACAGCTGGCTTCCACCTGGCCTTCTTGTCTGATGCCTGTTGGCTACGGGACACTCTTAACTACAATGCTCACACTCTGGGTAGCTGGATGTTCCTTGAAGGTAGAACCTGGAGCAATCTAATCATCTGATGATAATCGCAGATCCTATCTCCAACATTCTGTTTGTTGTTCTAGCCTTGTACATTATCATAAGATATTCTGAATGAACCATACATTCAATTTAAAGAAAATTTTTAGAGTCCTTGTTTCGTGACCAGAAAAATTCTGAGGATTTCGTAAGAGAATTCTTTTCATGCAGTCTCTGCCTCCAAAGAGCTATCAACTTATATAGAAAGGCAGGACTATGCACATCCACTAGAGAGAGAGAGAGAAAAAAAAAAGAGAAGACATCCTTCAGTTCACACATTCTCAACACTACATTGTTGCTAGGAATGGAGAGAAAAATTTCTGGGCAATTTTGAAAAATATGATCCTTCCCCAAATTTTTGAAAAATATGGTCATTCCCTTTGGGAGCTCAATGTTTCATGTGATCGTTGTCTATTTCTAATAAAAGTGCTAAAAATTCCTGGATTGTTTCAATTTGGAACAAGCTAAAATTGGAGAGTATGAGCATACAGCCAAGGTGCTCGAAGTCAGGTAATCCCCAAACCAAGAATCCGACTGGCTGTCCACAAACAGCATCTTCATCCTTCTCAGGAAGGAGGTACCCCACTGCGGGCTGCTGACCACCCACCTTCTTTTCTTACGGGCTGCTGCTTCTTTCTTTTTAAAGGCAGAGTCTCATTCTGTCACCCAGGCTGGAGCGGAGTGTGCAGTGGTGCCATCTCAGCTCACTGCAACCTCTGCCTGCTGGATTCAAGCAATTCTCCTGTCTCAGCCTCCCATGTAGCTGGGACTACAGGTGCACGCCACCACGCCCAGCTAATATTTTTTGCATTTTTAGTAGAGACAGGGTTTCACCATATTGGTCAGGTTGGTCTCCAACTCCTGACCTCAGATGATCCACCCCCCTCGGCCTCCCAAAATGCTGGGATTATAGGTGTGAGCTACTGCACCCGGCCCTGGCTTGTTCTTGAACCTGCTCCACTGTAGCTCTTTGAAACCATAAAATTCTGGTTTTATACTGCTGCTTGGGTACACCTTCTTAGTCGCTTTTTTTCCCCCACCAAAACATTACATTGTGGATATTCTGGGGTTCCTCCTTCATTCCTCTTCTTTCTTCCCAACACTCTTCTTGGTGGTTGTCATTCACTTTGATGATGTCAGTTCCTACCCACCCAACCTCTTCTAAGTCTTTACCTCTTACATCCAACTTAGCAGTTAGGCCTGTTCACTCTGATGTCTCAAAGGCACTTCAAATTCCATGTGTTCCGAACAGAATGCCGTCTTCCCTCTCACCATCCCTGTTCCTCTGCCTGTGCTCCTAACCCCGGAAAGGGATTCAGTGTTCCAGCTATGTTTTTTCCTGACCCCTGATAGAAGTGACTTGGGCAAAGTCATCGGACTCCCAGACATGCAGAACAGTGTGGTGGTGTCTTCCCTCTACAGAATGGGGAAGTTGGGCTTGAATCTCCCGTAGGCCAAATCCCAGAGTTGCACGAGGCCCCATCGCCATGTTTGTGTTTTCTGTGTTGGGAGTAACGGCTGTTTTGGAAATCTTAAAAACCGCTGGTCTATGTGATCTTCAATCTCTCACAGCATTTTGGAAATAAGAATGTGGAAAAAACTGTAATAAAACAACAATAAAGTGAGGAAATGTAAACTCAACACCAATCTCTTCCACAAATAAAAGCTTTCTCTCTGAGCTCTGGCTTCTCTTACCTCTGTCTTCACATATTCTGCAAATTAAAGGCGTTGTTCAGCTAACCATATTTTCTTGCTTTCAAAAGGTAGAGGCGGTAGAAATTGATTCAACATCAAGCCTGCTGATTCAGCAAAAGAAAAATACAAAAAAGCCATCAACCACAGCAGACAGCAGTCCCTTTGAAAGTTTCCTTTAATGAGGTAACCAGCCCCAGAGAGGCACAAGATGAACTGGGAGGGGGAGCGCTATGTAAATGAGGACTCTTTCCCCAAGGATGAAAACACCTGATGTGGCAAAATTTCCATCCTGCCTTGTCAGTGGCCCATCTAATTTGCACATAGCCGGAGTGTGAGGGACTCACTGCTAGTTTCATAATCGCTGGGGCCTGTAATGTACTGTGGGTTGCTCAGAAATACATGCAATTCCATTCCATTTCTTTCAAAATCCCACTGTAATTTGCCTGATTTTTTTTTTTTTTTTTTTTTTTTTTTTTTTTTTTTTTTTGCCTGTGCTTAGAAAATAAGGGATCACGTGAGTAGTTTTCAGGAAATGATCGGACCAAATAGGGCATTAAACAAAATGCATTATTGAAGGTTAGTCTCCTGCTTAACGTATATCCTCTCTCAAATGTGCATTCGCCTATAAAACTGGAGGAGAAGAAAATGCAAGCCATAAAAAGCTGTCCAGATGCATTCTGCTTTTTGAAGCTGGGAGATATGCAGAGAAAGTTCAGCTTTTAATATTTCAAAATAGAGCACAACCACCCCAGGGTGATTTTATTGCATGCTTTTTCATTTGGGTAGCATATGCCTTAGATGGGTAATACCTTTGTTTTTTAAAAATGTATCTTTTTCTCCAAGACACCTCTCAATTTGAGAGAAGGACCTAATTCTTGTAGATTCCTTTAGCACGTAAGTTTTTTAATTAGAGTTAACCACAATCTCACCATCATCAAAAAGGTCTTTACATTTACAAGTTTTCTTGAGTTGTTGTTTTCCTTTTGATTCAATGAGACAGTGAGGCCTGCGTTGCTTCTAGTAGACATTAAAATGTAACAGGACCTCAAATAGGAAAATATTTTTCCTATTTTTAATTTATTTCTCACGTGTTTAAAAATTAACAAATTTTTCTTGATCTGGATTTTTTTTTTTAAAAAACTCTTTTGATTATTTTTTTGTTGCTGTTGTTTTTGGTTTCTTCCCTTAAGGCTTACTATAGGGCTGATTGGTGTTTTCCTTCCCTCAAACAGGAATCCTTGAGCAAACACACGTGGCATCACGGCTAAGGTGTGCTCACTCAGACAGTGTGGGAAAGCCTGGTGCTTGAGTGATTAATTGGGGTTCCAAGATAGGTCTTGGGACATGATCATTCTTTATGGGAAATGGGATTAAAATTGGACACTTCTACAATTTTCCTTCTTTATAGTGAAAATTTCATTTTTCATTAGTTGGCCAAATAATTCCATGTGCAGTCATCCCTAAATTAATCTTAATTTTTAAATCTCGTGTCTTCTAATATAGAATTTGCCATAAGAAAATGCAGCACAGTTCATCTTTCATTAGACACGGGGCGAGGGGTCAGCAGACACCCCTGCCGCACTGAGAACGTAGGCCCCACATCTGGCTCAGGCTGGCGTCTGGAAGGGAAATGCACAGCCACGGCCTCGCTCATCCTGCAGAAAACGTTGGCTTCAGAATGGCTGCAGGCTGAAACATGAACCAGGGCATCTGAGTGCCGGAATAGGCTATTTGTGTATGGAGGTGGTTTATTAGCCAGTGTGCATGCCTGGAGCCCACAAGAAGTCTACTCTCCAGCTGATCTGTCACACACTTAACAAGCTGTGTGTAATATAGCCCATCGCACGCAGAAGCGGGGACTCATTCCCTCAGGTATCAGAAAGACCTAATACTTTTAGCATGGGGCATGCTCTGGTTTTGAGGGTTTGCCTCATTACAAGCTGCAGGCTCTTTGAAATCAGAGGAAGAAAGCACACAGATCCATTAAATTTTACTCCTGAGCTCTGCTGGGGGAAGGACTTGCTGCCCTTTGTGCATTTCTTTGTCCATGTCTGGACATAACCTCATGCGTTTCTTTTCTCATGCTTCGCCTAACAATGAGCATTCACCAGAAATTCTGAGGCTACCCAAATCACAGTAGAAGAGGGTGTGGGAGTGAACTTGAGGTGTGCGGTGGGGTCTGGCCCTCAGCAATTTAAACAGAGCAGCTTTCAAAACTCAGCAGAGCACACATCAGAGTGTGTTTAGTTCATCTGGGCTGGTGAGTTCCAGTGATGAAAGCCTGGTGCTAATGGAGGCGAGGTCACCAGTTCAATCCTCATAGGACCCAGTTCACTTACAAGAGAAAAAAAACTACTCAAGAACCAGAGACACCTCCTGACCCCAGTCACTGACCACAAGAAGGATGGGGTGAAAACGATGGCTGACCCAGGGCAAAACCATCTGATAAACAACTCAGACTGCACACCCCCTAACCCCCAGCAGGAGAAGCCAGCACTTTCTAGTTAAGGATTTTATAAAACCGCTTTTACAAACAGCCCTGCGGACAAGTTCACAGTGTCTGACTCCCCAAGATCAGACGTGCAGCTTTAGGTAACCTTGGGTCCTTTCTGCTTGGGAAATTCCTTTGTCCCCTTTAGTTCACCCCAGAAGGGCTCCAGTGTGTTGCACCGGGAGGAGATTTAGCCTCCCGGGGGCCAGGGTCAGGGGATGGAGCTGTGGGACACAGAACCTGCCTGCTCTGCAGGTCTGAAGGAGAGACTGCTGAACTTCACAGACTTCCGGAAAAACAGGCGGTGAGGGAGGTGGAGAGGAGGCGAGGAGGGGGCCGCTGTGTTTATTCAAGTGCTCTGGCTGCTGCGGGAGTTTTCTGCTTGTGTTTATATTTTCAGAAGGGGGCTGAAGAGCTATCCCCGGACTGGAGCACAAACTCCTCTGCTTGCTGGTGTATGTTTCTCAGTCCAGTTTGATTTTTAAAGGTACCCTCCATGGGATAGAACTCTCCTTACAAACTTTAAAACTGGATGATGCAAAAATTGCCCGCACAGCAGAGGAGTGTAATGAACCATAACAAGTTTCAGAGATGGATTCTTTAATGTATCATTAATTTGTACGGATAAGTGAAAGAAAGGTGATAGCAGATAACGGAGCCCTCGCCGTGCATGCAGCACTTGACATACTTTGTCATTTAGTCCCCACAGCAGACCTAGTGCTGCCATTTTGCAGGTGAGAAAACTGAAGTACCATATATGGTAGAGATGGGAATTGAAACTCCTATTTCCTTTTGATAAATCCAGGATTCTTGCCTCAGTAAAGTGGACAGTTTTTTTTTATTGCTGTTTTTTGCTTGTTTGTTTTGCCTTAAAAGACGATATAAACATATAGAGTTAGCTCTCCATTGTTACTTCTTTATAATTGAGATCAATAAGTACATTATTACAAAAATTAGGAGAAACAATACCCTGATATAAACAACTACAATGTCTCTGTTGTTTTTAAATAAACAAAACTGATTTTGTTTGTATCCATAACAGAAAAGGTACGTTTGTGGGCTGGCTTCTTAGCAAAGACTCAGAATGGTTTACATAAATGTGTCCTTTGAAATACGTTAAGTGCAATAATCAAAGAAAATAGAAAATTATAATTCCCATATGAAAACTGACCCAGTCAACTGAAATTACTGCAAAGCTAAGGCATTCATCATTACTTTGAGCAGAGGGCTAATGCCCCCAATACCAAGTATTATTTTATACACCCATGGCTCCATATTCAGGGATTTGGCTCAGCTGGTGGGTACACGTGGCAATAAAGAGGCCAGCCAACTCCACAGAGAGCTGCCAGGTTAACCCTGGGCTGTGGGCAGAGCTAATAAAAAACAGGCACACCAGGCCAAACCCCAGACACACACAAAACCCAGCCTCAATTATGTTAATGTTTTCTTTCTTCCATTTATTTTTCTTGTTTTTTTTCCTTTCTCCTTGTGAGAGTCCTCAGAAATATTTTTCCGGCTCCATTCCAGAGGAAAAGAAGACATTAGAAAAATTAAAAAGGACAGTTGAGGTTTAGAGACAAATTTATCTCTGAGCTAAGAGTCTGAGGATGTGAACCTAGCAAACAATTGTCATCGTATTTATTGTTTACAATAATCAGAAGAGAAGGAATGGGAAATGCCTGCTTCTAACATCTCTTTTCTACCTAAGTAATGACTGTATATTGTCTCCCTCTTTATCATAAACTGATATATGGTTTAATATATATGTATTTTTTCTAGTTACATATTTTAAAAAAGAAACAAAAGACAAAAACAAAACAAAGGCAAAAATACTGGCTCTCCAGCAAAACAAAAAAACAAAAAACAAAAAACAAAAAACAAAAAAAAAAAATTAAAAGGCTCTAAAAGGCATGGAGTAGAAGAAAAAAAAAGGTAACCAAAGTAAGAGTGAAATCTATCAACTTCATGCTTTTCCTTCTAAGTCTGCAGAAGTAGGCAAGAGGCAGTGACGCCAACAGGGCTTGTGATCCCACACACCTAATATCATTCACGCAGAGTTTAGAGAGGTAGTATAGTACTGTAAAAAATGTATGACTTTGAAATAAAAAACTCCCAAGCTCAAATCCAAGCTCCCCTGTTTATGAGCTCTGTGGTCTCAGGCAAGTTACATTTCTCTCACCCCTTTCTGTACGAAAAAGAATATTCCTTACTTTTAGGATGATTGTGGCAATTAATGGAAGTTTTAAATGTTAAGATTCTAGATGGTATTTTGCACATAATATGATATGAGCTAATATAATATGCAGCCCTCATAAAAGGGATTAGTGTCTTTATAATAAGACAGAAGAGAGCTTGCTTCACCCTGGTGTACACCATATGATGATACAGCAAGAAGGTGGCCTCCTGCCAACCAAGAAGAGAGTCCTCACAAGAACTCAACCATGCTGGCACCCTGATCTCAGACTTTCAGGCTCCAGAGCTGTGAGAGCACAAACTTCTGTTTAAACCACCTAGCATTCTAGTAGCCACCAGTCTCTAGTATCCTTCAGAGCAGCCCAAATGGACTAAGACATAATAGGTACATAATAAACAATAACTATCATTATGGTTGTTTTGGGGTATTTGGTAATCTGGTAAATGAATAGCAGAAAGTAAGACTCTCATTAACTGGTAAACTCATTTTGATTTATCAAGATGAGAAATTGGTTAATGGGTATAATGCATGTTATTCAGATGATGGATACCCTAAAAGCCCTGACTTCACCATTACTTAGTCCTATGCATGTAACACAATTGAACAGGTACCCCATCCTTTTGTACAAATAAAAAAAAAAAGATTATAACAAATCCAACAAGCAGGTACAATATTACATACTTTTAAAATTTTTGTGCAAAGTTTCTGAACCTTGTCACTATCTGGAAAAAATAACTGATTAGATGGCCCAGAGGGAACGGCACTGGGCTATGAGAAGGTGCCAGGCCTGGGTTCTGGTCTCACCACTGCTATCCCGTGCAAGTCACTTAACTGTCTGAATGGCAGCACCTCCTCTATAAACAAAATATAGCATAACAGGTCCTTCCCACGCAGGGCTGATGGATGAAGCTGGGGATTCCACAAAGACTTCAAACCTCTACAGTCTTAGGAACGCATGGATCTACTATTAAATACTCTCCTGCCAATACCATCAACATTAGAAACAGGTTCATTTTTCATTAATTCAATAAATATTTGAATACTACCCTTCTTATGCACTGAATAGTTCTGCCTCTCCATATTCGTATGTTGAAGCCCTTACCCTCAGGTACTTGGAGGTAGTTCCTTTGGGAGATCATTAGGTTTAAATGAGGTCATGAGAGCAGAGCCCCCATGATGGGTGATATGGTTTGGTTCTGTGTCTCCACCCAAATCTCATCTTGAATTGTAATCTCCACGTGTCAAGGGAGGGACCTGGTGGGAGGTGATTGGATAATAGAGGCAATTTCCCCCAAGCCCTTCTCATGACAAAGAAGGAGTTCTCATGAGATCTGATGGTGTAAAAGTGGCAGTTTCCCCTGCACTTGCCCTGTCTCCTGCCGCTTTTTGAAGAAGGTATTGCTTCTCCTTCATATTCCACCATGATTGTAAGTTTCCTGAGGCCTCTCCAGCCATGTGGAACTGTGAGTCAATTAAACATCTCTTATTTGTAAATCATCCAGTCTCAGGCAGTTCTTTATAGCAGTGTAAAAATGAACTAACAGGAAATTGACACTAGGAGTTTGACAAACTGCTATAAAGGTATCTGAAAATGTGAAAGTGACTTTGGAACTGGGTAACAGGCTGGAACAGTTTTGGGGGCTCAGAAGAAGACAGAAAGATGTGAGAAAATTTGGAGCTTCCTTGAGACTTATTGAATGGTTTTGACCAAAACCCTGATAGTGATATGGACAATGAAGTCCAGGCTGAAGTGGTCTCAGATTGAGATGAGGAACTTATTGGGGACTGGCACAAAGGTCATTCTTGCTATGTTTTAGTAAAGACACTGGTGGCATTTTGAACTTGAACTTGATAGAAATGACTTAGGGTGTCTGGTGGAAGAAATTTCTAAGCAGCAAAACATTCAAAAGCTGGATGATTCTGAAAGCATTCAATCATATACATTCACAAAAAGATTATCTGAAGATGGTTCTTTTATTTAATTGGGAAGCAGAGCATAAAAGTTTGTAAAATTTGTGGCCTGACCTGCGCAATAGAAAGGAAAAACGCATTTTCTGGGGGAGAAATTCAAGCCAGCTTCAGAAATTTGCACAAGTAATGAGGAGCCCAATGTTAATCACCAAGACAATGGGAAAAATGTCTCCAGGGCATTTAAGAGATCTTCATGGCAACCCATCCCATCACAGGCACAGAGGCCTAAGAAAGAAAAATGGTTTAATGGGCCAGGCTCAGGGACCTGCTGGTCTATGTAGCTTCAGGACATGGCATCCAGCATCTCAGCTGCTTCAGCTCCAGCTGTGGATAAAAGGGGCCAATATACAGCTCAAGTCATTGCTTCAGAGGGTGCAAGCCCCAAGCTTGGGTGGCATTCATGTGGTGCTGGGACTGTGGATGCACAGAAAACAAGAACTGAGCTTTGGAAATCTCCACCTAGATTTCAGAGGATGCATGGAAACACCTGAATGTCCAGGCAGAAGTCTCTTTCAGGGGTGGAGCCCTCACGAAAAACCTCTACTAGGGCAATACATAGAGGAAATGTGGGTTGGAACCCCCACAGAGTCTCCACTGGGGCACTGTTTAGTGGAGCCATGAGAAGAAGGTTGCTGTCCTCCAGAGTTCAGAATGGTAGATGGACTGACCGCTTGCACCATGCACCTAGAAAAGTCGCAAACACTCAACACCAGCTCATGAAAGGAACCAGGAATGCTGTACTCTGAAAAACCACAGGGGCAGAGCTGCCCAATACCATGGGAACCCACCCCTTGCATCAGCATCCCTGGATGTGAGACATGAAGTCAAAGTACAGTGTTTGGGAGCTTTAAGATTTAATGAGTGCCCTGCTGGGTTTTGGACTTGCAGATGGCCTGTGACCCTGTTGTTTTGGCCAATTTATCCTATTTGGAATGGGAATATTTACCAAATGCCTGTACACCTATTGTATCTTGGAAGTAAGTAGCTTATTTTTGATTTCACAGGCTCATGTGTGGAAGAGACTTGCCTTGTCTGAGATGAGACTTTTGACTGTGGGCTTTTGAGTTAATGTTGGAATGAGTTAAGACTTTGGGGGAATGTTGGGAAGGCATGTTTGATTTTGCAATGTGAGAAGGACATGAAATTTTAGAGGGGCCAGTGATGGAATAATATGGTTTGGCTCTGGGCCCCCATTGAAATCTCATCTTGAATTGTAATCCCCATGTGTTGAGGGAGGGATCTGGTGGGAGGTGATTGGATCATCAGGGCAGTTTTCCCATGCTGTTCTCATAATAGTGAGGGAGAGCTCATGGGATCTGATGGTTTAAAAGTGGCAGTCTCCCCTGTGCTTGCTGTCTCTCCTGTCACCTAGTGAAGAAAGTACTGCTTCTCTTTCACCTTCTGCCATGATTATAAGCTTTTTGAGACCTCCAGACATGTAGAACTGTGAATCAATTAAATCTCTTTTATTTATAAATTACCCAGTCTCAGGTAGTTCTTTCTAGCAGTGTGAAAACGGACTAATACAATGGGGTTAGTGTCCTTATAAGAAAAACAATAGACTCCAGAATTGTCTCTCTCTTCCCCCACAGTGTGAGGACACGTATTGCAGGCAGCCAGGAACTGGTCCTCACCAGAATCAAATCTGTGAGTGCCTTGATCTTGGACATCCCAGTTTCCAGAATTGTGAGAAGGAAATGTCTGTTATGTAATCCACCTAGCCTCTGATATTCTGTTATAGCAGCCAGAGCTTACAAAGACAATTACGCTCTTGGCACTGACCAAGACTCTGTTGTGGGTCTAATGTGACACAGTTGTCCTTATCTTGAAGAGTTTATAATATGACAAGAAACATGTACATACTAACTATAATATTTCATAAAATGGTAAGTTTTACAAGTGCTAAATTTAAAATATCAATATCAAAATTCTGGGATAGGAGAGATATTTTCCCAGTGAAGATAATCGCAGAAGTCTTTAAGTAAAAAAGGATATTTGAGCAGGACCTCGAGAGATGTCTTGATTTCTGATAGACAGAGAGAGATGGAATGGAGGGCGGGAGACCCAGAGTGTGATAAGGAAAAAATAAGTCATGGCTAAAAATGGTATCTTAGGAATGAGTAATAAAGTTTTGAAATTTTTAAAAAAAATGAGTTTGTAAAACATTCTAAAATTAGCTTTAATTTTGACCACACAACTTTGCACTTCTTTAATTTGCAATAAGGGGAATTTGAGTTTTTTAAATTACCCTATTTTATACACCAAGAAAAACATTAGTTTTAAAGAAGTAAATGTAACCAGTGCTTAGGCACCAAGGAGAACTACATTTATTGATGCTGTAGTAAAATTAATAAGAAAGTGCACCGTAAAAGCTGAATTGATATTGCTCACCAACCTGCTCAAAGAAATGACTCAAGAGCCTGTGACTAAACTCTGGAGAAGTCACCTCCATTTTGTGCCATTTACCACAAGTCTGAATATGCAAGAGACAAATGTATATCCTGGAATTCATCTTCTGATTTCATCTAGATGATTTATTCAAAGGTGGCCAGTAACTATTTTACACAATGATGAGTATTACAGGACAATAAAGAAACACTGACTTCCAATCGTGATGTCATTAAATCCCCTGGGAATAAGTTTCCTTGAAAACAATGAGGTATTGAGACTTCATTGGAGGTCTCAAGAAGCGCTCTCTCTCTCTCTCTCTCTCTCTCTCTCTCTCTCTCTCTCTCTCTATATATATATATATATATATATATATATATATATATATATACATATATAGTCTGGTTGAAAATGTATCAGTCAGTGAAGAATCATGCCCACTGTGATTTATTTAAAAAATTTTCCCTTTTATGTTGCCCTCTTCCTTAAGAGTTCTATTACAATCACATAATACTTCACTCACAAAAAGAATGTGATTTTCATTTTGTCTGTATTATTGTCCTTCATCTAAAACAGAAAATTTAGTGGAGAACTCTGGGAATCTTTTTCGTTTTTATACAACATCAGTGTGGGTCTGAGTGTGGCCTTGGCACACTGTACAGAGGTGAGCTGACAGAGAGCACTTGCTAATTGACCACAGACTTGTTAGAGGCCCTCAGACCAGTTAGTTACCCTCCCAGTCTCAGTATATGTATATATATCTATTTGAGCAGGACCCTGAGGGATGTATTGATTTCTGATAGATAGAGAGAGATGGAATGGAGGGCTGGAGACCTAGAGAGTGAGAAGGAAAAAATAAGTCTCTCTCTCTCTCTCTCTCTCTCTATATATATATATATATATATGCCATGGTCAAATAGACTTGGTAGTCTATATATATATATAGAGAGAGAGAGAGAGAATGAGAGTAAATAAATTTGCATTTGCAAAGTGTATTTCTGGAAACATTGAGGGACAGTGTGGGGATAAAATATTCCCCAGGTCGAGAATGTTTGAGATGCTGCATACCCCATGGCCAACCTGAACCTTCATGACACAGTAGCAGGCTAAAGGTTGCAGAGAACCCACAGTGAGGAAACCTGCTCCTTCTTCTACCAAGTCTATTTGACCATGGCATCTTTATTTGTATCAATACCGTGAAGATCACAGAAGAAGGAGTAAAAAATATTTGAGCAGATAATCTCGACGATCATTAGATTCCAATTAAAATAAACTACCCAGACCAATTTTCATCAATAAATTCAATAAAGGGTTTCCTGATCATTTGAGGAAGTTCTGTGAAATGCTGATTTGTGGGTTCTATTACTGACTCAGTGTTCCTTAGACGGGGGCTCAAGATCTGCATGTTCAACAGGCTTCCCAAGGGATTCTGATGGATTCAAAACCACCCTGTACGAGCCCCTTCCAACCACAACAAAATGGTAAGTTATAAGCTCCACAATGGACTTTATCAATTATTGATTCCAATGTTTTCTGCTTCATGGAAATGAAGACCTGTGAATTGGATTTACTAAAGAGATGTGGACAGTATATCCATGGCAGAAGCCCAGCTGAAACTGACCCACGTGGGTGATTCTCATCTGTTGATCTTGCTATTTCACTGTCCCCTCCAAAATGCACAAAAGAGACAAATCATTTTCCTTGCCTTATCATTGCCAGGGAGTGTGGGCACAGCACAGGTGACAAAGTGGAAGGGGGATGGAATCTCCTTTCCAACCATGCCCTTTGGGAAGGTGTGTTTAAACTAAAGCATCTTCTACCAACGTGTAAATTTTTTAAAATCTCTGAAAGGGGCAAAGAGAGCCAAAGCACTTGATGAGTCAAAACTCTTCCTATTTCAGGATGGGCTGAGTGTTCATATTGCCTCACCTTTCATCAAAGCACCATCTGGGAACCAGAACTTGGCATTTGAGAAAAATCAAAGATGACTAAGAATAAGAACAATCTCATCAGGAGAAGAGCCATTGATCTCCTATTCCTCTTGTAGAAGTTGGTACCAGTTCAAACTAAATGAGGGTGTGCATGAACTATGGCAGATCCAGAATATTCTGTTTCATTTTCGGTTGACCTGATGCATACATACGGCCCTGTTCCCAGTGGGCAGGCAAGCCTGGATCTCTCTCCACTTGGTGCCAGTCAATGGTTAAATCCAAAAGTATTAATGTCAGCCAAATCATATCAAAGATCCTGCCTTATCTAGATGAGACTTCCACCACAGATCTTACGGATGATCTTATACAACATATATGTCCATTTTCAGTTGAGAAAACTGAGGCTGGGAGGGTAACTAACTGGTCCGAGGGCCTCTAACAAGTCTGTGGTCAATTAGCAACAGCTCTGTCAGCTCACCTCTGTACAGTGTGCCAAGGCCACACTCAGACCCACACTGATGTATAAAAACGAAAAAGATTCCCAGAGTTCTCCAACTAAATTTTCTGTTTTAGATGAAGGACAATAATACAGACAAAATGAAAATCACATTCTTTTTGTGAGTAAAGTATTATGTAATTGTAATAGAACTCTTAAGGAAGAGGACAACATAAAAGGGAAAATTTAAAAAATAAATCACAGTGCGCATGATTCTTCATTGACTGATACATTTTCAACCAGACAATCATCAGAAACAATGCTTATCTTAACTTCTTCGTAATTCACAAAATTCTGGGCCATGCCATGGAATAGTCAGAAATGACCTAAACCATCTAAAAAATCCCATCCCCCAGCAATCAGTCTAGAGGCTCCCAGGTGAAAATGGATTGTAAATTGAAAATATTCCCCAAAAGTGGTATGCATTTCTTGACAGAAAAGCAAGCTACAGACTCACAAATGACATTTACAGAAGTGCTTATGTGGGGCTGGGGCAAGGGACATCTGATTTTCGTTAGGATTGCTAAAGAGCATTTTCTAAATATTTGAGTGTAAATCACTGCAGTTATTACCCATATTTAACATTCAAATGGCCAGAACCAATGGCAGTCTGGAAGATTTCATTTTCTGCAGCAGAATATCAATATAGTTATGCACTGTGGAAGCTGGATAGTCCTGGTACAATTCACAGTGGTTGCATTTGCTGTATAGTTGAAAGGATCAAATTACAACCCCAAACCCCACTCCTAGCACAAGAAGAATTTGTGTTCAGGTTGGCCCTCAGACCACAGTGAGAGGGAGCTGGTCATAAACATTCCAACCGACTTTCACATTGCTTGACTTTACCCAGACAACACTTCCTATCTCTTGATTTTTCACCTTCTTAAAAATAGAGCTTTTGAAAGCCCATTCTTAATTAGTTTGCCTTAAAATATGTCCTCTACAGCTCTTCAGACAAAAGGAATGTGATACTTGGCTTGTTTAAACAGTATTCAACTCATGTGAAACAAATTATTCACATAAAGCAGGGGATTACAGGCAAAACCTTTATCGTCGGGGAAAAAAGCACAAGTTGACCTTGATTTTTTTCTCTCCATAAATTTAATACAGCTCAAGGAACCACTGATGCATGTGTGTACCAAGCACGTGCTCCGGGCTGAGGCCCTGCTCTTTGAAGGCCTCACAGACAGATTTGAAGAAAATCCAGTGTCTCTAATCCTTCGGTAAAATCCACAACTGCTCATTTTCCTCATACAAAGACATTTCTTGGGTTTCTTTGATAGTCTCTGATGAATAGATCATATTTTCTGGTGAATAAATCTGTCATTTTTTCTGTTTTTTATCTTACCCAGTTGTTTGCGTCAATATAAACAACTTTAAACTATAATGTAAATAGTAAAGATGCAACTATTTTTATTATTTATTTGTATTACAGGAATTAAGAACAGAAAGCATCATTAAACATCACCTATTCCAAATGCATTCGTTTCCAGAACTCCACAAGCGAGGGCAGAGCCCAGGTGTCTGAGGATCTTTTCTCTAGAAGCAGCAGAACCTTCAGTGTATGTTAGAAACTTCTGGGAGGGCTTGGCCAAGATGCAAGTTCTGGATCCCACCACAGAGATTCTGCTTCTGCAGGCTGAGGTCTGTCCAGGAAACAGCATTTTAATAAGCTCAGATTCTAATTTGGATGATCTTTGAAATAAATCAAAGCCCAATACACACGCTGCTTCCCAATCACTTGCAGTTATTTTTCACAAACGTTTTCTTATTTTTATTATTAATCTAGAAAAAAGCAAGATGTATTTTCTAAGCACTTCTTTGTAGAAATTATTTTTATTATGGTTGCATATATGAAAAAATGATAAAAATTGCCATTTAAACTACTTTTAAGTGTACAAATCAGTGGCATTAATTCTGTTCACAATGTCGTACTATCACATTATAGTAGGTAGTTACAGTTGTAACTATTACCACTATCTATTTCTTTCTCTTTTTCTTTTTTTCTCTTCTTTCTTTCTTTCTTTCTTTCTTTCTTTCTTTCTTTCTTTCTTTCTTTCTTTCTTTCTTTCTTTCTTTCTTTCTTTCTTCCTTCCTTCCTTCCTTCCTTCCTTCCTTCCTTCCTTCCTTCCTTCCTTCCTTCCTTTCTTTTTTTTTTTGAGGCAGAGTCTCGCTCTGTCACCTAGGCTACAGTGCAGTAGTGTGATCTCAGTTCACTGGAACCTCTGCCTCTCAGGTTCAAGTAATTCTCTGTCTCAGCCTCCCGAGTAGCTGGGATTACAGGCGCCCACCACCATGCCTGGCTAAGTGTTGTATTTTTAGTAGAGACAGGATTTCACCATCTTGGCCAGGCTGGTCTTGAACTCCTGACCTCGTGATCCACCAACCTCAGCCTCCCAAAGTGCTAGGATTACAGGCGTGAGCCACCATGCCTGGCCACCATTATCTATTTCTAATATTTTTTCATTACCCACAAATAGGAAGTTTTTACCCATCAAGAAATAATTTCTCATTCTCCCTTCATGTAGCCCCAATAATCTCTGATCTCCTTCCTACCTCTACAACTGTACCCAATGTAGATATTTCATACCAGTAGAATCATACAAATTTGTCCTTTTGTGTCTGAATTATTTCATTTAGCATAATGCTTCCAAAATTCATTCATGTTGTAGCAAGTAGTGGAACTTCATTTCTTTCTATGGCTGAATAATATTCCATTGTATGGATATATCACAATTTATGTATTTATTCATCAGTTAATGGACACATGTTCCCACCCTTTGACTATTGGGAATAGTGCTGCTATGAACATTTGTCCGTAAGTAGCTGCTTGAACCCCTGTTTTCAATTCTTTTGTATATATACATAGGAATGGAGTTGCTAGGTTATATGATCATTCCTTGAGTGACATTTTGAGGAACCACAAACCACCAAACTATTTCCCCCTAAGCATTTCTTTTGTAGACCTAACAGAGCCTGTACCAGGGTTTGACAACAGACCAATACATGCATATATGGTATGACAACAGCGCAACAGTGAAATACACATTCATTTTATTTAACCTCCAAAGTCATTCTCTGAATATTTGAACTGGCTTCTAAAATAACGTAAAATAAAGTAGATAAACATGAATAACTACAAAGCATATGCTATACTGACATAAATTATTGTGAAAGATAAAATTCATTTTTGCCAGCCATAGGAGATGACACAATGAGATTCTGAGTCCTCTGACAACCAATGCAAAAAGGGAAGTAGAAATAGTCTCCACCAGTGGTTCTCTAAAAAGCTACTTAACTCTTTCATGTAACTGAAAGCGAAAAATGACATGAGATCCACTTAGAACAACTTTGTTTAAAGTGCAGTCGAGATTTGCTTCCGAGTCCAACTTCAAAGAGCCACCCAGAGGGCCTCACAGCTGGAAATTACTGAACTATAAAAGTCTCTTTCTCCATCAGGGAAATCCCCCTAGCATGGCTCTTTTCTCCAAGAAAGAAGCTTTTCTTGACATTTAGGAATGGTATTAACCCCTCGAGCCAAGCTCTCAAGCTCATTGGAAGTGGTAGAGGTGGTGAGATGGTAGACAAAGTGGAGAGGGTGAAAGTGGTGGAGGTGATGAATGGTAGAGAGGTTGGAGAGGGTAGAGGTGATGGAGGTGGTAGAAATGGTATAAGTGGTGAAGATGTCAGATAGGCTGGAGAGGGTGAGGGAGCAGGGAGCACAAGGGTGGCCCTCCCTGATTCCTGCAAAGGACAGGCTACTTGATCAGAGCCCCACAGCTATCTGGTCACTGGTGTGCAGGGCTAATTCTCAAGTCCTTTTATTTCAACTGACTGCATGTCACTGAAGTCCAAACCAGAGTCCTGCTGTAGGATTTCAAGATGATGTGGATGAGTGCTACCATGTTTGTTGGCTTGGCCTGATTTGGACCAACAAATAATATGGATTGCTCAGATGTACCTACCATGAGGATGTCACATAAATTTCCATTTGGGTGTCATAGGGACTAGGGAAAGGGAACAACAAAATTACTGGCTTATCTCAGTGCAAAACCCTTACTATGTTGGAAAAACACAATTCTGTACTAACCCACTCTCACATATTTACTAGAATAAGTATGGAGGCTAAGGAAGGACTCTGAATGTTTAAATAGAGTTTTGAAATGAATGTTTGCAGATGTGGCAGTGATCATGATTTGAAATTGCTTTAAAGTGCTGCCAAAATTTGATGATATAGATTTTATACATATATATATATTTCTGTCTTCTTTTGAAAAATTGGAAGATATGGTAATGCTGCTGCATTCTTTGTAATAGCACTGCTGGTGAGAGGGGTGACAGATCTCATCCTGCACTCCTACACACTCTCCATCATCTCCACTCTCTCCACCAGCTCCCGATCTCCCACAACTTCACTCTCTCCACTCTTTCCACCACTTCCGCCACCTTCCCCATCTCTTGCAACTTCATCCTCTCCACTTTTTTCACCATCTTCACCACCTCTACCTATGCCATCTCAACCACTTCTACCACCTCTACCTAACTCCTCCACCTTCACGCTCTTCACCCTTTACAATGTCTCCACCATTGATTCCATCTCCACCATGTTTCTATCTACACTATCTCCACCATCTTCACCCTCTCCACCCTCTTCACCACTTCCATCATCTCCATCTTCTCTAGCATTACCATCACCTCTACCACTTTCACCGCCTCCACCCTCCCCAATCTCTCCATCAGTTACCAACTCTACTATCTCCACCACCTCCACTTTCTCTACCATCTCATTATCTCTACCACCTCCACACCTCCACACTCACCACCCTCTCCAACCTCTCCAACATCTCCACTGTCTCCAACACCTCCACTCTCTCCACCCTCTTCACCATCTTTACCACCTGCACCCTTTCCACCTCTTTACCATTATACCACCTCCACCATCTCCACCAGCTCCACCTTCTTTACCCTCTTCAACATCTCTGCCTTCTGTATCAACTCTACTCATTGGCTCTCTGCATTTCCCAATGGAAAGGGATTGTGTGGCCTCTGTCCATTGTTCTAGGGAGGACCACCGTTATTCTTTGTTCAGATGGAAGTCTAAAGGAGAAATATATTGTTCCAAGGGAAGAGCATTTTAAATTTTTATTTGTTCAATCAATATCCCAGAACAAGTGAAGACTCAGGACATTGGACTCTGGGCTTCTCCTGGAGGGGATCTGGTGAAGCTTAATGTCTGAGGACCTCAGGGAAGAAACCACCATCAAGGCATGTAGCAGCCAAGCCCCAGTCCAGTCTAGAGTTCAGTCCAAGGAGGTGGGGAAGATGAGGTGAAATCAGTCAAGGGACAATGAGGAAGACTCAGAAACAACCACTTACAAATATGATGATATTTGCAGAAGAGCTTGGGAAGACTAGTGTAGAAAATTCCCTTATGCCAGAAAATGCATCTATGGCACCTTTTCAAGCAGAAAGAGGAGGAGATTGTTAAGGCAACACAGCCTAGAATTTGCATGTAATTAAATTACAACCAAAGAAGTAGTGTGCATACACACACACGCGCACATCAGGAAGATGAAAATATGTGGGGATGAGACTATTAAGACAAAAAGCTCAGTGAGAGCAGGGACTGGGTCTCACATTTTCAAACCTCAGCCTAGGGCATGGCGAAAGAACTCTTTGTGGACTTGAGCTGAATCATAATTATGGAAACTACAATTAAATAAGAATATGAATGTTCTGTAAAGTCAGAGGGAAAGTTCAATAAAAAGAGGAGAGAGAATGAGGCTTCACGGGGCACATAGTAGCAAAAATGCAACTTAGAAAGCTGTTCTAAGATTCCTATGATACATTGTTAATCACGGAGGTGGAATTTGAGCCCAGCTCAGTATGGCTGCAAATTCATGTTAGATACACTGTGCTAAGCCTTTCCTTTAAACCAAAGGATTTTTTTAAATACAAGAATTACTGCACAATAAAACATTGCCATTTTTTCAGACAGTTACTGAACCCAAAATGTGAATTTCTGCCAGGAATTTATAGTGACTAGAAGGAACTTAAGAGTAAAATTAATAGACTGTCGAATAAAAGCGTTACAGCATGAACTATATGAGTTCAGGGACATTTACTCAGCAGATGAATGCACATCCCTTCATGAACAATGGGGACACATGAGCATGCCAGCCTCATCCTATGTTGGTAAATGTCTACAGAAACATGAACATTGAGACATGCACAGGTGTTAGCTACTAAAATATTCTCTCAGATATCTTATGGAAAGGCACTGTCCTGAAAATTCTCTAAATGAGATTAGTCATGGACAATTTTGTTTAATGTGAATTATTTTCATACACGATCAGATATTTTAAGTCCCCGTCTTTCAAGTAATACATTTGTCCTTTTTCTAAAGCATCACAAATACTCTTCTTGAACCTCTCAGAGACAGGTTCTTATAAAAGTGAGTCTAGATAGAATTCCCAAAAAACATTGTCAAATCAAAATTAATTACCGAATTATCTCCATCCTTATCCTTTATGTTGGCCAAATGTTAGATGAGAGGATGAGGATGAGGTAGAAAGAAAGACTTTTTTTTTCAGATGGAGTCTTGCTGTGTCATCCAGGCTGGAGTGCAGTGGCGTGATCTCAGCTCACTGCAACCTCTGCCTTCCAGGTTCACGTCATTCTCCTGCCTCAGCCTCCCAAGTAGCTGAGACTACAGGCGCCAGCCACCACGCCCAGCTAATTTTTTGTATTTTTAGTAGAGATGGGGTTTCACAGTGTTAGCCAGGATAGTCTCGATCTCCTGACCTTGTGATCTGCCCACCTCAGCCTCCCAAAGTGCTGGGATTACAGGCGCGAACCACCGTGCCCTGCCCAGAAGGAATATTTTAGCTGAGCCTGTGAACCATGCTTTGGTCACATTCTGTCCTCACAAGTCTGTTATGTGTTGGTAATTCACAAAATTAAAGTCCCCCTGGGGAGCTGAAACCACTCTTATAAGGCACCTATGCCTTTTGAGGAGAATAATGCATTCTTGTGCTAGCCTTCTGATAGTAAGGAGTTTCTCAGATTCACTTCTCAAAGGAAGGGAGTTTAACACTGAGCTGCCTTCCAGGGAACTGCCCCCACAGCCTGGGCTGGGAAGATCTCAACGATCTCTGGGGAGACCTGGGGGACAGAGGGTAGAAAGCAGGGGACATGGAGCCACACCAAAGGATATCCGGCCAGACAGGCAGCTGTGACAGGCTCTTTCTGTCAGGCCCGCAGCTTCACACAGCACCCACGTTGCCTTTTGGCTCCAGAAAAATGTGAAACACAGATAGGTCAGTTATTTTCCCGGGTGTCTTTGTTTAAGACAGATTTGGAGAAGAGTCCAGAGAAAGTTGGGCCTTGGGAATGATGCCCTCTGAGCAGTTCCACTTTTGGGAGATAAGGAGAGGAGCTCCTGAGGCTGTATTGAGTGAGTTGTCCAAGGTCATGCGTCAAGGTCAATGGCAGTCAGAGCCAGGGGCTCTTGGTCATGGGGGAAGAGCTGCCAACCCCAGGTGCCCTGCTTCTCAGGCGCCTCCCGCAGGCCTCTGTAGCACTGGGATCGCCCTATGAGAGATCCACACTTTTGGAAAGGTTTGATTTCCTTGACTTTCCCATCAGTTCAAACAATACCCCTTTCCATTTGGTAGATTGCTAACATGTAACTGATAGCATTAACCTCAGCTATGGGGTGCATGAAGGGTGCATTCACTCAGAGCAAGACCCTGTGCTGCTGTCCCTTGCTCTCCTTTTCATTCTGCACTGGTGGAAAGGCAGAAAATGGGCTCCTTTCGTTTCAGAAATTCATTGGGGAAGGCGGCAGAAGCCAGAGCGAGTAGAGGAAGGAGCGTGAGGGAGGAACTCAGTCCTCTCAGCATGGCTGCCCCGATGGGAGAAGGGAAAACACAGGAATGGGAACTGGGACACGCAGCACATCTCCCAAAGGGACAAGCAGCAGCATATGCAAAGTGGCCACACTGCTCATGACTTTGCTGTTATTATTTCTGTTGGCTGAGGATGCTCGTTTTCAATTGCATATGCAAGCATTGCACGGCCACCTCGTTTGGAACTGTTGAAAATATCTCTTATGCCCACCTGGCACATACTTCAGAAGCAACGTCCTTAAAGAACAAAGTAAATGAAAAAAAAAAAACTGAACTATTAATTGCTATGTGGAGAAATGCAAATACAATTCATTTTTCTTCTTATCTTGGACCAACAGTCGTTTTTATACCCTTTGGGGTCCACCTCTGTGTGAGTTTTGGAGTGTGTGTGTGCATGTGTGTGTGTATACATATACACACTTTTAAGTGAAGAAACCAAAAAATAATTTTTTTTGTTTGTTTGGTTTTTTTTTTGAGACAGAGTTTCACTCTTGTTGCCCAGGCTGGAATGCAATGGCGCAATCTCAGCTCACTGCAACCTCTGCCTCCTGGGTTCCAGCGATTCTCCTGCCTCAGCCTCCTGAGTACCTGGGATTACAGGCATTTGTCACCATGCCTGACTAATTTTGTATTTTTAGTAGAGATGGGGTTTCACCATGTTGATTAGACTGGTCTCAAACTCCTGACCTCAGGTGACCCACCCGCCTTGGCCTCCCAAAGTGCTGGGATTACAGGAGTAAGCCACCACACCTGGCCAAAAATAAATATTTTTAAATGTTGAAAACATGTATGGAAATTGCCTGTCTATTCACGGTTACGCACACATGCTGCTATATCTTGCTACATTTCTCTCAGGCACTTAGGTTGGGTAGAGCAATCTGTCTAATGATGGAAGCTGAATCCCTGTCACAGGTCACCATTTAAGATGAGTTTAGCTCAGTGATGTAAGATTCTTAAGACCTCCAAATTTCAACCATGGGTTAAAAAAATTGGGCTCTAAAAACAAAACAAAAAAACCCTTTACTATGAGGTTTTAAGTTTGGAACGTGAAAATGCATAATGTTTGCAATGAAAAAAAAAAAAAACTCGAACTCTAAAACTTAAAAAATAGGTTATGTGTATAGGTGTGTGTAAGGAGTCCATATTCAAGTTAAGTATATCTTTCCTGTCTACAAGCATGTGTTTGAGTTAATTAAAACACAGTGTATTAAATTTAAAGGCTGTTTGATTTCAACAATGAACAATGTGTACAATTACTAGAAAAGCAGGAGTTTAAAGAACAAAACAACATCTATAAAAATCTAATTTGGTACAATACCTTGATATATTTTACTCCAAAAACTCAATTTTCAGTGGTAAATAAACTAAATATTCCCCTTGTATTAGTATGTTTTCATGCCGTTGATAAAGACATACCCAATATTGGGCAATTTACAAAAGAAAGCGGTTTAGTTGGACTTACAGTTCCATGTGGCTGGGGAGGCCTCACAATCATGGCAGAAGGCAAGGAAGAGCAAGTCAGGTCTTACATGGATGGCAGCAGGCAAAGAGAGAGAGAGCCCATGCAGGAAAACCCCCCCTTAAAATAACCATCAGATTTCATGAGACTTAGTCACTATCATGAAAGCAACATAGGAAAGACCTGCCCCTATAATTCAGTTACCTCCCACCAGATTCCTCCCACAACATGTGGTAATTCAAGATTAGTTTTAGGTGGAGACACAGCCAAACCATATCATTGTGCCCTGGTCCCTACTAAACCTCATGTCCCCACATTTCAGAACTAATCATGCCTTCCCAACAACCCCCCAAAGTCTTAATTCACTTCAGCATTAACTCCAAAGTCCACAGTTCAAAGTTTCACCTTAGACAAGGCAAGTCCCTTCCATCTATGAGCCTGTAAAATCAAAAGCAAGTGGGTTACTTCCTAGACACAATGGAAATACAGGCATTGGATAAATATAGTCATTCCAAATGGGAGACATTGGCCAAAACAAAGGGGCTATGGGCCCCATGCAGGTCTGAAATCCAGCAGGGAAGTCAAATCTTAAAAAAGTTCCAGAATGGTCTCCTTTGACTCCATGTTTCACATCCAGGTCATGCTGTTGCAGAGGTAGTTTCCTATGGTCTTGGGCAACTCTACCCCTGTGGCTTTGCGGGGTACAGCCTCCCTCCTTGCTGCTTTCATGGGCTGGCATTGAGTGTCTGTGGCTTTTCCAGGCACACTATGTAAGCTGTCAATGGATCTACCCTTCTGGGGTCTGAAAGACAGTGGCCCTCTCTTATAGCTCCACTAGGTAGTACCCCAGTAGGGACTCTGTGTGGGGTCTTTGACCCCACATTTCCCTTCACACTGCCCTAGCAGAGGTTCTCCATGAGAGCTGCATCCCTGCAGAAAACTTCTGCCTGGACAGCCAGGTGTTTCCATACATCCTCTGAAATCTAGGCAGAGGTTCCCAAAGCCCAGTTCTCAACTTCTATGCACTGGCAGGCTCAACACCATGTGGAAACTTGAGGCCTGCACCCTCTGCAGTCATGGCCTGAGCTCTCTGTTGGCCTCTTTCAGCCACAGCTGGAGTGGCTAGGATGCAGGCCACCAAGTCCTTAGGCTGCACACAGCACAAGGACCCTGGGTCCAGCCTACAAAACCACTTTTTCCTCCTAGTCCTCCAGGCCTGTGATGGGAGGAGCTGCTGTGAAGATCCCTGGCATGCCCTGGAGACATTTACCACATTGTCTTGAGTATTAACATTTGGCTCTTTGTTACTTACGCAGATTTCTGCAACTGGCTTGGATTTCTCCTCAGAAAATGGGATTTTCTTTTCTAACATATTGTCAGGATGCACATTTTCCAAATTTTTATGCTCTGCTTCCCTTATAAAACTGAATGCCTTTTACAACACCCAAGTCACCTCTTGACTGTGTTGCTGCTTAGAAATTTCTTCCGTCAGATACCCTAAATCATCTCTCTTAAGTTCAAAAGTCCACAAATCTCTAGGGCAGGGACAAAATGCCACCAGTCTCTCTGCTAACACATAAAAAGATTCACCTTTTGCTCCAGTTCCCAACAAGTTCCTCGTCTCCATCTGAGACCACCTCAGACTGGATTTCATTGTCCGTATCGTTATCATTATCAGCATTTTGGTTAAAGCCATTGAACAAGTCTCTAGGGAGTTTGAAACTTTCCCACATTTTCCTGTCTTCTTTTGAGCCCTCTAAACTGTTCCAACCTCTGCCTGTTACCAATTCCAAAGTCGCTTCCACATTTTCAGGTATCTTTTCAGCAGTACCTTATTCTACTGGTACCAATTTACGGTATTAGTCTGTTTTCACACTGCTTATAAAGACATAACCAAGACTGGGCAGTTTACAGAAAAAAAAAGAGGTTTAACTTACTTACAATTCCACTTGGCTGGGGAAGCCTCACAATCATGGCAGGGGGCAAGGAAGAGCAAGTCACATCTTACATGGATGGCAGCAAGCAAAGAGAGATTGTGCAAGGGAACTCTTCCTTAAAATAACCATCAGATCTTGTGAGACTTATCATGAAAACAGCATGAGAGATACCTGACCCCAAGACTCAATTACCTCCCATGAGGTCCCTCCCACAATATGTGGGAATTCAAGATGAGATTTGGCTGGGGACACAGCCAAACCATATCACCTCTTTAGGAAAGTCTGACACTGAAGCAGCAAATGACTTTGCCGTTTAATTTTATTTAACAGTACAAAAGACTGAATTCATGAAATCCAACAACTTGACTTTCAGATTTCATTCCAACATGATGATAAAGAGATTAAAAATTCATTTAGAGGACAAGAGAAATCTACTTTTCTTATACATTAAATAAATGAAGGTTGTAAGTGCCTATCAAATTAGGTTGTAAGTACCTGTTGCTTTTCTGCAAGCACACTACCACACCTTTATTTCATTAGAGACTGGTCACTTAAAATAAATGCATGTCTGCAGAATGTTTACATGTCTACTTTCCCTATTATAAAATTCACCCTTTTCAGTCAGTGATAACAAAAAACCCCGAGAAAAGTATGTAAGTAAACAGATTTTAGCTTAACTCTAAACAGTCTCAAATTTCAGAATAAATTGCTTTAATTAATTGCTCAGAAGGAGGATTAAATCTGCACAAAACAGAACAACACAAACACACTGATAAGACCCTCTCTCAAGTAAAAAAACTTTTGATTGAAATTTGAAAGGTGAAATCAAAGCACCTTATGTATGAATTGCTCTCAATAACAACTCAATTTATCTCTGGATTTTTCTAATGATGACGTAGCTTCAGTGTCATTCTTGGCTATGACTTATCATTGGCAAAAATTCTAAAAATCTATACTTTTAGCTTTATTTTTGAAAGTCAGTTTTGTATATATGTGACAACATTAATATTCAGAAATTGAAACTCCTTGGTGAATGTACTAAACTCTACATAGGAGTTCCAGCCAGCGTATCATGTATGTTATTACTGGATTGATTGTTTTAACACATGATTTTAGACACCCTATTTATTGAGCACGACTTTTTCTCATTATGATGGTTACATCCTGAAAAAAAGAATTCCCTACAATAATTAAATCTCAGCTGTCGTTTTTACTTCCACCTCCTTTCCACAAATTTGGCATTAGGAAAGTAATGGCACATCTGACATCTTCAAACAAATGACGAGGGCTGAAACCTCTCTCGCTGCTCCGGGGCTCTTGGGTGAGCAGCTTCCTCTCATGTATGGACAGTCACAGGGAGGAAGGCATTTCCAGGAGCAGACTCACAAACACATCTACACAACTCCAGGTCTTCCAGCACAGCACTCAGCCCTGGACGCCAGCACTCATGTTGCTGCTCTAGTTTGATGGTAGCCTTGTCGGTGTCTTTGCCAAGCAGATGACTGGGCTTGTGCATGTGTTTTGTTTAGTGAGAGCTGCTGCTGGCTGCGGGGGTGTTGTTGTTGGATGGTTCCCCACCCGTGCTCCACAGAGTGGGGAGTGGCTGAAGCAGCCAAGGAGGACAGAGCCAGTGGACATGCTCTATGAATCATGACCCACATCCAACCAGCAGAATAAATAAATAATAGAAAGTAAATAAATAAATGAAGGGCAGAAGGTGGGAGAAAAGCTGGTGAGCATGCCACATGGGGAAAGGGAGGGGCTGTGGCATCCCCAACCAACCGGAAGCCTCAGAGTGCTGGGGCAAAGGCCCAGCTCAACCTCACCTTACAGTCACCACTGCCCTCAAAGGGCCCATCAGAAGTCAGCTATCTCTATTTATTGTATGTATACAAATATGTGTGTGGACATACACACATATACATACATATGTAGACTTATATACACGTAACCAGTAGAGAATACTTGTCACTTTTTTTTTTTTCGAGACACAGTCTTGCTCTACTCCCAGGCTGAAGTGCAGTAGCACAATCTTGGCTCACTGCAACCTCCACCTCCCAGGATCAAGCGATTCTCCTGCCTCAGCCTCCTGAGTAGATGGATCTACAGGGATGCACCACTACACTCGGCTAATTTCTTTTGTATTTTTAGTAGAAACAGTGTTTCACCATGTTGGCCAGGCTAATCTTGAACTCCTGACCTCAAATGATCTGTCTGTCTCGGCCTCCCAAAATGCCAGGATTACAGGTGTGAACCACTGCACCCAACCTGTCATATATTTCTATGTGCTAAATATATATATATATATACACTTGTTTCAGGGAAGCATATTATTTAGTGCTGACATTCACTATTTGTGATCTATGGTGGACTCGAGTACACCTAGTAAAACTTCACTATTTATATTAGTAATAGGAAGATGCAACCATCTGGTAAATTTTGCTGTCCAGTAAATTAAGGAGATTAAGATAAAACTACACGGAGATTTCATTACCAAGTGCAATTTCTTTATTGCCCTTGGAAAAATGAAATTTAATTTTAATTATTTATGACACTTTCTAACATGCTTGTAAAGATACCATGTATCTCTTTGCAAAAATGATGGTGCTTTAGAAATATAAGACCTCTCTGCGTCATTCATCGTATCTTTTATCAACAAACTGAGGTAATCATGCAGTTTTCCTAACGTAACCCCACAAATTTAAACACAAGTTTTGAGGCCGCTCCCACTGCGGTACTTGGAACAATCGCCTTGTTATGACATTAACCATCCCGAGGATTGTTCCCACTAGGAGATTTCAAGTTGAAGTAATCGTCTCACCGTGAGAAACAATTATATCCAGGGAAGCGATTGCACTGGGTCTCTGTCCGCTGGGGGAAGTTCACCTGACTCCCGAAGTTCATCGAACAAGACAGATCTGCAGAGCACTTCTTTTCCGCAGAGTTTGTTCCGGATTCGAGAGTATGTGTTCACACAGATTTTTTTCTTTCTTTCTAGAGTTGGCTGGGAACCATCAGAGCATGTGCTGGGTGTGATGAGTGCTTCAGGCGGTATTCTCCCTTTCGTCAGACTAAGTCTGTGCTGGAAGAAAAAATGCAGGCAAATCAGAAACAAATTTCACAGGAAGGATACGGGAGGGAGGTGGGCAGCCAGGCAGGCAGAAAGCGCGCGTGTCAGACTCAGGCTGGGAGTGGAGAGGCTCTGTCAGTGCATCCACGGGGCGGAGGCGGGGGGTTTGCATTTTGTTTCTGTAACTCTCCTGCTCCACCAAGCATGCACCATTTCCTAGAGAACATAATTCTTCTGAACTGGGGTGCCCACAATGTCTGAAGCAAACCCTTCAGACAAACTGTAACATGTGTGTGTGAATGTGTGCCTGTGTGTGTGAACGTGGGGATGTGAGTGTGTGTGAGTGTGCGTGTGTGAGTGAATATATGCGTGTGTGTGTGGTGCGTGTGGTATGTGTGTACGATGTAGGGAGTGTCTCTGTGTGTTTGTGTGTGGCATGTATGATGTGTGTATGGTGTATGTAGTGTGCGAGTTGTGCATGGTGTGTGTGTGTGGTGAAGTAGATGTAATGTGTTGGGGGTGTTGTGAGAGGAGTTTTGTGTGTGAGGTGTGTGGGATATGTGTGTTGTGGGGGATGTTTGGTGTGTGGGGGGCCTGTGTAGTGTGTGTGCTCTGTATGTCTATGTGAGATGTGATATGTGCAGTGTGTGTGTGATATTTTGCATGCAGTGGTGTGTGTGTGGTATGGGTGTGTGTGTGCGTGTATGTGTGGTGTGTGTGCATGTCTGTGTAAGACAGCAGGAAAATGACCTCACAAGGACACCAGGAGATGTGGGTGTTGCCCGGGAGAGACTGACACAGGGGTCCACCTGGGAGAAAGAGCCATAGCATCATCACATTTTTTGCCACATCTAGGTGGGAAACGTAGAAGGATGCAGTGGGAATTTCTTCCTGGGACAAAGGGGGCTGTGCTCTTGCAATCACAGGATCAGAAGCCCTCTCACAGTGACAGTGCAGGCAGTGCAGCCCTGGGCTGGGGGATTCGTGACGGGTGCGGAGACGCTGTCCCAGCGTGGAGACCCACAGCACAGCACTGGTGCCCAGGCTCTTCCAAAGGCTGCTGCAGAAGCCCTTTGGTCGGGAGCTGGCTCCAGGTGAATCCGAGCCACTCAGGGAGTGGCTGTCTTTCCTACATTCTCCGGGAAAATTAAGTTTTTTCATAATGAGTTTTACATTTAAGTTGTTCTTTTTATGAATTGTTTTTACAGTTTTGTTAATTGTTTCCATCTGGATACAACAGGTTATACTGCATTAGTTGTGCCTGATTCAATGTCAAAATATGTCTAGCAATGATATAACACTCTAGTATTGCCAGGAGAAGGCACCAGGGAGGGCCTGAGTGGCCTGCTCGGGTGCAGGTGGCGGTCTGTTTCTGGGTACAGGACTGGTGTCCTCTGCGGAAAGCCCATGGCTATGGCTTGTTTGCTTTTCTTTAATCTATTTTATGCTTTAATTAAAAGTTTTCTAAAAAGCGACAAAAAAATCAACTATAATGTCACACACAAAAAGCACCCTGATATCCAGATATTCCACCACCTGTGCGACACCCAGGCACTCCACCACCTGTGCCATACCTGGGTATTCCACCACCTGTGAGACACCTGGACACTTCGCCACCTGTGTCACACCCAGCTATTCCACCACCTGTGCCACACCCGGCTATTCCACCACCTGTACCACACCCGGCTATTCCACCACCTGTGCCACACCCGGCTATTCCACCACCTGTGCCATACCTGGGTATTCCACCACCTGTACCACACCCAGGTATTTCACCACCTGTGCAATGTGAGTTCTCCTTCTTCACCATGAGAGGCTTCCCTGGGGAAGAATCTAGAACACTTCTCAGTCTGCAGAGTGAACTAGAGGAAGGAGAAAGAGCAAAGGTGGCTGTGGTCAGTGTGCTGGAATAGGAATGCGGAGTGAAAGCAAGGAAGGCATTCAGATTTCTTGTATGTTTATGACAAGAGAACACAGTGCAAAAAACCAGTAGGTGGTGTTCATTCTGCCCAAGTTAAGGGCCTCGCTTTGTCATTTGCTGCCCCTGAGCTTCTTAAAGTCTCAGTTTCTTTGTCCACAACGTGGGGTTGATGGGACATTGATGCAGGCATTGTGAGGACTAAATGTGATCACATGTAGAGATGGGGGCTGAGGCACGGCAATCACTTGAATCCTGGAGGTAGAAGTTGTAATGAGCCGAGATCACACCACTACACTCCAGCTTGGATGACAGAGTGAGGAGTGAGACACTGTCTCAAAAAACGAACAAACAAACAAACAAAACCCCAGCATATCAAATCTAATCCTCGCTACAATCCTAATGAGGCAGATATTATTACTTTCATTTTACAGGATAAGAAGTTACAATTAAGTGATTTGCTCCATGGTACCCATCCAGGAAGTAATTCAAGGCTAGGTGTACCTGATTTAGCCCTGTTCTCCTAACCGCATACACTGCCTCTCAGAAGTCGTGCCTAAACCCCTTCTCTGAACTACTCTAGAGCTTTCTCTTCGTGAGTCGCAGATTCCATTATTACTTCCTATTTTTGGTGTGTTTCCCTCACTAGCTGGAAGTACCTTAGGACAAAAATGCAGTCTCATCCAACTTTTTGCCATTGTGTAAACTCACATTTCTTTTCTCCTCGTCATACACATGCCAGTATTTGGGCAGTGGCTAGCATGTAGTTGACACTCAAGAAGTTTTAATAAAATGTGAATTTTAAGGTTTAACTTCTAAATAAATTCGTCTTTATTTTATTTTATTTAGCACCCTCAAATGAACAGACACTTGAGTGGCATGGCTTGAGTATGTTTTTTTAAACAGCCTCTGGTTGAAAAAGACTGACAAATGGTGATTCACTAGATGGTAAAGTGAATGGAAGCAGAAACCTGATCAGTTTTGCTTGTTTCCATGTCTCCAGCTCTCTAGCAAATACTGCAACAATAATAAATTATGTTATCAAATGAATGAACGAGCAAAACTAACTAGCATTGGTAATTCAGGTTATTTGTTTTAACCTGAACGATTTCTGTGACATTGCTGAAGTCAAATACACATTCAAATAAGCTTTCAGGATCAAAAATTTTACTCATATTTGGTATTTCTACTTATTACTGGGCTAAATAAGAACTTAAACGTCAAACAGACATTGCACTTGAATCAAAAGACTATTCTCAAGACAACATACTCTAATACCTTTAGAATGTTATCAATGAGTATCAAAACAGGGTTTTATTTATATCTGAATTCAGTGGACATTTCAAGAAGTAGAATTAAAGCTTTCATTATCGAAACTTTAATTAATGGAGATTTTAGTGAATACAGAATATCGTATAGATGTGTGATTTATCTCAAAATTTTAAAACACAAATTCCAGTGCCTTTTATTTATTTTGTGAAGAGGGAATTGAAGAACTCTTTGGGGTGGTCTTTATAAAACAATACTGTCAAAAATAACACAGAAATTATAACTAGAGACCACAAAGGTCAAAACTTGACATCTTGTTCTCTTGTCAATCGTTCAATATTATCATCATTAAAATAAACCGATTTGATTTTAAACTCTAGGAAATGAAGAAATGGCCAAAATATAATCACAATGAGTGAAAGATCTTAGTTACACAGAGAGAAATTTTGTTAAAATTTATTATTCATAGTTTTAGAAATATACGGTTACTATAATCCTGATATTTAAGTTTTTTAATTTTTTGAGCAAGGCCAATTTGGCAAGAAAAAATAACGTAATTACAGTTATTGTAAAATATACTATTTTTACAACAATGTTCCTGTAGCCCTTGGCTTGTTTTCGTTTGTTTTTAATACCAAGAAACAAGTTACTTTCTTCACTATGGAAACAACTAGAAAGGCAAGATATGGCCCAAGAGTATTCATTATGACCCTAATGATCCACAATGCCTTTTTAATTGTTTTATTTTAGAAAATGATTGGGAAGAGAAATAGAGCAAAGTTTCTCTTACCAAGTATTTTCTGAAAGATAGCAAAGTGTTTCTAAGGCCACTGGATGAAAGGAAACAGTTTAACCAAATACAACATAATCTTCAAATAATGATAAAGTTATAATAAAGTGAGAAAAATATTCATTTCTGAAATGAAATGCAATGGGAGTCAGGTATGTACCTTATTTTTAAAACGAGTTGAGGTCAATGCATGGCTGAGATAAATCACAGAAAATTGGTAAAAGGGACGAAATTGATGAAACATCTGATATTAATTAATTTATTTGTAATGTAGCATTCATAATTTTTTAAGAGGAAAAATAAAAGAAGTGAGAGATTTCTAACAATGCCCTCTGGATATTCAACTACAATTTGAATAACAGAGGCTATATATGCATAAGCTAAACACGGGTCATTACTATGTAAAGACCCAGGCTGCTGAGGGCTCCAGAGCTCTAGATGGGGCTACAAAAATAAGAAAAGTCATTATAATGGAGCCTTTGTCATGACATAAATGCCCTAAATGTGATCTAACGAAATCAATGAGAAATTAAAATTAATCTAAAATTAGATTTTGAAAACTCTTGATTGAAATGGAAATGTTATCCATGTGGTTTAGGACTCCATTATCTTCTGCTACTATTTTACATAAAAAAGCAGATTTCTATTTAGGGTCTACCTGAAATACCATTGTGAAAGCCTAAAAGAATAAGCAGAAGAAGCAGAAATAGTGTATATACAAACAGGCTCATCGTCAGTCAGGGAAATCCATGAAACATACTGCAAGTAGCACTCAGGCAAACCAAATGTCTCCACAACCCTGCCAGTGTGAGGAGTCTTGTTAAGGTCGTTTTAAGAGTTTGCATCCAAGTCCATTGGTTCAGTAGCCACTCAACTCCCAGCCCCTAGCTGCCTGGCAAATTGCAGAATATCAGTTTTGCTTTCATCTTTCTTATGACGCCATAGGAGTACCCTAATGATGATACTGTCTCACCCCTACGTCACAGTGCAGCCCGCATGCTTGCTGTGGTGGCCACGCTTGCCTTTCTCCGGTGTCACTTTCTGATGTGGGTGTTACTGGAGCGTATCTCATGAACCACCTGTGCTCTGCCCCATCCACTCACGTGGTGGCATTTGTCCACTCTTGACTTTCATGCTTGCCTCTTCTCTGTCCTGTGGGAAAACAGCCTTCTGGTCTTGAGTCCTGGCCTGTGGAGAAGAAAGAAGAGGAGAAAGGGAAGCTCCCACAAAGGAATTGTTTGGACCTCAGTGTGGTATTTCCTTCAGTTTATTGCATCTATGTCCCCACTGGGTGTTAGAGGTACCTTCAGGAGGATTAAGGGGAGAGTGAATTCAAGAAGTAGGTGTCATACTAGAGTAGAACTCCATTTCCATTTTTTCCCCCTGGACCTCTTGCTTAGTATTAAAACTGGCTAAATTCCAGCCATGCTTAAAGTGGGATAAATGGAATTTAATTTTTCCACTTAGAAATCCTCTTGTTCCTTTCACAGCCCATTGCAAAATCCTTCCTGCAATTCCATCCCCTCTAACATACCGGAATCTGAAGACACAGTTCTGCTTCTCTCCCATGGGTTCCATGTGCCACTTGGCAGTAACACGATGTAACAGTTAGCAATGGCTCCCTCCACGCCCCACTACTGCAGAGGCCCAGGGCCATCAGCCGCAGTGCTGCTCTGCTTCCATGCAAGAAGAGTCTACCTCTTTTGGTTAGTTTCTCTCTGGGAAGATCATTCTTTTCCACTGAGATTTGGTGGATGCACATGTGGGACAGTAACAGGCTGTCCTTAAGTAAACAGATCTTTGAAATGAGTTCTGGTCAACAGTGGGGCTAGACTGTATCCTCTACCATCAAAACTAGCAAAATTTCAATAAGTTCTGTAATAGAGGTACAAGTGAGAGGAAAGACATGATGCATCCTGACTACAGGGAACAAAATAGTTATTATGGTAGAGATGTCATTCACCCTGGAGCTTGAAACAGAGGAATTTATGATGGGCAGAAAATGATATTGTGTTCTTCTGTGCTGAGAAAAGAGCTTAAAAAAAAAAAGAAAAAAAGCACAGAGGGCTGAAAGCAACTGCTGTGCCTGGAAAATTGGCAGCCGTCCACTATAGCCAGAGTGCAATGTGCATTGCTGTGGAAACTGGACATGTTGGTAGACGCAGATTTCAGAAGTTTTCAATGCCATGATAAGGAGTTTGAAACCTCTTTCAGAAAAATAATTGGTGACATGCTATAACCTGTGCCAAATTATATTGATGTGTCTTGTATAATACTTTGATGACACTTTGAGGGTCAGCTACATGATCAGTCAACGAGAGATGTACTGCGGACTTGACAATAGCCTTGGGCTAATGAGCACATGTTCTCCACCACAGACATTCGCAGCCAACAAGCCCTCTCCTGAGATGTGAACGTGCTTGGTAAGATGTGCTGTCATGCCCTAGCTTATTTTCCTTTTGGCATTTACATTGGATTCTGGAAATAGTTTTGATCCTCCTGGTTGATTGATATTGTGAAAATCACAGTGCTGGTCCTGCTACAAGAAACAGGGGTAGACTATCATGTTCACTACAAAAATGTACATTTAGAAAGTACCCAAGTTTCCTTTAAGAAGACAGTTGAGTCAGAAGAGGTGGGGAGCAGTACGTAGCTGGGGAGGTACGTGAGAAACTTTGACACCATCATAAATTGCTCTGTATCCTGCAGTGATTACCTGGCAATTATAGGAAAGACCAGTGGCACATATGATGTTAGGGATTTTTCAGAGAGAGGAAGAATGAATGTCAATAGATAACGCTAGTGATACCTCTCCAAGCTATATAATGCTCCATTTCTAAAAGCACATGGTCCCATGTTAAATTCAGCATTCGTGTCCCAACCTTACCATGTTGTTAGTAACAAGTCTTAAATTCTTTCCTTCTTACCAACTGCCTTGCAGTCGCATGTCCTCATGCATCTGAGTCTTCAGAAATGCTCTTTACTCAATCTGGTGCCCTAGCATAGTTGTTTTCTTTTTCTGGTAGGTGTCTTCCCCATGTTATTTCAAAACCTTCAAAAAATCTCCTCTAATGCCCATTATGTGAGATATCTGACTTAACAGCCTTTCTAGGATTCCCTGCATGCCATTGCTGCACGGGTCATATTTTAATGGGTGGTTTATTTGTTTGTATCTCACTCTCAACCACAGGGCCACTTAGTTGCATCTCGTAGGCAGAGGAAACATTTTATTTTCCCAGGACAAGACATTACTATTTTCTGCAGCATTCATTACGTTTCATTGAATGAATAGTCTATGTGAATGTGCTTTAAAAGCTTGAAGGTCCCCTAGAAATATAAGCTCCAGAGGCTGGGAGTCAGAGTCTTAATGGGAACCGTGTTCTTATGTGGATTTGGCTTATCCTGACATGAGGCAGAGGGCCTCGTTCCTGACCTGTTTTTATTCTGCCTGTTGGGCTGTTTCTGGTCACCTCCTTCCTCTTTCCCTCACTCAGGTGCTAGCCCTGGATATCCTCCTAGATTAACAGCCATACCTACAGATCTAGGGCCAGAAACAATCTGTGGGAAAACAGGAAGTACATTGAGGCGGCAGATATATCAGTTCTCTCATTGCAGTATTTGGAAGCCTAGCTATGCCTGTTCAATAACAAAGCCCACTTCTTAGCCCCATCCTTACTCTACCATGCAGAAGTTTAGTCCCAGCTAGGCACTGCCGTTTTTCCTGAAACCAGCAGCATCAACTGCAATCTGGTCCATATCATCAACGTCACTTTGTATGGTGGTCATTAGAGCTTTACCCAATCTTCTCATAGTATCCCCTTCCTTGCTTCTAAGGAATGTAATTCTCTACCCTGTCAATATTAGGTGGCAATATTCATTGATTTGGCCAACATAATGTAAGCAACAGTGAAATGTGTCACTTCCAAGGAGAAGAATTAAGATCTAGTGTGCATCCACTATATTTCCATCCTACTGATGGAGTGATCACAAAAGCACGTGTTGCCACGAAGGAGCCCCCACCAGCCTGGGATCCTGGGGGACTACCGTGAGTAGAGCTCAGCTGTCACCCACGCTGGATACATTAGGTAAGCAAGAAAAATGTCTAGTGTTGCACTAAGGAATTGAAAAGGTCAGATTGTTTTTAACTGTAGCATTGTTACTGCAGTTTGTTGCTTTCTCCTAATTAACATTAAGGAGTTATTTTTCTCTTTGGTTGTGTATGACATGGCAAAACTTTCCAATTCAGGAAAACTGAGTGTGAGAAAATGTGATCAAACTATAAGAATATTTTGAAAGACCTTAACAATCTGCCATGGAAGAAATTAAAAAGAAATCAGGAATCCTCTTTAGTCTTTTAACTGTTTCCCATTAAGAGATATTGAATTTCTATCTATTTGGTTTAGTTCCTACATTTTGTAGTTTCTATATATTGTAGAGACTAAACCAAATAGTTAGAAATTCAATATCTCTTATTGGGAAACAGTTAAAAGACTGAAGAGTAAAACTGACATATTGAACATATACAAATGCTAAAGGAAGGTAGGCAGCTTTTTTATTTTAAAGTGAAGGCTACGAAACATATGGAAAAGGTTACCAGACTAGGCTGTTGAAGGCAGCAGGATAAACGACTTCAATAACCACCTCAGTCCTTTTCTGGACAAGGAAGGGATTAAAGAGCAGAGTGAAAATGCAGGCGGGTAAAATTAAACTAGAACAGAGAGTGGAGGCTGATGGGCCAGATGGCCATTTCCTCTTCCTAGAACTTCTTAGAGAGTCTTCCTGACATGCCTACATTGTAAACCACAATACAGATACAGTGTTTTTAGAAAAGGCCCATATTCCATTCCTGAACTTGAACATCTCACAAGTAAACCGTTTTCAGATGTTTCCAAATTAGGAACATCTACAGTTGAAGGGAAGATTTGCTCTGTTCTCTGACATGTGTTTGATCTTTTCCATTTTATCAATTAGCAGTCCATGTTTTTCTGTTTCCTCATTGCTTGGTTAGACAATCTATACAAAGAAAATGAATTCATGTCTGTGTGGAGACCACGTTATGTTCTGAACGAGCTCCCGGACCGCCCAGTCTACCCATTTGGATCAGTTGGTACTTGTTCTCGGAAGAGGAGGTGAGGAGTGATAACAGGAAGGCGCAGGCTGTAAGGCCTGCAGAGTTCTCTTTCCTGCAGGAGACCAAGCCATTGTGAATATGGAATTCTGCACAGGTGCTAAGTAATACAAATACAGGTGGAAAACTGCGTGTATGTATATATGTGTGTGTGTGTGTGTGTGTATATAAACTTCAAGGAAACCTAAAGTAAATGCACATATCTTATTTTATTTTATTTTATTTTTAATTCCTGGAGATGGAGTCTTGCTCTGTCACCCAGGCTGGAGTGCAATGACATGATCTCGGCTCACTGAAACCTCCACCTCCCAGGTTCAAGCAATTCTTCTGCCTCAGCCTCTGGAGTAGCTGGGATTACAGGTGCGTGCCACCATGCCCAGCTAATTTTTTTTTTTTTTTTTTGGTAGAGACAGGGTTTCACCATGTTGGCCAGGCTGGTCTTAAACTCCTGACCTTGTGATTCGACCCCCTCGGCCTCCGAAAGTGTTGGGATTACAAGCGTGAGCCACCGCGCCTGGCCCTGATCTTAATTTTAACTAAATTTTAACTGCAAATACCTGTATATATACCTGTGTAACCATCACCCCAATTCACATCTAGAAAGCTTCCAAGTCTTCTACCAGTCCATTTCCTCACTTCTCACTGTTCTGACTTCTATAATCACAGATTAGTTTTGTCTGTTCTTGAATTACACATATATGTAATCTTATGGGTGTACGTTTTGTACCTGGCCTTGTTCACAAGACAGAGTTTTTGAGATTCATCCATATTGGTGCAAATACCAGCAATTCTTTTTTTTTTTTTTTTATTGTTGAGTAGTATTTCATTGTATACATGTATTAATAATTGTTTATCAGTCTTTCTGTTTGTAGACATTTTGGTTTTTCTGAATTTAAGGTTATAATAAAGATGCTATTAATATGTTTATTTCAATTTTTTTTGTGTTTACATTCCTTCTGGATAAACGCCTAGGAGTGGAATTGATGGATTATAAATTAAGTGCCACACAATTTTCCAAAGTTTTTTTTAAGATTTTAATCTTTCATTATAGATTATTTTCAAGTATCTATCAGCAATGTTTTGTGGTTTTCAGTATAGTGTGGTTGCATATCTTTTATTGACTTTATTATCATAAACTTGACGTTTTTGATGTTATAAATGGGATATTTAAAATTTATTTTCTAATTTCTTTGTTTTTTATAGATAAAAGTAGAATTCAGTGAAGAAGAAGAACTTTCGTATGAAATTGAAGTTGGGTTCGGGTTAGTAAAAATGTAAAGTGCCAGGCGCTCATGATCTTATTATCAATCTTTGTAGTTTTAGTTGTTCTAGAATATGTGAGCTGGTATCTCATTTTTAAGATACATTTCTCTCTGTTCATTCCTATATTTTGACTTGATGTTTGGGCCATGTAGGTTTGACCATGTAGAAAGTGTGAGTCTTATGTGCTCTTACTGTGGTTTTAGTTGGCATTTCCTTGAGGGCTAAGAGTAGCAAGCCCCTCTTCTCCTGTGTCTGTTGTCCATTTACATACATCTCCATGAGAAGTATCTGTTCACACAGCTTAACCAGTTTTAATTGGGCTTGCTTGTTTATTTTATTTTATTTTTATTTTTGATTTGTAGAAATTCTATACATATTCTGGATACAAGTCCTACGTCAGTTATATTTTTTTATTCTGTGACTAATTTTCGTCTTCCCAATAGTTTTTTTTGTTTTGTTTTGTTTTGTTTTGTTTTGTTGACCAAGTCTAAAAAACTCCAGCCAAAATACAGTGGCACAATCTCCGCTCACTGCAACCTCCACCTCCCAGGTTCAAGCCATCCTCATGCCTCAGCCTCCCTATAGCTGGGATTACAGGTGTACATCACTATGCCAAACTAAGTTTTTGTATTTTTAGTAGAGATGGGGTTTCACTATGTTGGCCTGGCTGGTCTTGAACTACTGACCTCAAGTGATTAGCCCACCTCGGCCTCCCAAAGTGCTGGGATTACAGGTGTGAGCCACCATGCCCTGCCCCTAATAGTCTTTTGATAAGCCAAGGTTTTTAATTTTTATGAAGTCTAAGTTATCCTTTTTTATTTTTCTTTTGTGGCTAATGCTCTTATGCTCTGTCTAGGAAATCTTTGCCTCCCTGAAAGGTTACAAAGATTTTTTTTAAAATTTTTTTTCTAGAAACTTCATATACTGTGTCATTACATAATTATATAGAATGATTATATAATCGTTATATAATTATATAGAATGATTATGTAATCATCATATAATCATAATTGGTGTGAGACATAAGTCAAGTTAATTTTTTACCTAATTATTTATCCCAGCACCATTTGACAAAAATACTTTAGTATCCTTCACTGAATTGCCTAGTTACTTTTGTTGAAAATCTATGTAGTACACATGTGAGGGTCAATTTCCTGACTTTGAGAAATTCATGTATCCTTAACTCATTGTTTTGATTACTAAAGCTATCTAGCAAATAATACTGATATCAGATAGTGTACATCCTCCAAGTTTGCTCTTCATTTTAAGATTGTTTTGGCTTCTTAAAGTACTTTGCATTTACATATAAATTGAATCAGCTTGTCAATTTCTATGAAACGGCTTACTAAGATTTTGGCTGGGAACATGTTGAGTAATAGATAAAACTCAGGAGTCAGTATAACTACATAGCAATCCATAAGTATGAAATATTTCTCTCTCAATATTGATCATTTTAAAGTATCTCTCAGTCATGTTTTATAGCTTTTAGTATAGAGTGATTACATGTATTTTATGAAGTTTATTACTATAAACTTTTGTTCTGATATTATAAATTGAATATTTTAAATTTTATTTTCTATTTGTTTTTTGTAGATAAAAGTACAATTGAGTAAATAAGTTGAGTTTTCATATGCAATTGAAGGTAGGTTGTTATCAGTTTAAAATAGCATGATACAATTTCAATGGTAACCACAAAAAGCCTATAGAATATATACAAAAGGAAATTAGAAGGGAATCAAGCATATCACTACAAAAATATCAATGAAACGCAAAGGAAAGCAGTATGAGAGGAAAGGAGGGGCAAGCAAGGCACAAAATGTACAGAAAAGAATTAAGAACATGGCAATAGCAAATCTTTTCCAGTCAACAATTACTTGAAATGTAAATGAATTAAACTCCCTGAAGAAAAGACACAGATTAGTTAGCTGAATGGAAAAGAACAAAGCTAAGCAAAACACCATCCAACTATATGTTCTTGACAAAAAATTCACACACTGAAGGATACACATCAGGTGAAAGTTAAAGGATGGAAACAGATATTGTAAAAGTAACCAAACAAAGGCAGAGGCGACTATACTAATATCAGAGAAAACAGACTTTACATCAGAAACTGCTACAAGAGATGTCAAAAGGCTGGGTGTAGTGGCTCATGCCTGCAATCCCAGCACTTTGGGAGGCTGAGGCTGGCAGATCACCTGAGGTCAGGAGTGCAAGACTAGCCTGCCCAACACGGTGAAACCCCGTTTACACTAAAAATACAAAAATTAGCTGAGCGTGGTGGTGGGTGCCTGTAATCCCAGCTACTCAGGAGGCTGAGGCAGGAGAGAATCATTTCAACCCAGGAGGCAGAGGTTGCAATGAGCCGACATTGTGCCATTGCACTCCAGGCTGGGTGACAAGAGCCAAACTCCATCTCAAAAAAAAAATAAAAAAGAGATGACAAAAGATGTTATACAATAATAAAGGGTCAATTCACCAAGAAGATACAACCATTATAATTAGTTATGCAACACCTTCGAGCTCCTAGATATATGAAGCAAACTTTTTCAGAATCAAAGGGAGAAATAGACAAGAATACAATAATAGTAGAGACTTCAATACTTAACTTTAAACAATGGATAGGACAAGCAGATAGAAGATTAATAAGGGAATAGAGACCTTTCAATTGGACTGTGAAAGACCAGCAGCAGCAGAATAGTCATTCTCCCTGAGCATACATGGACCAATTCCTTGGGGTAGACCACATATTAGGCCCCTAAACAAATCTTTTTTTTTTTTTTTTTTTTTTGAGACGGAGTCTCGCTCTGTCGCCCAAGCTGCAGTGCAGTGGCCGGATCTCAGCTCACTGCAAGCTCCGCCTCCCGGGTTCACGCCATTCTCCTGCCTCAGCCTCCCCAGTAGCTGGGACTACAGGCGCCCGCCACCTCGCCCGGCTAGTTTTTTGTACTTTTTAGTAGAGACGGGGTTTCACCGTGTTAGCCAGGATGGTCTCGATCTCCTGACCTCGTGATCCGCCCGCCTCGGCCTCCCAAAGTGCTGGGATTACAGGCTTGAGCCACCGCGCCCGGCCTAAACAAATCTTAAAATTCAAGAAGATTCAATTTACATGAAGAATCTTTTCTGATCACGATGGAATGCAACCAAATCACTAGCACAAGGAAAACTACAAAATCCATAATATGTAAACAATGCATTCTTAAATACACAATGGGTCAATGAGAAGTTACACAGGAATTTTTGAAATACCTTTAGATAAATAAAAACACAATATACTAAAACTTGTGGGTTCCAGTGAAAGTAGTGGTAAGAAAGAAGTTTATAGCTATAATGCATACATTAAAAAAGAAAAAGAATCTTTAATCAGCAGTCTAAATTTACACCTCAAGAAACTAGAAATAGGACAAACAAAATCCAAAGCTAACAGAAGGAAGAAAATCATAAAGATTAGACCAGAGAAAAATGGAATAGAGAAGAGAAATGCAATGTAAAAAATAAGCAAAGAGTTGGTTTTTGAAAAAGATCAACAAAATTGATATATCCTTAGCTAGATTAAGAAAAACAGAAAGAAAACTCAAATAACTAAAATCATAAATGAAAGGAGGCCATCATAACCAACACCCTATAAATAAAAAGAACTATAACAGGATACTGTGAACAGTTTGGAAAACCTAGAAGAAATAGATAAATTCCTAGAAACACAATCTACCAAAATTGAATCATAAAGAAATAAAAAATCTGAATAGACCAAGAAAAAGTAAGGAGATTGAACCAGTAATAAATACTCCCAGCAAAGAACAGGTCAAGACAAGATAGCTTCACTGAAGAAGTCTACCAAACATTTAAAGAACTAACATTAATTCTCCTGAAGCTCTTTCAAAAAATTGAAGACAAGGAACACTTCTAAGCTCATTCTATGAGGCGAACATGACCCTGATACCAAAGCCAGACAAAACCACTACAAGAAAAGAAAACTACAGACCAATGTCCCTTATACATATTGATGAAAATATCCTCAGGAAAATACTAACAAACCAAATTCAGCAGTACATTAAAAGGACATTATGACATGACCAAGTAGGATTTATTTCTGGAATGCAAGGATGTTTCAATATATAAAAATCAGTCAGTATAATATACCACATTAATAGAATGCAGGACAAAAACTACATAATCATTTCAATTGATGCAAAAAGTAGTGTGACAAGATTCAACACCTTTGCATGATTAAAAATCCTGAACAAAGTAGGAATAGAAAGAATCTACTTCAACATAATAAAGTCATGTATGAAAAGTCAACAGCTAACATCATACTCAATGGTGAAAGATGGAAAATGTGCCCTCTCAGATCAAGTACAAGACAAGGAGGCTCATTTTCACCACTCCTAGCCAGAGCAGTTAGGCAAGACAAAGAAATAAAGTGCATCTGAATTGGAAAGGAAGAAGTAAAATTGTTTCTGTTTATCAGTATATGTAGAAAACTCTAAAGATTCCACAAAAGCCTGTTAGAACTAATAAATAAACTTAGCAAGGTTGCAGGATACAAAATTAACACACAATAGTAAGTTGTGTTTCTACACACTAACAGTGAAAAATCCTACATGCAAATTAAGAAAACAATTCCATGTACAATAGAATCAAAAAGAATAAAATACTTGGGAATAAACCTTACTCAGGAGGTGAAGGACTTATACAATAAAAACCTCAAAACATGGCTGAAAGAAGTTACAGACACAAGTAAATGGAAATCTATCTTATGGTCATAAGATGGAAGATTTCATATTGTTAAGATGTTCACACTACCTAAAGCAATCTACAGACTCAATTCAATCCTTATAAAAATCCCAATGACATTTTTTTGCTGCAATAGAAAAATGTTCATCTTGAATTTTATATGGAATCTCAAGGAATCCTAAATAGCAAAAATATTTTTGAAAAAGAACAAACTAGAGGACTCATACCTCTTGATTGCAAAAGACATAAAGCTACAGTAATCAAAGAGTGTGGCACAAGCATATAGACAGACAGACCAACAGACTAGAATAGTGAGCCCAGAAATAAACCATAGTGTATACAGTCAAATGATCTTCAACAAAGGTGCCAAGATCATTCAATATGGAAAGGAAAATCACTTGAAGAAATAGTTTTGCAAAAATTTAATATCCAAATGCAAAAGAATGAAGTTGAACCTATATCTTTTAGCATACATTAAAAGTAACAAAATGGATTGAAGACTGGAATTGACACCTAATACTATAACACTCCTAGAAAAACGTATAGGGGAAAAACTTCATGACACTGAATTTGACAATAATTTCTTGGCTGTGACACCAAAAGCACAGACAACAAAAACAGAAATAGGTAAATGGTACTACATCAAACTGAAAAACTTTTGTGCATAAAAGAGCACAATTAATAGAGTAAAAAGGTAACCTACAGAATGGGAGAAAATATTTGTGAATAGTACATCTGATAAAAGATTAGTATCTGGGGTACATAAATAACTCTTATAACTCACAAACAAAAGTCAAATAGCCCAATTAAAAATGGATAAAAGGCTTGAATAGACATTTCTCTAAAGTTGGCATATAAATGTCCAGTAAGTATATGAAAATATATTTAACTTCATCAATCGTCAGAGAAATATAAATTAAAACCACAATGAAATACCACCTTACATTCAATAAGGTGGCAGGTATCAAAAAAGCAAAATAACTGTTGACAAGGATATGGAAAAAATTGGAATCCTTCTGCAGTTTGGTGAGGTAAAATGGTGCAGCTGCTGTGGAAATCAAGATGGAGATTCTTCAAAAAATTAAAAATAGAATTCCCATATGATCCAGTAATCCATATTCTGGGTGTATATCTCAAAGAATTGAAAACAGGATCTCAAATAGATAATTGCACATTCATGTTCACAGCAGTATTATTTCCAATAACTAAAAGATGGAAGCAATCCAAATGTCTATAATAGATGAATAATAAAAAAATGTGGTATAAGCATGCAATGAAATATTTTTCAGCCTTAAAAAGGGTGGAAATTCTATCACATGCAATGACATGGATTATCCTCGATGACATTACGCTAAGTGAAATAAGCCAGCCACAAAAAGACAGATACTGTCTTTTTGCATCTGTTTTTACAATGTGATTTTTTTTCTCAGAGTGTTATTGTAATTTTTTGGTATCAGGTTCACGATGGCCTCAAAAAATGACTTGGTGAATGTTAGAATATCAATTCTTAGACAGTTTTTAAAACATTTTATTATTTATTCTCTATATGTTTGATAGAATTTACTAATAAGAATATCTGGATCTGCAGTATTCCTTGTCAGAGGGTATTTGATTTTAAATACAACTTATCCTATGTATATAAATTATTCAAATTTTCCATTTCTTCTGGTGTCAATTTTAGTAAATCATGTTTTCAAGAAATTTACCCATTATACATTTATTGGTATAACATTATTCAGGAATAGGGCTTTATAATGTTTTCATATTTGTGTAATCTATAGTATCCTCTTGCTTATTCAGGATATTGGCATTTGTGTTTTCTCTCTTTCACTTCTGACCAGTTTACCTGGAGTTTTACTTAATTTATTAAGTTATTTAAAGAACAACATTTTGGCTTTGATAATTTGCTATATTGTTGCTTAGTATTTCATTAATGTCTAGTTTTAATTTTTTAAAATTTTCCCCATTTCTCTTTTTCTAGTTTTTTTTCTTTTCCCCCCTGTGGAATCTTAGACCTTTGATTTAAAATTCTCATTTCAATAGAAACATATAGAATATAAATTTCCCTCTAAGCTCTACTTTAGGCACATCCCCATATTTTATATGTTTTGTTTTTATTTTTATTTTGAAATATTTTAAAAATATATTTTGAATTATTTTCTCATTTGTCTTATAATTTATTTTTCTTCGACCTAGGAGTTATTTTGAAGTGTTGTTTGTTTTCTCAATGTTTGTGTTTTTCTCTATATATGAAATTGCTGTTGATTTCGAATTCAAATGTTATAGTAAAATAACATAATTTGTAAGACTTCAGACTTTCGAAATTTATCAAGACTGATTTCATGGCCCAACATGATCTATTTTGGTAAATAATTAATGAGCACTTGAAAAGAATGTATACTGCTATTTTTAGATGTAGTGTTCTATAATGTTAATTAGATCAATTTGGTTAATAATTTTTTTTTTTTTTTTTTTTTGAGACAGAGTCTCGCTCTGTTGCCCAGGCTGGAGTGCAGTGGCCGGATCTCAGCTCACTGCAAGCTCTGCCTCCCGGGTTTTTTGTAGTTTTTCAGTAGAGACGGGGTTTCACCGGGTTAGCCAGGATGGTCTCGATCTCCTGACCTCGTGATTCGCCCGTCTCGGCCTCCCAAAGTGCTGGGATTACAGGCTTGAGCCACTGCGCCTGGCCCAATTTGGTTAATAATTTTATTGAAATCTTCTCTATCTCTATTCACATTTGGTCTACTTGTTGTACACAATACTGAGAAAGATATTGTGAAACTTCTCCCTATGATTGTGTATTTGCATATTTCTCCTTTAACTGCTATCAGTTTTATTCTCATGTGTTTTCAAGGTCTTCTGTTAAGTACATATACCTTTAGGATTGTTATGCCTTTCCGATAATTGATCTTTTTATTCATGACAGTGACTTTTAGTTGGAAGTGTAAAAAACATGCCTAGAGAATGAGCTAGTCTTGTATTACTGAAGATCCTTGACTTCCATAAGAAGCTCTAAACGTTCTCATGAGAAGATCGGCTGATGAACACCCACTTATTCTGCCACTCTGCTTGGATGAGCTAGACAGAAGTATGAGAAGAATGGTTACCACGCCTTTAAAATAGAAACTTTCCATCAGAGCTTAGGAAGGCAAGACCAGAATACTGCTCACTGAAATGCTAGCCTCATTAATAAGGCGTCTTTTAAATTTACTTTTCCTCTTCTAAGAAAGTAGTCAGATTTTGGGTGAACGGGACGTTGAGACCTAAAGCATAGCTCTCAACCATAAAATCTGTGTAAAGGTGAGTGAATATAAAATAATGTTTTACTAATAATGGATTTTCCATACTCCAAATGAATATTTAAATATTTACAGCATAATTGAATATCCACATCACAACATTATCTTCAGTCCTTGGTATGTCATTTATTTTCTTCAATTGCAGTGAATGGAGTAGAATTATACTGAGGTCGCCAGACATAGTTCAAGTCTCTTGGCTTAATTCAACTTTTCCAGAGCCTTTGATGGATCTGGAATTGTTGAGGAGGACGGAAGGAAGTAAGAGAAATAGTCACATCAGTGAATGTGAAAAAAATCTTTCAAGAAGTTGAGAGGAGAAAAGGTGTACGAGCACATTTTAACTTCAGCTTTGTCACTAACTTAATCAACAAGAAGTAACTTCTCTTTTGGCTTCGGTTTCTGTTCCCAAAATTAAGATGTATTAGTGATCAACTTTCAGATTTCATCTATCTCCGGCATGATGTCCACTCTATGATGCCTTCTTTTCTTGCAATCGTGTTATATATTTACTCAAATGTTAATTATTTAGTTTACTGGCCTGTTTTCTAGGTATTTTTTTAAAAAATTCAAATGTTGTTCATATAACTAGAGCTACTCGACTTTTTATTAAGTCCATGTATAGTTTTAATCATATCGTACATGTAACTTTACAGTATGCTTTTGTCATTCAACATGTCATCAGGAAGTACTAATAAATCCCTTATAATCCTCATGTTAATAATTGTATAATATCCATCATATGTTGAAATTATAATTTATTCAAATATTCCATTACTATAACATTGGGGTAATGTTCATTTTTTCACTATGATAAATAATACTGAAATGAACACTTTATGCAGATAGTTCTGTCTGCGTTTTAGCTCTCGCTAGCAGATTTTTCCAGAAGGAATGTTCAGAAGCACGTCTCCCTGGACCTGGACCACTTACCATATCACGATGGTTGACACTCCACCTCTTTCCTGCTCAGGTTGATGTATGAGTGCTCCCATTCTGCATTGGACCTGTCACGTGGGCACAAAGAATCTGTACAGCCTGAATGTCCCTCCATCTCAGGTTCATGAGGAAGACTTCTAACAGTTGACACTCCTATTGTCTTTTCCATGGCTGGGGCTTTTGCAACAGTTGCCTCATGAAGGCACTAGTCCATTAAGCTGAACAGAAGATTGGACTCCCTACTGCTAAGGCTTTTGACCTTTACAATGACCTCAATAACTCTTCATTGGTCCTCCCAGAAGTTAGCACTGTGGAGATACCTGATGCTATCAGACATTACCCCTGACAAAATGTTACAGTTTCACCAGCTGCTAGGAGGGGTCTTGGCACTCTTCTTACCCTGTAATCTTCTCTAAAGTCTATTGCTCTAGATGCTTGTCAAGCAGGCATTAAAACCAACATTGTGATGGTTTTAATCTGTGGATCCAAAGAGACTTTTATATTGCTAGTAGACCTCAGCTCTCTCCCATAAAGCCAAAAGGAGCTTATACAATTGCAGTCCTGGCCCTGCAGGGACTGAGTGATGATCACCCATTCTTAGATGCTGTTACTGGGTTCCATTGCTCCAAGTTCAAATAAGCCTTGCATCTCTTTTCTGACTAGGAACATGAACTCAGGCACTCAGAGTAAGTGCCCCTGCAGTACTTTTTTTTTCTTTTTCTCAATTTAATTGATCATGAATCCAAACAAGATTAGCATTGATATTTATTGAATGAACTACCCTGCATTCACAACAAAACAAAACAAAACAAAACACATAAAGCAAAGATATGTTCTGGTATAAATATGCAACCATAAAAAACATAAAAATTGGGTAAGCAGGTTTCCTAGAAGTTTTTAGTGCAATGATTAAAAATGCAAACTTTTCAGTCAAACTTCCTGGTCGTGTCTCAGCTCTGCCTTATTCAAACTGGGACTGTTGGCAACTTAATACCTCCTCTAAAGCAGCATTGTCCTCACTTGGCAGAGGTGGAGGAGTTATAGTGTCACTTCATAAGGAGTTGTATAAATTAAATTAAAAATGTCTATAAAATCTTTAGCAACCTATCTGGATCATAATAACCACTCAATGAATTCCAGCAATTATTGTATTTTCTTCTCCAAATGTATCTAAATTCCCACCCTACAAGAACTGACTAATTTAATAGAGACACATCTAGGTTGAGTCTCATAGTGTTTCAACTTCTCCTTTGGTAGATATTTAAACTGAAATGATTAAAGAAGAAAATTTTTTAAAAAGCATAAATTTTAACTATGTGCCAAGCCCTGTGGCAGCAACTTTCTCATTTGAAAGATTCTATCTTCACATATGACTGTGAATATTGAAAAATCTGCTTGATCTACCAAGTCAGATTATAGCAGAACAAGAATTTGTTTCTTCAGACTTTGGAGTTCCACATGCACTCAATGCCTGAACATTCGCAGGACCATTGCCAATACAGGGTGTCCCAAACTTCATTAAAGATCAGAAGGATTTCTTCAGTGTATCCTAACTAAAAGGCTGTCCAATCCCGTCTCACAAGAGACAGAGAAACTCTAAAGAGGAAGATAAGGTCTTGAAGGGGAGAGAGTGAAGACTTGGCTAGTTTGAGACGTTATCAAGATATTCCAGGCTGATATATGAGAAGAAAGTTTTTAAAATTCACCTAAGAATTAAAGGAAGAATAGTAATTGTAACAAATGGTGCTGTGAAACCTTAATATACACATGCAAAAGAACCAAAATGGACACCAAATTCACACATGTTATACCATAAACAAGTATTACTTCCAGGTTAAAAATAGACCTAAAGGTAAGAGCTAAAACAATACAACTTTTAGAAGGAATCATTGGAGTAAGTTTCTGTACACTTGGGATAGGCAGTGGTTTCTTAGACAGAGGCAGTAAAAGAAAAAAATAGATGCGTTGGACTTGGTGAAAAGTTGAAGACATTTATGTTTCAAAGGATAGCATCAAGAAGATGAAAAGACAACCTACAACATGGAAGAAAATATTTACATATTATGTATCTGACAAGATATTTAAAAGGCAAAGGATCTAGTAGATATTTTCTTCATGGAAGATATGCAAATGACCAATAAGCACATAAGATTATGGTCAAAATCAGTCATCATTCTGCAAATGCTAGTGAAAGCCACAATGAGTTACCACTCCACACTCACTAAGATGTCTGTGATCACCCGGATAGACAATAATAGAGTAAGGAAAAATCAAAACCTTCATTCACTGCTTGTAGGAATGTAAAATGATGCAATCACCTTGGAAAACAGTTTTTTCAGTTACTTAAAATGTTAGAGTCACCATATGACCCAGCAATTCCACTTGTAGATATAGACCCAAAAGAAAATGAAAGCATATAAGCATATATTTACCCAGAAACTTGTACATAAATGTTCATATGCTCATAAGAGCATTATTATTAATAACCCTAAAGTGGAAACAACTCATATGTTCATCTATTGATGAGCAGAAAACAAAATGTGGTATATCAGTGGACGTATATTATTCTTTCTTAAAAAGGAGTGAGGTACTGATACATACTACAAGGTAGATGAACCTTGACAACATTACATTAAGTGAAAGAAGCCAGGCACAAAAAGTTCAGAACAAGCAAATCCATAGAGAAGGAAAGTAGATTAGTGATGGCCATGGGCTGGAGGAAGGGGAATGCAGAATGAATGCTGGTGGGCACAGAGTGTTTTGGGGAGCAATGGACATGTCTTAAAAATACACAGTGATAATGGTTACACAACTCCATGAATACACTATAGTATCTCAATAAAGCCAGTAATAAAAATTCATCTGTGAGACTGAGGTCAACACCGTAGAAGTCAAACCTTAAATCATGGATAAGAAGAGGTAAGAATAGCAAATGAAACTAAAAAGTGATGGGCTGGATACACCCTGACATTGTTGGGGAGATGAGCAGCCAGGATAGAAATAAGGCATGAGGGGAGGGCCATGACATGCGCCTGGAATGCCACTGCACTGCCTGCAGCTCCAATCCTGTCGGGGCTGGCCCTGGTGTATGTGGGTGCCTTAGTCTACATCAGTGGTTCTCAGAGCAAAATCCAGCAACCCCTGAGAATCTCCAAGGCCCTTTTAATTGGTCCATGAGGACAAAACTTTTACCATAATAAAACTAAAGTGTTGCTTTTCCCTTTTAGTGCAACTTTTTAATAAGTGTGCAGTGGAATTTTCCAGAAGCTCCCTGACATGATGACATTATTTTTCTGACAATAAATGGGATGTGTGCTTGTGTATTCTTCTGTTTTAAACATTTGTCAATTTTCATTTCTTATATAATAAATTTGGATGGGTATAAACTATGGAAACTGAAAATCTTGGGAATCTCCAGTAATTTTTAAGAATATAATGGAGGCCGGGCGTGGTGGCTCAAGCCTGTAATCCCAGCACTTTGGGAGGCCGAGACGGGCGGATCACAAGGTCACAGGAGATCGAGACCATCCTGGCTAACATGGTGAAACCCCGTCTCTAAAAGATACAAAAAACTAGCCGGGCGAGGTGGCGGGCGCCTGTAGTCCCAGCTACTCAGGAGGCTGAGGCAGGAGAATGGCATGAACCTGGGAGGCGGAGCTTGCAATGAGCTGAGATCCGGCCACTGCACTCAGCCTGGATGACAGAGCAAGACTCTGTCTCAAAAAAAAAAAAAAAAAAAAAAAAAAGAATATAATGGAGCCCTGAAATGAAAAAGTTTGAGAACCACTAGCCTATAATCAAAACCAAATCATAGACTTGAGCTGGATACAGTATCCTTCAAGTGATGCCCTTGTGGGGATCTATGTGAGGACATCAATGGCCTGTGTGTGACAGTGGAGGACAGTGGGCTATCTAGATCCTTGGGGCTCGTGACACCATTCAATCTCCAAACAGTTCAATTTCACAAATATTGGAGCCCTATCATTAATGAGGCTAATGGACAATTGAGGTTAGATGCTGGAGATGCAGTGAGGAAGAGAACCAGGCATAGTCAACCTCTGCCTTTCTAGGGCTGACACTCATACCATAATCCTGTCTTTCTGGCTTCTCTATTCCTCCTCTCAGGGAAAGTCTGGAGTTCTATATGGCCATGGCTAGTTAACTTGTGCTCTTTCTCATAGCTAGCCTCCTAAAGAAGCCTGTAGGCACTCAAGGGTTAGGTGGCCCTCAGTGGTGCAGGTGGAAAGTCACGTGCTTAAGGGCTCCTTGCAGTTAGCACACCTATCATACCCATGAGTCCCCACCCCCACGACGCTAACACATTAAGGGCAGATACTGCTTCCTGCTCAGAGCTGTGTTCCGGATGCCAAGGAACTGGCCTGCTCCAGAGTGAATGCTCAAGAAAGGTTTTGATTGAATACATGAAGGAGTCAATTTCTCTCCCACAGAATACGATTATTCGGCTTTTAGACGTTATAAATGAGTGTGAAAAGGCTTTGATTTCTGCTGCCAACTGGCCAGATACTGAATAATGAATCATCAGCAATCAATTCAGACTCACCCACCACAAAGATCAAACAAATCCCATGGCCAGAATGACAATAGATTGAGAGCTTGATGAAAGAATGGCACCATGCAAAGTTTCAATATTTCGCCAACATCATTGACTGGGCTCACCACAGTCTTCTGCAGCCACCGCCATGTGGCAGCCTCCTGTCAGCTGCACAAAGGCAAGGGCCAGGCTCCGCGCCTGCGCTTTGGGATGAAAGCAAGGATTTTATGTGTGACTCACAGTGAGTGTCAGAAAAATTCTCTCTGGCCCTGGAAAATACCACCTGGAAAATGAAGATGGCATCCCAGGCTGCATCCAGAAAGGGAAGCTGGCAGCACCGGGCTTTTCTGCTACTTGCTGAGCTTGGTGCGGGATGGCTGGCAACCCCATGCTGGAGGATGGTAAGGGATCTGCTTCTTGGAGGGAGGAATAGTTATGTTCCTACTTAAGAAATCCCTGCATGATAAGTATTTCCACTAAGTTTTCTCATATTTCAAAAGATTCCCCAACAGAAAGGGGAGCAGAGGAAATTATGGCAAAGCCACTGCCAAATAGTTTCAAATTTCCCACTTCTCTCTGTTCTTTGTAAAGATGTCCTACCAAAGCAGATGGAAAGGGGTGGGCTTAGAATCCTGGTGAAGACATTAAATATAGGTGGGTCCCAAATTTTCAGGGAGAAACCCATTCCCATCTTGTCATTGATTAGGGGACTTTGTAGGTAGCTACACAGCAGGTTCAGCAGTCGTTGTGATTTCTTGCTGGTGTGAGTTAAGAACCGCTGAAAATTGTTTTTCCTTCCCAAAGATCTCTTCCATTTCTCCCAGTAGTCTTCTCCCAGAGCTGAAATTCCAGGGATTTCTCATTCTTTCTGATTAAGACCTTGAAAGTTATGGTTATAAACTAATTCAAGTTAACAAGCACACTTAGCTCGTGCCAGACTCTGGCCAGACTCATACTAAATTAACCTCAAAGTAGATACGAAGTTGTGGGGGTAGGAATGAAGGACATTAATGTACATAACAAATTATAGTAAATGTAAAAGAATGCACACACAGAATGCATCTGGAGCACAGGGGTTTAAGTGGCCTTTTTTGCTAATAATTCTATAATAGATATTATGCTAAGCTGCCTTTGGTATCACATAGTTTCTGCTCCTCAGAACAAACTTACAAGACAGGTCCACAGTACAGACTCCATCTTTGTGGTGAGGCCCTGAAAGAGAATCCTCAGAAGGTTTAAGTGACCAGTTGTTTGCGCAGTAAGTGCCAGCATGAGGCTTTGAAGCCACGTGGCTCTATAGCAACAGGCCTTCTTCTCTATACCCTCTTACTACCCACCACTGGGCATTCGGAAGGTGCCCTGAAGGAAGTGTTTCTAACAAAGCTCAGAGGGTAGAATTTTAGTAAAGTTTAGGAATATAAATACTCCAGGATATTCAAATCAAAGGTACAAAATTTAGTGGGGAAAATACAGCTTAAGAATTACCTATTTCAGCACCTGAGAAGTATAAATATTATCCAGAAAGTTGTGAGTTGTGTTGATTTACATACATGTCATTGCTAACTCGTCTAATTCTTGGAAATGATAGGATGGATTCCTTAGATAGGGACTTTCTGTCCCAGGATTCCGGCTACAGGGCAGATCTGGCTGATGCTGAGAGCATGGCAGACACTGGTGGAGTTCAGGTGAGGACAAGTTTTACAAAATGGAAGTCGACAGGAGTGCTGCCCACTCAGGAAAATAAAAACTGGCCATCCCCAGACGGCCACCCTAGAAACCCTAAATCACACCATGAAGCAAGAACTACCTCGAAGGTCCTCGAAACACGTGATGACAATAGGACCTCTATCCCTGTTCAAGCAGGTGGGTAGTAGGCTGAGGCAGGGATGCGGAGAAGAGAAGGCAATACTGAGAATGGGCGAGGCACTGTTATCAGGACAGGGATTGCCTGCAGGGGGTGCGGAGTGAGGCTGGTGTGTTTTTTATCCCTGGACAGGAATTCCGCCCTGTTTTGTTTTGTTTTTAATCATCTCTCGGCACCTGAGTGCCCTCCAGAAAGCAGCTCCAGAATGAGGCCAGGGCCCCAGGCTTGCCCACATGGATCATGTTCTTAACCATGTTCTGCCTTGCCCCAGGGATATCTTATAGCCATCTCCTTCCCATGGAATCAGCTGTCATGATTTGGGACGTTCTCACCAGATTAAAAATTGTTTTGTTCTCTGTGCATTTGAGGATTTAAAATCTATGAGGAGTAGGGACGACAAAGCCGTTCATTGCACTGGTTGCTAACCTGCCAAACCATAATATAGCCTGTGGCAAAATATCTCATCATTTTCAAATTTGAAGCTCATTTAAAAAAATTCAATCCATCTCCTGAACTCTGGTTTTCTTGTCATTTAAGCAGAGATAAGACTGTGCTTACCTTTGTTGTTGTTGAATGAGAAAAGGGACAGAAAAGTAAGCAAGCAAAATAATGTGACTTACACTTGGAGGAGTGGAGGCAGGTGTAAGGGTCCAGACTCTGCTCATGGAATCAGAAAAGCATGTGTGGAAGAAACATTTTTCCTCAGGAATGCTGGCTGCACAGATAAGCCCCAGACGGAGCTCCAGACAGAGGCAGTGACAGGGGCAAGAGAGAGCCTCGAGTGCTCGGAGAACCACAGATGAGTTCGAAGGTGAGAGCGCCAAGTGCAAAAGTAGGTGCTCAGGGGTTCTGCAGGACAGGGAGGCAGAGGCCAAACTCCATGCTGTATTTTGTACTCATGCATTTCCATTTTGGACTCCACTGAAGAATATCTGAACCCAAAAATGACGGTGTTATTTCATCTTAACAAAAATTCTAATGTGGCAGAATGGAGAATGGATTGGAATTATTCTGAGTGTTCGAGAAGCAGCTAGAAGGATGAAGGTTAAGTTCAGCTTGAAACAGGGTCATGAGAGTGTGAGTGAAAAGAAAGGGGCAGCTTCAGGAAATAGAGAAGGGCTGCCAGACTTAATAAAGACATGCAGGATACATGGTGAAACCTGAACTTCAGATAAACAACACAGAAGTGTTTCTGGCCTACGTGTGTTCTATGCAATATTTGCAACACGAATTAGAGAGTCAGAGGTCAGAGAAAGAGAGGGGAAAGCTGATGCTGAAGTAGGTCTCCTTCCATTCCAGCCGAATGTTTTTTCCATGACACTTTTATTTCACTACAAACATAAACCGATCTGCCCATCCTTGGTTCTGATGAAATTCGTGCTGTAGATGAGAAGAAGCAAGCTGTGTGTTCTCCATGCCAGGTAACAGTCCTCATTGCCTCCAAATAACACTTCCTGGGCACCCGTACCCTGCGGCTCTGCCCTGGATGATGTGCAAAGTCAGGGGCCCCCACACGGCTCACCCTCCAGGAGCTTACACTCAGAATCAGCCAGGCAGCTACCACAGGGCCGCAGGCACAGTGCAGAGCAGCAGGTATACACGGGCAGTGGCCGTCGAGGGGAAGCTAAGGGAGGAAGACAGCCTGCATCCCATATGACCACCAAAGGTGCCGTGCCGGCCGCTGCAGGAAACCTGGGCACACCCACACCAGCAGCTGTTCCCAGCCTTTGGATGATGCAAGGGCAGGGAGGCCTTGCTCTTTATCTGTGGGAAATTCTCAGACTGCCTGGGCCAGAGCAAGGGTTCCACTTGGGGCTGTTCCTGAAGACCACCCAGAAGTGTGCACAGAAAGCAGCACAACATCTGGCAGGACCCAGGAGCGCATTTGCCAAGCACAGGCTGAGCGCGGGAGGTGAGGCAGAAAGAGTAAGGGCCAAGAGCTGTTCCCTTAGACGTGCATGGGACTCTCTGTTGCTAGAATCACCCATCCTGTGACCATTTTGCAATGGCATCATCAGAAACAGGAATATATTTTCATTGCCATTAGTAGTAACAAAGTATGCTGAGAGTTCATCCTGGGAATACTTCATCCCAGCAAGTACTACAGGGGAGGCTTCCAGCTGCGAGCTCAGCCAGATGGAGTTTGGTGCTGGTTCTGTCACCAACTACTTACGTGATCTTGGATTAGTCCCTCAATCTTCCCGAACTTCAGTTTCCTCCAACATAAAGTGTGGGACGTTTTCTTATGTCAGTGGATTTTCATACTGGGTTCCATGGGGCCAGAGGGCTCCTCTAAGAGGAGAGCAGCCGGTGAGGCTGGGGTCTCCCGTCGCGCCCCTCCTGCCAGAGGAGCAACAGTTAGCAGTTGCACAAGGAGGGGTTTTCTGTAGAGTTTTTTGGTGTGTGTGTGTGGGGGAGGGGAAGGTTGTATTGCCAAGAAATAGGTAGAAATGCTAGTCTAAGATATGCATATACTTCCAACGTTCTATGATTCTGAAACTGAATTTATTATCCATCCTGCTTTTCATCTTGTCTACTGCAGCTTTCACAACTTTTGATTAGACATTAAGGAATGAAATAGGGGCAAAGAGGTAAAGAGGTTTTGGGGGGCTTACAACATCGAAGGCCATGAATTGCATGCCATTGTTGTCATGTGTGGCAGTTGATGGAAATAAGATTTTGAGGCACTTTTAAGCTACGTGTTGGGTTTAAGCACTGAAGATTGAGTATGAGCATCAAAGGGTCCGGCCAGAGGGGAAAAGATGTTTTGCTGGAATCACCCTGAGAGGAAGATTGGGGCATAGGCAGCCCTGGAGGAGTGAGGCTTGGCTAGGAAGAGAAGAGAGGCAAGTTTTATAAAAATGGAAGGTGGTGTTCAGAGCAGAATGATCTGTGAATATAGACCACAAGCTGAAAGGCAAATTAGCCACCAACAGCACAGCTAACGGAAGCTACAGCCCATGTTTGCTTGCAAGGTGCAGGTAAGAAAACGTTTCCACATCCAGCAGTTCATGGCCTTACAAAGAGGTCAAAGGGTAGAAATGTGGCATCAATACTCTCATGCTTTACGGTATTTTATGGGCTTATTGTTGGGTTGTTTCAAAACTCTCTTACCCTCTCCTTTACCACGCAGAAGACACACTGCGATGTTGTCTCTCAGCACTGTAGTCTCAGGGTGCTGGCGTTAGCATCCATAAGGGTCATTTTGAGATGTGGTCTGTCCTTTGCTAATGTTGTCCCTATGGACACAGTAGACCTAGTTTCTCTTTCTATCAGCTTCCTCATACCATAGGGAAATTGGGTAATGACATAGGCATTAATATTATGATTATTGTTTTTTAGTTGGGAGGAAATAATGGACACAAATATGCTTTGTAAAATGATGAGAACTAAATGATTCGTATATCAACATCTGTCGGCTAACACTTACATTCTGCAGTAGGTTAATTCTACAGGTGTCAGGTCCCACGGCCTGTGGAGAAGCTAAACACTCAGGAATCGCTCTACTCTACTCTTTTTTTAAAATAACTGACTCAGGAGGAACTAAACTGTTTGTCCCATTGAAGAAGGAGTTTGGCTTGGGGGCCTGAGGCTTGCTCTGTTTTGGGCAGCAGTCAATGAAAGAGTTTGCTGAAGATTTTACATGAAATGATTCTATGTGCTTTCAAACCCAAATGTTTCTGTTTTTATAATATTTTAACTAATGACTTTAAAATGAATGACACAAGCTCAGGGACTAATAAAGATTAACCGCAGAAAAGGAATGAAAAAAAAAAAATAAAAGAGCTCAAAACTTACATTCTGCTGGAATTCATTTAAGCATAGAATGAAAAATGTCCAGGGGCAAACCACCAAGTAAAACAAACAAAGATTCTCCTGCACATTAAAAGACAACTAAAAGCAGAAGCATTCCGTTACAGAAAGAAAAATCTTTTGGGTGGGATGAGCATTCAAAGCATCTGTTTCATTAGGAGCAAAATCATTTCAAAATACTATCAAAAGACCCCTCCCCCGAACTAATAAAACAAAGCCATTGAGCGTTGCGCATCTGTTGTACTGGGTCTTCTGGAGGGCAGAACTGGAAACACGTCACTATGCAGAACATTCTCGTCTTGGCTAATGTTTTCTTCTTGGCCTGGCTCTGCCTCCCTGCTCAGAATTCTAGCTAGGATGAACTGAATGCGTTTTCCAGGAATGTTTGTTGAATGAATGAATGAACAAAGAGCAACCAAGCATGGCTCTTCCCATTAGTAATCCTTAGTGTTGCTCCTGGAGAGGAGAAATATCTTCTGAACTCCTAGATGATTTGTTTCTGCTTTCACAATCTGAGACCAAATCACTGTCACTGCAACAGCATGACTTCAAATGCTCTTGGTCACAGGGTTTTCGATCATTGAAAGAAGAACGGGACGCGTCTCCTCAAGGCACAGCTCCACATTTTCCAAATTTTATTTGTTTACACATCCAGATGCATGGGGTGACGGGTGAAGTGGGTGAGTGGATACATCCTTGAAAGTGGTCACTCTGCTTCAGCCGCATGCCTTAGGACACCTGTGTGGACATGCTGGGTGTGCTTGCTCCATGGAGCAACTGGGTCCCTCTAGGATTCACATTTTGTCTTTTCCTTAGGGAGACTTACCAAGCTCAACTTCAGCTCATACACAGATAAGGTCGGGCCAGCTACAAGCCTCCATCCTCTGCAACACTTTGAAGTCAACAATCTGAATATACGTTATTTCATCATACACACACACACACAGACACACACACGAGTTTGCATCTCAGAATGTAAACACGGTCTGAAGAAAAGAAGAAATTACATTGCCCTCACTCTTAAAAAACCTGAGGGAAAGTTTATGAACACAGATAATGTCAATACCAGGTACATAATAAGGAAGCACTAAGAGAATATGTTTTCTTGCTAGGATTGCTCTTATTGCCTGAGAGAAATATTTGTCACATAATAATTTGTCACAATCTCAGCCTGAAACCCTTGTGTACTGGGCTCTTAATCACCATACTCAAAAATATGTTTGTTCAGAGATGAAGAAGACAAAGCACATAGACATTGTCTAATGAATTAGTCTATACTGTAGTGGATTTGGGTTACACAATCCCAAGTAATTGCTTTTCAACTATTCACATTTCAAATTGAAATACTTTTGCCCATGGATCATTGCATAAACTCATCCTAATCCCTTTATACCTCCACTGCAAATATCAAGTTTATTCAGTCTAGAACAAGAGCTCTCACACTCATTTGGTTAGTAGTGCACTTGAAAAGTCCTAGTACTCTTTGTAGTACACCATGGAGTGTTCATTCATATTTCATCCTATTATAATGATGTGAAGAATGTTGCTACAGAAATATGCCTCTCTTCCATGCTTGCCACATGATACTTCAGTCATGAGAATTCTCAGCCAAAAATAACAGCTAAACCAAGTACAATCATCCAGTTTGGAGTATTTCAATTAATGTTTCTAGAATCCTTAAAAATGTTGTTATACATCAGGACTTACTACAACAATACCTTCAAAATGGAGTGAGCCTTAAAATAGAGAAAAAGCTCTTAACCAAATAATCAATACACAAAAATAAGTGTGTGTGTGTGCGTGCGCGCGCGCACATGTTAAGAGAGAGCGGGAAATAGAGTTAGGAAAATTCTCTTGTAAACTGAGAAAATATAATTTTTTGTGCACCTGTAGGTTTAGCTGATAGAATATGAATGTTTCACAAAATAATATTTAGAGAAACACTTCTTAAAAGGGAAAAAACTTTGCATGATTTTAGCTTTCAAAGTTGTAAAAGATAGGATAAGTTCTGAGTATAGGAACAGGGGACGCCTTTGAACAAATGCTTTTTTGTGCAGCCACTCTAGGAATGGCACCAAGTCTCTTTCATGGGAGGTGTACACTCACCACCCAAAAGGTGACCATACGAGCTGAGCCCTGAAGTTTTAATGTGACTGGGGAGAACAGATACTTACAGGAGAGGTAGTTTTATAACGATGCCTGAATTCCATGTGGAAATGCAGTCCTGAAGAGAGATGACTAAAGCATAAATGTTTTAGTAGTAAAGGGGAGGTGATGAGGGAAACTGTAGATTTAATGTATTATCAAGAGACTCCCCTTGACCAAGCTCTGAAAGAGAAGCCATTGATTAAACCTTAAAGGGTTGTTGCATTTTGTTGGGGCAGAGGAGAGTCAGTGGAGATGGAAAAGACAAGAGCATTAGGCAAAGGCTAAAATCAAAGTTGGACATAGCTTGCTTCTGATTCAATGAGTGATCCTTTCTTGCTGCCCTTTCTGTCCATGGGTCACAGAAGGACAGAGGAAACCTGCTCTCATGGTACGACTTCATGTGCAAATGAACCTGGAAGAAGTGTTCACCAATAAGGAATGTACAATTCTTAATTCAGTATCATGTAGACACAGAATTGAATATCCTCAGACATTAATGCCATCATCAACAATTTTCACAGGTTTTTGGGGTGTGTGTCAATTAGGATTGGGGTTTGGGAGAGAGGCAGTGATAGAAAATCTAATCAGTGGCTTAGGCAAAACAGGGGATGTATCTTGGAGTAAGGTTTAATGCAGAGGCTAAACAGATCGTCAGCGTCCAGTCTGCTTCATCTCTCAGCTTTCTCTTGTGTTGATTTTAACCTCAGTTTCTATGCAAAGGCAGGACAGTCTGCCTGCCTAACTGTTCTGGGGTATGGGAAGAATAGATAGAGAAGGCATGTCTTTGCAGTAGCTCCCAAGCAAGTCTTGGAATTCATTGGTTTTGAATGTTCTTTAATCACATGCTCATTCCTGAATAAACATTGTTGTCCATGAGAGAATTTCTACCCTGATTGGTCAGGTCTGGGACTCATGTGAGCTACTGTCTGAGAATGAGAGAGTGGTGATCCCCCCAGAGGAAATCTAGGGTTCTGTAGCCAGAAAAAAAAAGAGGGTGAATGCTGGGTGGGAGAAAAACAAATTCCCACACACATGTTGCTTCCTTTAAGATCCTGTCTCCTCACTGGATCCCAGTCTCCCTCCCACTTCTTCATGCTTGTGCTCATGGCACTGTCTTGGTTTGGCTTCTCAGCAAAAGGTTGTCTTTGGCAGCTCAACTCCATGTTCTGTGGCTGTAATTGCTCCTGTAAAATCCAGTGGTGTGGTGCATGATCACCGCATGGCTCCTGGCAAACTTAGGTTTCATCAGTCCACATCACTGGAGACCAAGTGTGGGGCTGTGACCTTCCTCACTGAGGCTGTGGAAGCCTGTGCTACATTGGGTAAAAGTGACATTCTAGGGTGATGCTGGCAGCAGAAGCGTGAAGATGAGTTGGGACAGAGAGAGCCACAGTCAATGGAAACCAGCTGGATTTGAGGATGAGTGGATCTGCCACTTACTAAATGGAAAAGCCTGGAAGAAAGAGCCGTAAAAGCCAAATTTATTCTAAAAGAAAGATGAAAAATGTGGAAAAGGAATATCAGAGGAAAAATCTGTTTGGGAAGAAGTAAATAAATTTGATATTTATTTGACATGTTGAGTTTATAGGGATAATGGGCTGTCTCACCAGATATCTCTAAAAGGCATAGAGGCATCTGTAATTTATTGAACACAGATTCTGTGCCAAGAATTTTACAAGACTTATTGCTAAGCCTCACAATAATCCTGTTAAGTGGATAGTTTTTGCTTTCATTTTATATAAAAATGGAAACAGAAAGATAAGTTGTCTTGATCATCTTGTGAGGGGCAGAGTTGGAATTTGAGCAAAAGGTCTGTCTCACTTCAAAGTCTAAATTAGACCCAAGTGATCAAATTGCATGGAAGTTGCAAGAGACTAAAATCTACCCAGATCAAACCAAATAAGCTCTAAGTCCAAATCCCTTTCAGCTGCTATTCACTGCTTCTGGTGGTTACTGACTAGGTCTGTGCTGATTGCTTGATTCATGCCTTAGCAAGATGAACTTGGATGGTGCTTGTGAGCTGCTGGAGAAGTGCAGGAAGCCAGGGCATCGCCTGCCACTGGGAACCTGGTTAGAGAACTGAGGGCCACTTGACCTCTGTCTGCATCAAGGTCATTATTCCATGCCCGTGTGTCCCCAGTATCACTCCCAGTTCCTAAAATGGAGGCTAACAAGCCAGCATTGACTGAACTGTAGCCCAGTCTCTGTCCAAATTAAATTCATCAGTATCTCCTGTCTTTGTGGACCTATGAGATGTTTTGGTCAGTTCTGAAACAGCACCAAATATTCTTCAAAAATCGTTGCCCCAAACAAGAGTCAAAGGCAGGAGTTTTATGCAGTTGCTCAACGTAAGACATAGCTTTTGTTATGAAGAAACTTAAAAAACCAAAAGCAAGACAGCCTTATAATTTTGTTACTGTTCAGAATAAGCAAGTGTTCTCCAACAACTTCAAAGTTCACGTAGATGGGTAGAACCCAGGGTTCTTTCTCAGAGAGTTCTAGAATAGAATCCAGAGATAGGGCAAAATTCTGTAAAAACTTAACCCCAAACAGATAAAACAGATTTCAGTAAATTGTTACTTTACATGTATATAACATCTCTAATCAATAGAGAACAACTGTAATCATTTCACTATTTAATAAAATTTATAAAATATCACCAATTTCACAGTTTCGTTAGTAAATGGAAACTCAGAGATGTCAAAGATTTGCCTAAGGCCACATAACGTTGCAGATTGAATTCAAAGCCAGTGTAGGTACCCCTCTATCAGCAACCCCAGAATACTCCATCAAGAGCCAGCCAACTTCTAATTACTAGAGCCTGCGTTTTCTGTCTGCTGGCTTTCTCTGTCCACCAAAGCCCCCTCTGTCTGCCCACAAGCATACCGGAAGTAACAGGATTCTTATCTCCTGGACAGGTCGGTGCTCATCTGAAGGCTGCCTTGTATATACCCCAGTTCCCTTCCCCCCCACTATATAAATGCTAAGACTTCTACATCAGTGTTCAGATTTCTCCAGCAGGGTCAAGCTGAGTTAACCACACTCATAACTTGTTTGATAACAAATCTTTTACTGGCTGTCTTCCCATCCCTGTCTCATTCCTAGAATCACTTTCTAAATAAACTTTTCACTCATATCTTTTTTTCGGGGTTTGCTTCTATAGGAGTCTAAAGGAACAGAGCCCAGTATGTCTGATTCAAAAGCCCAGACAAATTTGTTTTCCTACATGCTATTGAAGAGGGGACGGCTGCATGTGCTGCTCATGTCCCCAGATAAGAAGACAAAGGTGGGAAACTTGGGTAGGAAGCCCAAGTAGACACATTAAGTCTGAGGACACAGAATATGGTTGCATGGCCAAGATCACGGCAATCAAGAGGGATGTGTGCATTGGACAACACTTTATTGTGAGGATTTCAGGGCACTATCCAATATTTTCAACCAAGACACCAGCGGATTCTAGGATCCTGCACCTCTCCAGTCGGTAGCTGAGAGACTACAGAGCCCGATACAGGTGAACAGCATGAGCGTATAAAGAATTCTTGAAAGATGGAGGATGGAACTGCAGGGAGCTCCTGCAGGGACCCTCACGTAGGGTTTAGGCGGGACCATATGAATTGCTGCTTTTGTTGGGGAGACAAGGCGGAATGCCAGGAGTTTTATATGGCCAAACATACAGACTGGAATTCAAAACATCTCATTTCTAATCTTTCTAGGACTTTTCAAATCCATTCCTTTTCAAAGCAGTTTTCCATCATAGAAAATGCTTTGAAAGGACTTGTGTTGAAATCTCAACTAGCTGTATGGTGTTGAACGTGCCACTTAACCTCTCTGAGTCTGATAACCTTCTCTATAAAATGGGTGTATCAGCCGGGTGCGGTGGCTCAGGCCTGTAATCCCAGCACTTTGGGAGGCCGAGGCCGGCGGATCACGAGGTCAGCAGATCGAGACCATCCTGGCTAACACTGTGAAACCCCATCTCTGCTAAAAAATAAAGAAATTAGCCAGGGTGCTGGTGGGTGCCTGTAGTCTCAGCTACTCAGGAGGCTGAGGCAGGAGAATGGCATGAACCCGGGAGGTGGAGCTTGCAGTGAGCCAAGATCATGCCACTGCACTCCAGCATGAGCGACAGAGCGAGACTCCGTCTAAAAAAAAAAAAAAAAAAAGTGTGTATCAAGGCCCTTCTTAAGGGGTTGTTGAAATAATCAATGGGATAATCAAAGTGAAACTCTAGGTGCCAGCCCTCCACACAGAATGAGTGCTCAATAACCATGACTCATCCTGTTACAGAGGCATCTTCCAACTCGAACTTGCATCTGTAAGAAAGTGGCAACCCAGATACAGGGGATTTGGAACACCAAAAAGAATAATTAACAATGATAAAGGTTTGCTGTTGATTTGTGATTTTTATATATTAAACAGGTTTACATTAAGGTAAAAGTAAATTATTTGACACAATTTGGAAACTCACTAGGAGAATTTTTGCTCTAACATAAGGGAGAAAAAAATTTCTGAATGGCTTAAGCTTCACTTAAAAACTGCAATTGTAAGATTTCTGGCATAAATAGTCAAGGAAGTTATTTGGAGTGAGGCAAGAGTTTCATTTCATCACTCTTAAATTCAAAATGCCAAAGTAGACTAAATATTTACAATAGAAAGTTATAGGAATTTCAGAATTCTTTTGAACTAGACTTGTGCACAAAATTTAGATCGGAGATTCTACCACGTAAGACATAATTTATGGAAGATGGGTTTTAAATTTAGAGTCCTACTTTTGACACCTCTTTACAGTCATGTGTCACTTAACAACTGAGATACATTCTGAGAAATGTGTCCTTAGGCTATTTCATCGTTGTGAGGACATCATAGAATGTACCTACATACAAGATGGTAGCGCCTACTACACACCTGGAATGTATGGTGTGGCCTATTTCTCCTAGGGTACAAACAGGCAGGTTAGTGTACTGAATACTGTAGGCAATGGTGAGTACTTGTGTATTTAAACACATCTAAATATAGAAAAGGTACAACGCTGCTGGGCACAGTGGCTCACTTCTGTAATCCCAGCACTCTGGGAGGTCAAGGTGGGCGGATCACTTGTCGTCAGGAGTTTGAGACCAGCCTGGCAAACATGGTGAAACCCCGTCTCTCTTAAAAATACAAAAATTAGTCAGGTGCAATGGTGGGCACCTGTAATCCCAGCTACTCATGAGGCTGAGGCAGGAGAATCGCTTGGACCCAGGAGGTGGAGGTTGCAGTGAGCCTAGATCGCGCCACTGCACTCCAGCCTGGGCGAAAGAGTGAAACTCCGTCTCAAAGAGAAGGAGAGGAGAGGAGAGGAGAGGAAAGGAGAGGAAAGGGCACAATGCAATATGGTATAAAAGGTAAAAAATGCTACACCTGTATAGGACACTTGCCATGAATGGAGCTTCCAGGACTGCAGGTTGTCCTAGGTGCATCACTGAGTGAGTGGTGAGTACATGTGAAGACCTAGGACATCACTGTACACTACTGTACACTTTAGAAACACTCCATCTAAAAAAAATTCTTCTTTCAATAATAGATTAACTCTAGCTTGCTGTAACTTTCTTACTTTGTAAACTGTAATTTTTAACTTTATAACTTTCTAATACCTAGCTTAAAATACAAACACATTGTACAACTACACAAAAGTATTATTTCTTTATATTCTTATTCTGTAAACTTTTTTCTAATTTAAAATTCATTCTTTTTTTAAACTTTATTTTGGTTAAAAACCAAGACCTAATTACATACATTAGCCTATGCTTACACAGGGTCAGGATCATAAATATAATTGTCTTCCACCTCCACATCTTGTCCCACTGGAAGGTCTTCGCGGGAATAGCACCTATGGAGCTGTAACCTTCTCTGACAACAATGCCTTCCTCTTGAGTGTCTCCTGAAGATCATGCCTGGGGCTACTTTATAGTTAACTTTTTAAAAAGTAGGAATATATACTAAAATAATAATTAAATGTGTAGTATAGTAAATCATAAACCAGTCATATAGTCCTTTATTTTTATTATCAAACATTATGTACTATACATAATTGTATGTGCTAGAATTTTATACGATTGGCAACGCAGTAGGTTTGTTTACACCATCATCACCACAAACCCATGAGGAATGTGTTGCTCTATGATATTATGATGGCTGTGCTCTGATCATGCCATAGGAATTTTTCAGCTCCATTATAATCTTATGCTACCACCATCATATATATGGTCCGTCATTAACCAAAATATCATTATATGATGCATGACTGTACATGATTTTGGACAGAGCAATGCACTTTCCTGATTCTCAATTTTGAATCTATAACAGAAATATACCTACATCATATAATTATTGGGAGGTTAAATAAGAAGAATGTCTGAAAATATCACTATTTTAGAAACTGAACAGCATTCATTATTCGATGAACTGATCAGTTGTACAGCTAAAAGATGATGACTGTCTCCTATCTACTCCACTAGATGAAGCTGCAGCAGATGCTGTTTGGATGAAGAGAAATGTAAGGTGACATTGCCCAGAGGAATAAGCACACATCAGTTGCATGAGCAGGGAAAACATGATAAAATCAAAAAGGCATGTTTAGGAAACTTATTTCATTTATTATCTCCAAAGTAAATCACATTATTTTATATTTGCAAAAACATCAAGCATTTTGGGCTTTAATATGGTAGATTACATTTACTTTTTACATATCTGGGTACTAGACATCACAGGTTTTTTTTTACAGATAAGACAAATAAGAAGCATGGAAATGAACTGACTTCACTCATCCATTATTAAAGAAATAGTTCTCAAGTATTTAATGTAGTTTGGATGTAACATGCCCAAACTGAATTAATAATCTTCCTCCTAAACCTGTACCTTTTCCAGAGGCCACCATCTTTCTCTGAAAAAGACAATTCTAGGTATACAGTGGACTAACTACGGTATCACACAGAAGATTTCCCTTTCTTTTGCTGCATACATTATACCAATTTGCGTGCCTCACGACTGTCTATAAAATGCATATTAAAGTTGTCCTCTTTTCTTTATCTCCACTGGTGCCAACTAGGCTGAGTCTCTGTTATTTTTATCAACTGAACCACTGAATTGGCATATGATTTGTTTTCTTATGTCTCAGACTGGGTTTCCTGAAAGCAGTGGTTTGGGCAAACACTTGGCTTCAGGTAGCTTATTTGGGAGTCGATCCCAGGAAGCTAAAGTAAGGAAGCATACAGAGAAAAATGGGGAAAGAAAGAAAAACAGTGAAGGATGCATCACTGAACTAGTTACAGCTAGAGCCAACTGCAGGTCCATGCCTTGGTGATGTGCTGAAGAACCAGAGAAGATGAATCTCAAAATTTTTCTTCACAAGTTTGGGGGGCTGCAGCATTTATCTGCTGATTTCAGAATCCCATAGTGGAGGGTTTCCCATAGGGTTAATAACAACCCTACTACCTACCTCCTTCATCTTCACATTTCTAGGCTGCATCTGGGCTAGAACTCTCAAGGGTTTGTATTAAGCCCCAAGGAAATCATGTGAAAGATAGGTGTAATCCTCTGTCTCAGTCCAATTGTGTTGCTATAACAGAATACTTGAGACTGGGTAATTTATAAACAATAGAAATTTGTTTGACTCATGGTTCTGGAGGTTGGGAAGTCCAAGAGCATTGCACCAGCATCTGAGGGGGGCCTTCATGCTGCATCACACTGTGGCAGATTGTGGGAAGACAAAAGAGCAAGAGAACAAAAGAGTAAGAAAGTAGTAAGTTTGCTTTTATAACAAGCCCACTATTGTGATAACTTAACCCACTCCCACAATAACCATGTAAATTCATTCATTAGGTCAGAGTCTTCTTATTAGGCCACACCTCCCAACACTGTTGCACTAGGAATTAAGTTTCCAATACATTAACTTTTGTGAACACATTCAAACTAAAGCACCCTTGAAGTGTGAAGCCATCAGTCTTCTGAACATGTGGCTCAGGAGTCGTTTTACCACACCATGAGGGGATCTAGCACAAGACTACTGCCATTACCATAAGCTTTAAGGAAGTCAAACCTATTTTCTATGATAGAAAACTTAAAAAGCAACTGAGACTTAATGGGAGTGAATTTGAATTTATTTATTGCTGATGGCACTTAGGAGAACAGTGACCTTGTTCCAAATAACACCAGGGAGAATAAATAAAATTTTACTAAGCTACACTGTGTCGGAGACATTTGAAATGAATTCTTCAGTGTCTAATACACTAACAGCTAACCACATGTGGCTATTTAAGTTTAAATTAATTATAATTGTATACAATTAACATTAAAATAGCCGCATGTGGCTAACTCCACCATCCTGGACAGACAACGCAGATATAGAGCATTTCCATCCTTGTAGAATGTCTCTTGGTTAGTGCTGGTATACATTATTTATGGTTGACTGCAAAAGCAGTCTGGAATTCTTGCCATCCCTATTCAGGCCCCTTTAAAAATGTAATTTTACAGAACTCCATCAAAATTTGATGCCTGTTTCTCTACCCCTTAAATCTGAGCTTGCCATGTGACTTGCTTCAACGCAGAGGAATATGGTGAAATTCATAAAAGCACTGACAAACATCTGTGCATGGCTGCTCACTCTTGCTCTTGGTTACCATACTTCCTGATGTGTGTCTTTCAGGTTCTAGGCATCCAAGCTGTTCCCTCATCTCTTCAAGCCTCCTATGGCTGTGCTAGCAGCTCTCTCTCTGCCTGAAAAGTACTTTCCCCCTGCCCAACCATCTGATATCTTCTCAGATAGGAAGACTCAGCTCAAGTCTCTCTCTCTGTACAGCATCCCTGGATTGCTTTTATGTCTTCTTCTCACCCCTAGCATTTTGCACAGGCTTTCAGATGGGAAGTAAGCAGATTATAATGTAACTCCTTCTCTCAGCTCTTCCATCCTTCTAGATTGAGTATCTCAGTGGGAAAATCTTGATCTTATCCATGTCTGTATTCCTTGCCTCTTTCATGATTCTTGCCACTGTGAATAAGTACCTCATAAATCCACAATAGACAATTGAAAATACTTTACAAATTCATTCTGCACTTCATTTGACTTCTTGTAAGTTCCTTAAATGGATGCAATCCCTACAGTAACAAACATCTGCTATCCAGTTTCCCTCTCCAATTTGTAAATATTGCTCTGTGCTCCAAAATCTATCTAAAGTACCATGGATTTTTTACCTACTATACTGTCCAGTCTTCTTTATTCTGCCATTCCAATAATTTCAGTCCACAAAGCTTAAAAACTGTGGCCTAGTGGGCATAGCTTCCCAAACTCTGTTACTCGATTCCTGCTTGCGCTACGCCCTTCCCTACCCCCAGCATCGTCCTTCAGAATTATAACTTAAGATCCTTCTATAGAATATCCCCACATGGAAAAAACTCCTAGGAGTGAACACATGAACTTTGGAATAGCCTGTCCTCTAACTCCAGTGCCCAGATTCAGTTTATAAAATGTTGAAAGAACATGGTTCTAGAAGTTGGGAAGTCCAAGAACATTGCATCATCATCTGAGGGGGACCTTAATGCTGCATCATCCTGTGATGGAAGGTGGAAGAGCAAGAGAGCAAGAGGACAAGAGAGTGAGAAGTTACTACATTCAACTCGAGAAGCTTGAGTTTAGCCCAGGATTATCTACTCTATATACTCATAATGTTTTACCCTTCCTTGAAGAAGGAGCTTAACCTCTCTGTGTCTTGATTTACCCATCTCCTATTGATAGCCTTTCCGAGTTACGTTGACAACTGCAGACTGTGCATGCATACGTTCAGCAGTGTGTCTACTCCAGTGCCTGGCACTTTGGGAGGGCTTACAAAGGGCTTGCATGTAGCCACCAAAGAATATCTAGAATCCAAAATCTATTGCCTGTTAGGATACTTCCTAGGCATGTGACTTCTCCTGTCAGAAGTCTCCCAGGGCCCAGAGAAGTACATCTTCATGCCTTCAGAATCTTCTGACTTTGTAGTAGATAATGGATCTGGACAATATAGTAGATTAAAAATCCATTGTACTTTAGATAGATTTTGGAGCACAGAGCAATATTTACAAATTGGAGAAGGAAACTGGGTTTGGAAAATCCCTGTGGTCTAAATCAACAGAGAATGGGAAGCCTTTAATTTTTGCATGACAAGTGTTTTCCAAAATTTTTTCTAGGTATTACAGCTGAGATCATACCAAATAGTACCCATAAGGGGATGGTCTAGCCCTAATATAAGAGATGTTCGAGGGAAACTGGAGGGAAAATCTAAGAGACAATGAAAATGGCAAATCTACCAATTTCAGTCAATATTCTGGGTATAGAAACCTTCCAATCAAATTTTATTGCTTCAAAAGAAAGCATTTGTGACATTTAGGCAATATCATTTAGAAAGCTGATAGGAGACAGGTGTAGAGAAAATTAAAATCTTGCCTCCGTGGACTTACACAAATAATAATAATAGCAAAATAATAATCCCAAAGCAGTTGCACAGATAGAAGAGAGTGATAGAATTTAACGGGTCTGCCCAGAAAGCAAAGAAAATATTTAGAAGTCATTGACCTCTTGGCTTCAGGGATGATTTTCATACTCTGTAGCATATGTGGCACCATCTGAATGATGCTTGGAAACATCTGTCCCCACCTCCCACTCAGGACATTGTCTCCACCACCCTGCTTGGTGATGGAGCTCAATCATCCTTCAGAAACAAACATTTTCTGGATACGTCCTCTTTAGGCCAGCCTGACTTTTAGAGAGGATTATTTCCCTTCCAGATCCTTGTTAAAATACAGTGAATGATTATTAGCACTGACGAATACTTTTAATGTGTTACAATTATTAAATGTCCTTATTTACTGATATTTAAGGCTGTATGCAAATATGCAATCTGTCTGGCAGTTGTGACATATTGATACTGAGAGTGCGAAAATCAAGAAGCCTGAATCTACCATGGGCTCTGTCAGTACCGAGCTCTGCGGTCAAACCACATCCTCTTTCTTGAATTCAATTCCCAGTGGTAAAGTGAAGGGCTCTGATTAGGCAATATTTCATATCTTCTTCTGCCCTGAAATTCCCTGACTCTATATAGTTTCCTGGTGATATCTCAAGAGAAGAAAAGACAGCCCTGGTTAGTGTGAATTTTGGAGACAAGAGAAAGGAAATGAAAAGAATGAAAGTGTCTGGAATTGGGGAGAGCAGTGGCCGCAGGGCAGAGGCTCCCTTAGCAGTTTGATGTCCTTGGGATGGAGGTACCAGAAGCTAAGGGAGCTACAGGAGGGATCCAGCCTCAGGGAAAGTATTAAGAGGAGGGACACCCGAGAGACAATCGCTGTCTCCTTTCCAGGTTGGCCTCAGGCTGGCTCTGCCCCAGATGCATCTTGCCAATATTTATAGGAAGTAGAATGTGTGAGGTTTGTAAATTCCAATACTTTTTAAAATGACTTGAGAGAAGTAGTCGGGCTAATGATTATGTTAAGGAAAGCATTGTAGACATCAAACTGCGAAAGAGCTCAGAACTCCTCCCTAGCGGTCATATTGTCTAGAGGGGAAACCCAAGCCCAGAGAGGTGGATCTGCCTGCTGAGGGGCACACAGCTGATGAGCAGGAGATGCAAACTGCAAATAAATTTCAAATAGGAAAAAACAAAAACAAAAAGATCATCCAAAGATTTAATTCTCCACTTCAAAATGCTGAATCAGAATATACAATTTTCCTCATGCATCTCAACTGCAACCTTTGTTGTAAAGCAACATTTAGGGGAAGTGTAATATGTGGAATTAACTTAGTCTTACTTAACTGACTGGTTGACATGCATAAGCTTTCGAATGTCTAACATCACTGACCTGCAGATACTGAGTGTCCGACCCCAGGGCATGCCCTCCACCGGAATGCGCTGCCAAAGCCACGGCTTGATTAATCCCACATGCAAACCAGGCAAACCGCTTCACATTCTGATGCTGGCCATGTGCAAAGCTTTTCCCTTAAAACCGGAAATAACAGTGTTTTTAGGTTATTGGGTTCAGCATAGGAAAAGCCAATGAAGGAAAAGAAAGAATGGAGGGTGAGGGAGAGGAGGAAAACTAGGGATAGAGGAAGAAGAGGAAAGTGAGGGTTGGTGGGAGAGGTACAGCTTTAGAAACCTGAAGTAGCCATGACATTTCTGAACATAATTAGAAAAATGTTGTTATTTCCCCAAAGAAAAACACAGATTTCTTCAAGGAAAGAACTCCTCTTAGTAGAGGTAGGTCTTCTGTTTTCCAGACACACACAGATCCAATCTGCCTCACTTTGGGCTACTTTAACCTGAAGATGAATTGCTTTAATTCATCATTTCTAGGATAAAAACAGCAAAGCTCTCCAGTTTCAGAATCAGAAGCCGTAGGAACTAGAGGAAGTCCGTGATAGCACTGCAGACCCTCAGTGGACCCTTCGGAGCCAGGGACTGCCAGCTGCTCTTTTCAGAACCCTACCTGAGGGCTCCCCTGCACCTCCCAGCCCTGCTGACCATGACCTCAGACGCCTCCTGGAATTCACTGGAACTTGCAGCCTCTTAACCTCAGCCTTGACCCATTGCCTTTGGTTTATGGCTCTGATCTGTTACCTGTCATGGACTTCACCACTTTATATCTGCCCCAACAGTAACATAAAGATAAAAATTTCAAAAGCACTCTGCTCTGCAAAGGACTTTTGGCTAAGAAAATGCCCTTTTCCTTCTGCAGTGTGAAGGAGAGACCCTGGGTGGATGGGACGGAGTCTGCGGGGGCCAGGCTGAGTGTGTGTGGGCGGCAGTAAGGACCGGAAGGAAAAGAGGCCAGAGCGCTGGGCCCTCGTGGTGGGAAAAGGAAGGCTCTGCACAAACGTGAGGGAAGAAGACTATAAACAGAACCCAGAATGGCAGCGCTGTTTCAGGGGCAATCCTGTTAATCGGATGCACCCTGCAAGGAGAACGCTCTCCAAAGGCCGCTAATGTTCGTGGAGCTTTTGTATGTCAGGTGCCGGATTCCATGAATGTCCCACATACTGACTTGTTAAACATATTTCTTATAGACCTGAAATTACTGGTATAACTCAGGGCCAGGATTTTGTCAACTTTAACTACTTAGCAATGCGATATGGCCAGGAGATGGACAACAAACCCGTATTCAAACTCAGACACGTGCACACGTCATCCAAGCTATTTGAGCCATCTTTATAAAATACAGGTTGATGCTGAGGGGCTCGCCAGTGCCTCCTCCTCCAGCCCATCTCCATCGTGTAGCCCGCATGCATCCCAGCCGGGTGAAGCTGCTATTTTAAAAGCCGTCTCAGCCCCTCAAGATCTGAGCTTCAGAGAGACAATATTGGAAAATCACCTTACATTTCTAGGCCTCAGTTTACTTTACCTGTTATGTGAAAATGACAATATCTACCTTATAGAATTATTTAATGATGAAATTACCTGCTAACACCCATAAGCCATCAACAAAAACTAGGAGTGGTCCCCAGCATGTCTCCCCGATTATGACTCTTGCAAAAGTGATCATATTCCCAGTGCAGCACCTCCTTAATCTGGATGACAGGAAAAGGAAGCTTGTGAAAGCCCACAGGGCTGGTGATGTGGATTTCAATTGAGTGATATATTGTTTTAAAATTTTTGCATTACAAAGAAAAGGGAAATACTACTTTTCATTAGGTGGACTAATTTAGCAACCAAAAGTAAGTTATTTTCCTAAAACAAAACAAAACAAAACAAAACAAATCTCATTTAGCTGAAATCTCCAGGTGGAGATTCTCTCCCTCTGAGTCTTGCATCCAGCCTCATCCCCCCACCACTGCCTGAGCCCCTCCCCTTTCTCCACTACCATCTCTGCCCCTCCCCACCCTCTCTCACTGAGGCTCGCAGGAGGCCAGGTCTGTTCCTAGTTAAGGACAGGAAAAGAATGAGGTGAAGTCGTTGCTATTTGCTATAGATGTCAATTCCATGAAAGATCACAGGCAGCGCGTCTACATTTTTACAATGTGGTTCTGTATTTTCAGGGTTTTCTGTCTCCTCTAGTTCCTGCTCCAAGCTCCCTGGTTGCAGACTGCTTTCAACCTAATGAGGCCTCTTCCTCCCTCTCAGAGCAAACGCTGGCGTCTCATGCCCACCTTAACATACACAACCTAGTGACTTGTTCTGAACTCTCCTTTTCAGTTAAAAATAATCACGGTCTAGACGTGCTTCTGTAACTTATACAATAAGAGGATCTGGTGTCCAAGAAAGCACTTTTAAAAATGAAATATAAGGCCCTGTACATTCAAAACTTAAAACAGCTTCTAAATTCTAACAAGTAGAAATTAGATATGAACTACACTTTCAAAGCCATGCTCATGTGGGGAGGGGGAGCCCCCCACAGTGTGACGTTTCTAAGTCATAGACAGGAGAGCAGAAATATGAGAAAGGTGTGTTGTCTCCCAGAGAGCAGGTATTTCTTTTAATTTTTCATTTTGATTCCACTAAGATCTTCCCAAAAGTGTTTTTGGTGAAGTGATTTGAACATTTAAGGTTTCTCATTTTGAAAGACTAACCAATCATCATTTTTTTAAATTAAAAAAGTTGTGGGACAGTTGAAATAGAGGAGGTATATTTCAAGAATCTTCCAACTCTACTTTCTGGGGTGCTCCCTCCCCCTTACCCTGCACTGGTGACAGAAGTGATTGGATTTGGTCATTGGTGGGGCTGGAGGCAGGGAGGAGAGGAAGACTCTAGAGTTACAATTGACTTTCCGAGTTTTAATCTAAAAATTAAAAAAAAAAAAAAAATGGTAGTGCCATTTTCTAAATATCCTCCACTGGAAGAACAGGTTTGGGGAGAGTGGGGGATTTTGAGTTCACTTTGGACATGCTAGTTTTGAGACACCTGTGGGCCACATCACTGGAGATGCTGAAGTGGCTGTTACAGATTCAGGGCAGAGCTGGGAAGAATCTAGCTCAGAGGCTCATGCTGGAGGGCACCAGAAGGCAGCAGGTCAGTGAGGCCATTGGCATGGGTGATGGTACTCAGGGACCCAAGTTATTGTAAAAATCAAGGTGCTCCCAAGGATTCCAGCATTTAAAGGAAAGCACAGAGAAGACAATGTTTCAAGGAGAGAATGGTCTAGCAAAAAACCCATGCTGAGGGTTTGTCTTAGTCACTCTGGGTTGCTATATCAAAGCTGCCGTAGACTGGGTAGCATAAACAACACACTGATTTCTAACAGTTCTGAGAGCTGGAAAACGTAAGATGAAAGTGACTTCCAACTGGGTTCCTGGGGAGAATTCTTCTTCTGGTTTACGGAGGGTAATTACCTTATTACCTTCTCCCCTTCTTGCTGTGTCCTTACATGTCAGAGAGAGAGAAAAATTACCTCTCTCTTGCTGTTTCTTAAAAGGGCACTAATCCCATTCACAAAGGCTGCACCCTTATGACCTAATCACCTCCCAGAGTCCCTGTATTAGTCAGGGTTAACCAGAAGGACAGAACCAAGAAGATATGTGTCTATATAAAAAGAATTTTATGGCTGGGCACGGTGGCTCACGCCTGCAATCCCAGCACTTTGGGAGGCCGAGGCAGGTGGATCACAGGTCAGGAGATCGAGGCCATCCTGGCTAACATGGTGAAACCCCGTCTCTACTAAAAATACAAAAAATTAGCCAGGCGTGGTGGCAGGCGCCTGTAGTCCCAGCTACTCAGGAGGCTGAGGCAGGAGAATGGCGTGAACCCAGGAGGCGGAGCTTGCAGTGAGTGGAGATCGCGCCTCTCCACTCCAGCCTGGGTGACAGAGCGAGACTCCATTTCAAGAAAAAAAAAAAAAAGAATTTTATTAGGCTCACACAATTACAAGGTAAAGTCCCATGATAGGCCTTCTGCAAGCTGGGGAGAGAAGCTGGTAGCACGGCTCAGTCCAAGTCCAAAAGCCTCAAAACCAGGGAGCTGAAAGTGCAGCTCCCAGTCCAGGTCCCAGGAGGCTGCTGGTTCAAGTTCCAGAGTCCAAAGGCCAAGGAACCCGGAGTCTGATGTCCAAGGGCAGAAAAAGTGGAAGCAAACATTTGGCATAGGAAGGAAAAAAGAGAGACAGGAGACTCGGCGGGCTGTGTCTTTTTCCCCTTCTCCCACCTGCTTTGTTCTAGCCTCAGTGGCAGCCGATTGGATGGTACTCATTCACCCTGAGGGTGGGTCTTCCTCTTCCAGTCCACTGACTCAAACAGCAATCTCCTCTGGCAACACCCTCCCAGACACACCCAGAAACAATACTTCACCAGCCATGTAGCCATCCTTCAATCTAGCCAAGCCGACTCCTAATATTAACCGTCACAGTCCCCACTGCCTAATACCATCCCATTGGACATCAGGGCTTCAGTATATGGATTTGCAGGGAGGGGCACAAGCTTTCAGTCCATAGCAGGGATTCAGGAGATGATGGTGCCAAAGTGTACCTGAAACTCAGTGCCATGGAAGTCCTTGACAATGCAAGAGAAAACAGTGTTGGTGGTATGACTGGGGTGGGGCACAGCCAGCCGAGGTGAGGATGTGTGTGGACCATGAAGGATGGAGAAGACAGAATTCATTTCAGGCTGCTCAACTGAGAGGCACAGGAAAGATTGGTTGAAAGCCAGAAGGGGACATTGGATATAGAGATATAACAACATGATGTTAAAGATAGGAAATATTTGAGTATATATGAGTGCTCACGCAGAGGAAAAGAGAAGGTTATCGAAGTAGAGAATAAAGACAATGATGAGGAGAATAAAAATTCTGGGAGATCCAAAAGAAGAAGTTGGATTAGGCAGGAGATGGGTCCAAGATTGCAGAGGACACCTGCAGTCTTGTGGGGAAGAAATAGGGACGGGGTGTCATAGACACACAGTGGCTTCACATTCAAGTTCTCACTCTGCCACTTTCTAGCAGCAATTGTCAGGAGCTGAGTTGGGCTCTCCAAAAGATGTTGAAGTCTTAACCCAGAGTATCTCAGCATGTGACCTTATTTGGAAATAGGGTCTCTGCAGATGATCAAGTTAAGATGAGGTTATTAGGATGGGCCCTTAGCAGATATGAGCACGTCCTTATAAGAAGGAGAAATTTAGACACAGATACACGTGGATGGAAGACTTTAGGAAGACACAGCAGGGAGCCAGTCATCTATAGGCCAAGGAACACCTGAGGGACCAGAAGCTAGGAGAGAAGCAAGGAACAGACCCCTCAGAGCCTGCAGAAGGAATTGATCCAGCCAACACCATCATCCCAGACTTCGGCTTCTGGAACTGGGAGACAATACGTTTCTATCTTTCAAGCTACCAGTGTGTGATACTTTGTAATGTCAGCCCCAGAAAACTATACTAATCTTGGTTCTTTGTTTAAAATTAAGTCATTCCTAAATCTGAAGGATTTCTGTAGAGGTTAAATAAGGTACTATACGAAAAGTATTTAGTAGGCACTCAATAAAAGTTTCCCATGAATCTCGTTCAGGATTGGATGAGAATTATAAATGCCTCCCATTAAACATCTATAATTAAAGCCTTTATTGTTAATTATATTAATTATCCTAATAGGAACAGCTGGGGAAACAATCACAACACTCATTTAGCAAAACAGTTCTGGGTCACACTTCGATTGGCAGGAGCAGGGCTATTTCAGCTTTGTGCTGTTACTGCAGTACTCCCTGCCACGGAGCTTGCTGGATCTTGGCTGAAACAACAGCAAGGGGAAGCGAGGTGAAGTCCAGCCCAGCTGCAGAAGTGGCTTCCTGAGAAAAGGGGCTTAAATCACTTCATGCCAGAGTATCCATGAGATATGAGGAACATGGAGATCTTGTCTTTGGGGGCCCAGATTCGGCAATGATAAATCCCCAAATATTAAGAGACTGTATTTTTCTTAAGAGACAGGGTCTTGCTCTGTTGCCTAGGCTGGAGTGCAGTGGTGTGATTATAGCTCACTGCACCCTTGACCTCCCAGGCTCAAGTGATCCTCTTGCCTCAGCCTCCCAAGTAGACAGAACCACAGGTTCATGCCACCATGTCAGCTAATTATTTTATTTTTGTAGAGATAGGGTCTCACTATGTTGCCCAGGCAGGTTTCAAATTCCTGGTCTCAAACGATTCTCCTGCCTCATTCTTCCAAAACTGTCAAATTAAAGGCATGGGCACAGCCAATAGCTGTATTTTTATCAGAAAGAAGTAGCAATAGAAGATGTTCTCACAAAGTGAACCTTGCCAACATAAGAAGCATATTATGTATGTTTGGCTTATAAAATTTTCTGGTTCTCGTTGAGCAAAATGGTATCTACTAGCCGACTTGGCATAGAGTAGGAATAATGAATTATATTGGCTAACATTTGTAAAGTGTTGGCTACGTGCCAGGCATCGTTCTAACACACACACACACACTCACACACACACTCACACACATGTTTATGTGCTTTGTTAATCCTCACAACACTATAAAAAAAATCATTTTTATTATCCCCATGATATGGTTTGGCTGTGTCCCCACCCAAATCTCACCTTGAGTTACAATTCCCATAATTCCCACGTATCGTGGGAGGGACCCAGGGGAGCTAATTGAATCATGGGGTGGTCACCCTCATGCTGTTCTTGTGATAGTGAATGAGTTCTCACGAGACCTGATGGTTTTGTGAGGGGCTTTTCCTCCTTTTGCTCAGCATGTCTCCTTGCTGCCGTCATGTGAAGATCGACCTATTTGCTTCCCCTTCTGCCGTGACTGTAAGTTTCCTGAGGCCTCCCAGCCATGCTGAACTGCGAGTCAATTAAACCTCTTTTCTTTATAAATTACCCAGCCTCTGGTATGTCTTTCTTAGCAGTGTGAGAAGAGACTAACACACCCCATTTTACAGATGAGAAAAGACAGGCACAGAGTTACTTACATAACTGCCCATGCTCCATGGTCAAATAGATAATAAGCAGCATTTGGTAGTTTAATTCTTCTTTACCATTTCCTATGAAAATTGAATCTGGAAAACCACCAACTGATAGAGGAAATAGGGGAGGGAAGATAGATTTGGATTCCTTGGGTTTGAGGTGTCTGCAGGACTTTAGTGAAGATAGCCAGCCAAAAGGTGATTACATAAGTCTGCCATGGAGAAAAGATGCCAAGAACCCAGCCTGGATATACAGATTTGTTTAGCCATTAGGAAAGTTGACAAGCACATGAAAAGACAAAAAGGAATGGAAACAGACACTCTTTAGGACCTTTAAACACATCCTTAACATCTGGAAGTAGAGGGCTACAAAGGGAGAGAGAGAATAAATTAATTAAAACACACACACAACGCTGAGATGCTGGAACAGTAATTGATCCATGTGTGAAATAACTTTTAAGAGCCCTGATTTTAAAGTTTGAAAGGCAAAGCATTAGAGCATTTTAAAGAAAATCTAGGAGAATATTTTTATGATTCTTGGGATATGGAAGTCTTTTTTAAACAAGACTTTAAAAATCCAATCTATAAATTAAATAAATGGTAAGTTTGGCTCTATTAAAATAGAAATGAATATCATAAACAAAGTTATAAGACAAGCCACAGACAGAATGAAGATATTTGGAACTCAGAAAGCATGAAAGAAGTTAATAACCAAAACGTATGAAGAACTACTATAAACCCATCAGATAAGCAACCAAAATAGAAAAATACAAATAAAAAGGAGAATTTGACTAGCTAAAAGATATGGTGAAATTCTCAGCCTCTTAAGAAAACAGAGAAACATAGAGTAAAACAATGGCCTTTCAAAACCATAGAATGAGGAAAAATGTAAAGGTTTTATAATTTCAAAAGTTGAAGAAAATATGTAGCAAAGGGAACTCTCATGCATTACTATTAGGAAGGTAAATTGGTAGAACTAATTTGAAAAATAAGTTTGCTTTTTCTAATAAAGCAAAAGTGTATGGATACAATGACCTAAAAATGATGCCACTGCATGTATAAAACTTAGAAAGGGCGATATATTGGGCTAGGGAGACACATAAAGACTGTGTCTGGTGTCTGAAATAGCAAAACACTAGGAGCAACCTAAATATCCAGCAAACTAACAATTAGTAAATATAAACATGAACTCTTCATACAGTGTTATGCTATATAGCAGTTAAAATTCATTGATGAGAACTCCATGTGGTACCAAAGATGCCCCACAAAAACATAATGCTGAATTAAGGAGCAAGATGAGATGCCTGTGTACACTATGAATTCACAATATAAAGTCATACTTGTATTAATTAATACCTGTTCTTTATAAATACACTCATGATTAGTTCACGTTTAAAAACATGCATGGGAGAAGGAACAAAAATTCAGAAAAATAGTCAACTCTGAGAGGGATGAAAATGGGATTGAGAGGAGGAACACTCCAGGGATGCCAATGACCTTTTTCAAATATTTCTGAAATTAGGTGTTTATGATGACATGGTCCATGCTTTTGTGAGCCTGAAATAGTTTTCTTTTTCAAAAACAGTGGAAGCAGTACTTCTCAGTCGTTGCCTGGTGAAATTTCTCTGGACTTCTGCCGGTGCCCATTCCCATCTCCTTCACTCCTTGATGTGGTTTAATCACTTGCTCCCATAATCTGACTCTGGATCTAAATTGGTTCCTTGGAATTTTGATACTGCGTTAGTCAAGGTTCTTCATAGAAACAGAACCAATAGTGTGTGTGTGTATGTGTGTGTGTCTGATTTATGATAAGGTATTGGCTCACACAATCCTGAAGTCTGAGAAACCTCACAACCTGACGACAGCAAGCTGGGGAAAAGGCAAGCCCAGGTGAATTTCCAGCTCAAGCCTGAGGCCTGAGCACCAGGGGAGCCAACAGCATAAGTCCTGGTCTGAGTCTGAAGGCCCCAAAACCAGCAGCAGCCACGTCTGAAGGCAGGAGAGGATGGATGTCGCAGCTCAAGCAAAGACAGCGAATTCATCCTTTCTCCATCTTTCTGCTCACTTCCAGCCTTCCACAGGTTGGCTGATGTCACCTGCATTGGCAAAGGTGAATCTGCTTGACTCAGTCTACTCTATCACACACCAAGGTCTTCCAGAAACACCTCACAGACACACCCAGGAACAATGTCTTACCAGCCATCTGGGTATCCCTTGGCCAGTCAGGTTAGCACATAAAATGACCCCTCACAGGTGTTGTCTTTATGAATTCATCTAATGTCAGCTCTTTCTCTGGCACTGCTTCCTGCCTAGAGACCTCAGCCCCATTTCTGCCAGGCTCTGGTGCTGCTCTGCTTGAGACAAGCACACCAGGATGGGGAACTTTTGACCAATCATGCCCTGGCCACGAACTTCTTTTTTTCATGCAAATGTTAATGGAATCCTGATAGCATTCCCATTTTAGGAGAGCAAAAGGAAGAAGAGCTATTCTCAAGCATTGGAAATAACATTAAGGGAAACTAGAGAAATAGAAGAGTGGTGTCTTAGAATCTAAGGAGGGGAAGAGAGGATTAAAGACATGGCAAAAGTCACACCATAATGGGTCATAAAAGACATTCATTTTGACAAACGGAATGGGGCCATAGCTTGAAAGGGAAAGGAAATAGCGAAAAGTCAGCTCTTCCAAGGGAAAGATCGGCTCCTCTTCTCACCAGTATGAAGGCTCTAAGCATGACAGGAATAGTCACCTCTTCCTCAAGAAATGCTACTGCCTTTTGCCAGAACACTACCAAAATATCTGTACAAATGTATGATGTCTCTAAAGTGATTTGTAACACATGGGGAGGCGAATGTATATGGGATGAGGAGAAGACACTGAGGAGAAAACAACTGAATATCCATGAATATCCAACATAGGAATATCCCAGTTGGATACTGCACGGAGGAAGATTCCAAAGGGGAGGGAAATAAGAAATGGGGTCAAATAACACAAAGGAATGGCATCGGTTTGCCCTGAAATAAGCAGGAAGGAAGCAGAGAGGTGGTGAGTTATTACGAAATATTGAGGTGGAGGAAGAAAAGAGTTGAAGGGAGGGAAGGAATTCACCTTTAGTAACTTCTACGATCCGTGAAATAAGTTAAGGATTACATTGAGAGTGTGAAGGTCAGGGATTCAGTTAATGTCAAGAGAAGTCTCAAAAAAAAAAAAAAAAAAAAAATGGTGCAGCCAGTTTGGGGAATAGGAAACTAACAAGGAATCCACCACCGAAGGCCAAATTGAGTTTGAAAGTTTAAAAATCAGTCATGGAGCTCATGCACACATCTGTGCTGGGCTTGGCAGTTGAGCAGCAGGGCTGGCTTGATCTAAAGACAGAGTTTGGCAATACTGTGTAGACGGGCATGGGGAAGCACAGAAGATGGTGGGTACCATCCCTGTGATTCCATTATCCCACTTTCCCGTGAATGTCCAGATGTACTGGCTGATAGTGAAATTATTGAGCCCTTTCTCAGAATCTAGCTATTCACTGGGCTCAGTGACCTTGTTAGGCAGCTGGTGGAGAAAGCTGGCTAGGTGGTCTCTTGAAAGGAGTCTCCTGTTTATGCTTTGGAATACTGGATTCTCCTCTTTTTTTTCCCCTCATCTGTTCTGGTTTTGCCATCGTATCGGATTCTAAACTGCTGGACTGGATCTGCTGTGGATTCACTCTGCACAACTCTGCCTGCCTTGGCTGATACTCTTCCTTGTACCACTTCTCCTTGAGTCACAGAAAAATGTTTTTGCAGATCATTCATATTTAGGATTACAAATGGAGGTAGCTCTGAGATGAGGCATAGCACAGTTTCACGCGCTTGGAAACATCGTTAACAGCTGCAAGCTTCAATTTCCAGGCAAATTTCCAGGCAAAACATCCAGCGTAAAAAGTTGCTGGGCAGAACTCTTTTAGAGAAAAAGGAGAGACAGAGTAGGGAGGATAAACTTTATTTGTTTGTTGGTAATGAGGGAAAGAAAGTACCCAGTGCCATCAGAAAGGGCCATGACTATTCAGCCATCAAAGCTCATGGATCCCCGCAGCGTCGCGTGTCTGATTTGAAACATAAATACACCAAGGATGAGTATCATGCTAGTTATAATTTTACTGAGTCTCAGTCAGGCAGTTCATACTTAAAAGACAGAAGGAGGACCTGCGTCTCGGAGATGATATGCTTTATTAAGAGGGGGAGACAAATTTTTACAGGCAAGCTCCTGTTCTTATATCTGCTCCATAAGACCAAATTCCATCCATTCTAACAGGGCTTGGAGTCCACAAACTTGCTTTGTGGACTGCTGTGCGTCAGGCATGGACTTATTTGTGTTGTTCTGTCAGTCTGCTGGAATTCCTCCAGCTTTGCTAGAATAGCTTCTTCTAGAGCAAACCAGCAATTGTTTACCCATTCAAAATGTTCTGAGACTGATAACTTGCATCGGGAAACAAGGCTTCTGATACACAAATTAAATATCTCATGTGGCTTTACTGAAATTCTGAAAAGAATGACTAATCTCAAATTAGTTCTTCTACCTTTATCAATGATGGGAACCTGATTCAATTGCTTTGCTGGCAAACAATATAGCTTTCCTTCATGGATTATTTTCCAAGAGCTCATAACATTAAGAAACTCATTTGCTACTTTATCGAGGCCCCTATGGAGTCAATTTATACAATGCACTTGAATAGCTTCCCATTTCATGAGAAATGTTAGACTCAATTTTTAATAAATATCTTTTATTATCACAACAGATATTTGTGCTGCATTTGTGTTGGTGTATTTATGCTTATAAAATGTGAATCTGATCGGTGAGGTTGAAACAAAACCATTATGTTGTATGGATTATAATTATTTTATCATAAACCCAGTTCTATAAATGCATGGATTTGAACATTATTGGACTGATTAATTGGCAGTTATTTCAAAATTTGGGCTCGATTTATTCAGAGTTGTTTGATTTCCATCCATTTTTGTGCTTGTCTTTCTAAAATTAAGTGCCTTAACATTTTCTTGGACTCTTTTTAAATTTAATTTGAAGTCTTATATATTTTACTGCCTTGATGCATCTAGTGAATATTCACCCAAGATTTCAACCTCATTTCTCACTTCATGAAAAAAAAAAGATGATGTCAACAGGGCGAGCACAATAGAGCATAACAGTAATCCCAGCGACTCCAGAGGCTGAGGCAGGTGTATCACTTTAGCCCAGAAGTTCGGGGCTGTAATGAGCTATGATTTTTGCTGCTGTATTATAACCTGGGCAACACAGCAAGACCTTGTCTCCAATTTTTTTTTTTTTTTTTTTTTTTTGAGGCCGAGTCTTGCTCTGCCACCAGGCTGGAGTGCAGTGGTGCAATCTCGGCTCACTGCAACCTCTGCCTCCTGGGTTCAAGCAATTCTCCTACCTCAGCCTCCAGAGTAGCTGGGACTACAAGTGCATTGCCACCATGCTCAATTAATTTTTTGGTATTTTTAGTAGAGATGGGCTTTCACCATGTTAGCCAGGATGGGCTGGACCTCCTGACCTTGTGATCCACCCACCTTGGCCTCCCAAAGTGCTGGGATTACAGGCATGAGCCACCACACCCTGCCTATTTTTTTTTTAATTAGAAAATAATTAGATAAAATAAAATATTAAAAATGTAAAGATGTCATAATCTTTCATAAGAAGTATAACATGTTGGACCTAAGGGAAAAAAAAACTGTGTCATTTAATTCTCATAGTAGAAACAGACCGGATGTCTGGGAAACATTTTCAAAGCCCTAGTCTTAAATAGTCACAGAGCAAATGTTAGACCCTAAAATGATTCCCCTGGTGTGGTGGTCTTTCTATCACGCTCATAAGGATCGTTTACTTTTTTAAATACTCTTGCTTTGTATGCAGAGTATTTAATCTCTTCTACATTTGATGATGAACTCAGTTTTTCTGTTGAAATACTGTAAGTTAGGTATTTCAAGGTCTCTCTCAGTTCCCTCCGCTTATCTGCATCCTTTACTCTTTTCTCCTTCCATGCCCACATGCTCCACCAGAGTCTTTCTCAACCTCACCCTAGCTAAAGGAGTCTACTTGTGGCCCAGGTTGTGCCATCACCACAGATGATGGGGGCAGTGAAGGTAGGGTGGAGGCAGGTAATTGACATTGTTATAAAATTGACAATTTCCTTACGTATCTCTAAGAATGCACCTCTTAGCGAGAGCAAGCCCCGTCCTATTCCCCATTAGATATTCAGTGTCCAGTAGAGTATGAATATGAATCCTTGTAGAATAAATTCATTAAGTACTTGCTGATATCATGCAATTTATTGTATTTTCTTTCAGTAATTTTGTGATATTTAAAAGAATATTCACTTGAGTGTGGACTTTGAGAGGTTAAGTGATTTACTAAAGGCTCCGTGGAACAGCCCTGTATTAGACAAAGCCTGTGCTCTCTTCAATACCCCAAACAACCTCCTAACATAACGTGTAGGTGTCGAGCCTTTTTCCAAGGCCCATTTAAGGTCTTAGCTCATTACCATTCTTTGGCAAAGTCTGTCAGTCTGTCTTCATATTTACTACACAGAACAACAATTCACTTTTTGTGTAAGAGCATTGCCTTAGTGCAAATGTTAACAAAAATAACAAGAAAGAATGAGTGTAGAAGCTATCAGTTCAAGAATCAACTTCTTAAAAATACTGTTTCAGGTCCAGTTCAGAATTGGAGAATAAATACACACATTTGTTCTCCACCTTTCAAAAACCTCCACTGAAATAAAAGCTTAGGATTCCTCAAAGAGTGGATTGGAGGGGTGGGGTTTACAGTAAACAACAGTTAAGAGATTTCTGCCAATTTCTGGAAGGAAATGGGAGAAGATAGTAAGCTGAAATAAGCAAAGCAGCTCAGAAGCTTTAAAAGGAAGGAAAGCAATCTAGCCATTGGAATTCAGGGAGGCTCTGGGTTCAGAATTAGAAAGTAGGAGAGAGGTTGGTATTTAGAAGTAGGACTGAAAATAAGAGATTAATTGATAGTGTACAAATGACTCAACCACTGGACACACTCATCCTACCTCAGTAGCCCAAGTACATTCAGGAGGTTGGCAGAATTCAGTTCCTTGCAGTTATAGGACCAATATCCTCATTTCCTCTTTGGCTGCATGGTGAGAGCAGCTCTGTGCTTGCAAAGGTAGCCTACAGGAGAGAGGATGATATCATGGAGCCACATACACACAAAAATGCTCTTGGAGAGTAAATATATGAGGACTAATGTATAATTCACAATGAAAGTTTTCAAAAATAAAATTTTTAAAAATCTTCCAAACTTTAAAATGAGATTAAAAATACAAAAGAAAACTCAGACAAAATCAGCATAAGAGATAGATATAAAACTGATAAAGATCCTAGAAAAAAGTAAAGAAAATAAAACAGAGAGCAGGAAATAGCAGAAGAAATAGTAGAAGGACAAAAATAACAGAAGAAACTTCCTCCAGGCTGAAGAATGACCAGAATCTTCAAATGAAAATTTCCACCAAAAGCTAAAGACATTGAATTTAATAGCAACAAAGATACACGAGGATTAAAAAGAAAAATTCTAAAACTTGGGCAGGGCACAGTGGCTCACGCCTGTAATCCCAGCACTAGCACTTTGGAAGGTCAAGGTGGGCAAATCACAAGGTCAGGAGTTACAGACCAGCCTGACTAACATGGTGAAAGCTCATCTCTACTAAAAATGCAAAAATTAGCTGGGTGTGGCGGTGCATGCCTGTAATCCCAGCTACTCAGGAGGCTGAGGCAGGAGAATCACTTGAACCCAGGAGGCAGAGGTTGCAGTGAGCCGAGATAGCACCATTGCACTCCAGTCTGGCAACAGAGCAAGACTGAGACTCGGTCTCAAAAAAAAAAAGAAGAAAGAAAGAAAGAAATATTCTAAAACTTTCCAGAAAGAAATAATCAAGTCACCTGCAGACAGAAATAAGACAGACATCAAATTTATTATTAACAATATTTGATAATAAAGGACAAAGATATAATGCCTCTAAAATATTGTAGGAAAATGATTTTCAACATAGAATTTATAACCACTGAGGTATCAATTATATATGAGGACAAAACCAAAATATTTACAGATATGCAAAGACTTAGAAAATGTACCTTCCATGCAGCATTTATTTTTTAGGGAGTTGCATTAAAAAATACACTTCAGTGAAACAATAGAGAAGCCCAACAAAGATGAAAAAAAGCCCAAGGAGATGATAAAAATAGTTGACTCTGCTCAGGAAATTATAGAGAAGTCCCAGATGACTGCCAGGATGCTGCCTGGAAGCAGCAAGATAATAAAAGACAAGAAGGAGGTCTGGAGGTAGAAAGGTAACTTGCTAAAATAAGAAGTGTGTTCAAGAGTTTGAAAAATGTGTAGGGTAGAATAATAAACAACATTGCAAGAAAAAAAGGAAAACAAAATTCTGTATAAAATGAATGGTTCCATTATGTAGAAAACTGATAGGATGATTTCATGCAATGCCAATGGATAACAATTTATTGGGTGGCTTAGAGCGTCTTGAGAGTATGCCTGTAAAGAAAATGTGAGCCTAGCATCGTCCTTCACCTGGCATTGAACAGTGTTTACACGGTCATTGAATGCTGATGTCGTTTATTGGTTTTCAAAATTTAGAGTTGGCAGATAAGTAGAAGTGAGTGTCACTAGTAGAAATGTCAAAAATCTGAATGTGAAACTGAGAGACAATAGAACCCAGACTGGCAGGAGGGTTGGGGAAGCCTAGATTCAATAAACATTTTCTAAAGTAGGGAGAAAAGAGATATTGTCAAATATTGATAGGGCATCAAAAAGAAATCTAAATATATGTTCTAAAGTCAGAAGACAACCAATGAAAATGTCGTATGAAAGTATTGACAGGTGATAGGGAAAACCAAGTAGTGTTGGCAAAGTAAGTCCTCATCTTTCATGTCCAGAAACAAAGCAATAGAAGTATAATAATATCACTGGAATGAGAGAGAAATTCACCACAGAGCCAAAAGCAGAAACTCCTAGTACTAGAGCTACCCATAGTGGGGGATAGTGGGGTGGCCAGAGGCATGTCCTGATTCTTCAACTTTATTGTGCTTTTGCAATTCACAATTGCAAAAATATGGAACCAGCCCAAATGCCCATCAATCAATAAGGGCATGAGGAAATTACGGTATACACACACACACACACACACACACACACACACACACACACACACAGTGGAATACCACCCATCCATAAAATGAAACAAAAGAAAAGGCATTCACAACAACCTGGATGGAATTGGAGACCATTATTCTAAGTGAAGTAACTCAGGAATGGAAAATCAAGTATCGTATGTTCTCACTCATAAGTGGGAACTAAGCTATGAGGATGCAAAGGCATAAGAATGATACAATTGACTTTGGGAACTTGAGGAAAGGATGGGGGAAGGGGAGGGATAAAAGACTACATGTTGGGTACAATGTACACTGTCCAGGTGATGGGTACACCAAAATATCAGAAATCATCACTAAATAATTTATTCATGTAACCAAATACCACCTGTTCCCCAAAAACCTATTGAAATTAAATAAAAATAAAAGGTAAAGCATCAGCCCCACCAAAAAAAAAAAAACCACTTTTTGTGCTTTTGATATGTAATTATAGGTTCTTGTTTTGACAAAAAAGTTGAAAAGAGACTAATCTGAGCGATCAGTTGGTGTCCCTAAATGAATCTATTGAGCCTTGGTGAAACCAGGGTTGTTGCTGTGTAGCAGAAAGGAAGGTTGCATTTCAGTTTTTTTCTGAGAGTAACAAGGAGTGTGACCTTAAGAAAGTCCCTTAAACTATCTTGCTGAGAATTTTGTTAGCTGTGAAATTCATTGCTTATAATATATTGAAGGTCTGTACATGACAACTAAAAGGCATTTGGGAAATTGGCACACAGCAGAAAATGACCTCCCAGTCAAGTTATTTATTCATTTATTTTGAGACGGTTTCCAACTATTTGCTCGGGCTGGACTGCAATGGTGCAATCTCGGCTCACTGCAACCTACGCCTCCTGGGTTCAAGTGATTTTCCTGTCTCAGCCTCCCAAGTAGCTGGGATTACAGGCACACACCACCACGCCTGGCTAATTTTTGTGTTTTTAGTAGAGATGGTGTTTCACCATGTTGGCCAGGCTGATCTCAAACTCCTGACCTTAGGTGATCCACCCGCCTTAGCATCCCAAAACGCTGGAATTACAGGCATAGCCATTGCGCCCGCCCAAGTCAAGTTATTTAAATAACACTAGTCTCATTCAGAAGGCCTACAGTGGGTTTTCATGTCACCTCTTCTCCCTTGTCAGAAAAAAATGAAAGAGCACGTGGATGTTTTGAGATGAGAACAGATGCGTTCACCTCCTTCACCTCCATGTAGGCCTGTTATTAAGGGAAAGGGAACAAAGGAGTCTCATTTATGTAAGATGGCCTTACATGAGAGAAGAATAAATTCGAGTCGGTGAAAAACAAGGAATTCAATTTCTGCAGGGCGCGGTGGCTCACGCCTGTAATCCCAGCACTTTGGGAGGCTGAGGTGGGTGGATCACGAGGTCAGGAGATCGAGACCATCCTGGCTAACACGGTGAAACCCCGTCCTTACTAAAAAATACAAAAAAAAATTAGTCAGGTGTGGTGGCGGGCGCCTGTAGTCCCAGCTACTCGGGAGGCTGAGGCAGAGGAATGGCGTGAATCTCGGAGCAGAGGTTGCAATGAGCTGAGATCTCGCCACTGCACTCCAGCCTGGGGGACCCAGCGAGACTTCGTCTCAAAAAAAAAAAAAAAAAAAAAAGAAAAAGGAATTCAATTTCATCAGTCTAACATCCTGGAATGGAAGAGAGAAATTCTAAGACTGTCTCGACTGTAGAGATGTTCAGGGGAAAAAATAATAGATGATTATTTCTTCTGGTTCATTCTTTGACTTGTAGAGTTTGTCAGATGCCACATCAGGTGCCTTACAATGTGTTCATAACCTCAAGACATAAAAGGGAAGGAATTTTAGAATGATTCAATGATATCGCTGTTTTGCCTAATAAGCAAATAATTCAGTAAGAGACACTTATTAACAATTCTAAGAATAAAACTTCCTTTTTAATAAAAAAATTGTCTTTCTTCACATTATCTTTCTTTACATTCTTTGACAAAGTACCTCAACCCATCAATATTGTCTGTCTTATCCAAATTGAAGGATTATAATCCAGATTTAAGAAAATATCTATCAAAATAATGACAACATTGACCATTTACTCAGTATCTGCTGGGTATAGGGCACAACAAATATCTCTCGAGTTAGTACCAGGCCCTGTGCTGAGGCCTCCACTCCTCTTTAGCTCACGTACGCTGAGCAGCGAGTGCCACTGGCTCCCTGAAAGCTGCTCAGGCACCACGGTTTTTAATTCCCAGGAGAGGTGCTGTGTGCACCCCAGTGGACAGACGAGGGAATGGAGCGCAGGTGCATACCCTCGGGTAGAGAGCCACACACTGGTGGATCCAGCTCTAGAAGGACTGACTCCTTCTCTACCCGACTCGAGAAAGCCCACTGTTCAGTGATCTCGACCTCCACTTTATGTCTCTTGTTTCTGGATCAGAAATGCTCTCGTGTATGTTTCAAATTCTCCAGCTTTTCCTTCATCTTGTCCCTACTCAAATAGGAAAATGATATGTACATATATGTTAATCATGTACACCTAATTTCCTAGATGTAATTGAGTATAAATTTCAGGCAAAATGCTAACTTGAATATATTTTTATGTTAAACCTTTTCCATATTTCATTCACTTATCATTAAGAAAGCAAAACCTTTGCACAAAATATTGTGCTAGCCTTTGCCAGGAGACAGAAATGAGGAGTCATGTGCTGTGTTCTTCGGGAGCATTGAGTTCTCCTGAAAGTGGGAGAATACATATGTAAGTCCAATAGAAAGCAGAAGTCAGGGCCGGGTGTGGTGGCTCATGCCTGTAATCCCAACACTTTAGGAGGCCAAGGTGGGGCAGATAACTTGAGGTCAGGAGTTCGAGGCCAGCCTGGCCAACATGGTGAAATCCCATCTCTACTAAAAAAAAAAAAAAAAAAAAAATACAAAAATTATCTGGGCGTGGTGGCATACGCCTATAATTCCAGCTACTTGGGAAGCTGAGGGAGGAGAATCACTTGAACCCAGGAGGCAAGGGTTGCAGGAGGCTGTGATTGTGCCACTGCGCTCCAGCCTGGGTGACAGAGCAAGACTCTTGTCTCAAAAACAAACACACAAACAAAAAGTAAAAATCAGATGACTAAGGCAGTGATGACTGCCACATCCTGTGCAGGGCAGCCTCTGGGATTTGGCTCAAAACACACTTGATCTAGTTCTTGACACCCATTGAGATAGTTGCTAGGCTATAGGCAGTTACATGAGAACTTCGAGCCTCAGTTTCCTTATCTCTGAAGTGAGAACAGGAATATTGATATTGCTAAAAAGGCATGAGCTTCAGATATAAGTAAAATACTGGGCATAGTACCTGCTTAGTCTTCATGAGTGAGTCAAAGAAAGCAAGTAGAATTAGGCAGGGTTGTGGGGAAGGGGAGAGGCAAGTTGTGCTAAAGACAGGCGGAATGGGCAGATAGAATGGACTGACCACGGATACCTACAACTTGCAGCAGACGCAACTTCCTGAGCTGAACCTAGAGAATGCAAGTCACTGTAAAATGTACAGCTCTACGTTACCTCTCACCCCACAGGAAAATCATCCCTTACCTAGAAAAAGGTAAAGATAAAAATGAAAGAAAAGAGTGGGGGGGGGGGAAGTAACACACATGTGTCTGTACACATTCAGACATTTGGGATGCTTACAACAGAGAAAGAACACTTTTGCAAGTTTTCTTGGCACAATGGAATGGTATTACTTTTTTAAGTCTATTGTGTCTGTCATCTATTCATATATTCTGAAACTGCTGACCTCTCATTGACAACAGTATGCCTCTTTTTCTAAGATTAGAAATTTTAAAATGTAGTTGCTGATAATAAACAAAGGACATTATGCTAAGTGAAGTGAGCGAGTCAAAAAACAAACAAACAAACAGATACTACATGATTCAACTCATTTTAGGTTGGTGCAAAGTTATTGCGGTGTTTGCCATTAAAAGTAATATAAAGGACCTGGAATAGTCCAATTTGTAGCAAGAGAAAATAGAATGGTGCTTGCCGGGGCTGGAGGGAAGGAGAAATGGGGAGTTGTTGTTCAGTGGGTGCGGGGTTTGAATTTTACAAGATGAAAGTGTTCTGTGTTGGATGGTGGTGATGACTGCATAGCACTGTGAATGTGCATGACGCCACTGACCTGCACACATCTTAAGTGGTTAATGATAAATTTTATGTTACCTGTATTTTTCCATAGTTAAAAACACTTCTAAAAACCATTCTTGTTGGTATTTAAAGAAATGTAAAATAGAAAAGAGACGTTTTTAAAGTGTGAACTGGTGTGTGCACAGTTTCATCGTCTAGGTGTGTACTCATGAAAAGAAATCTCTTTTGTTGTACATAGCGCTCGTTAACGTTGATTTTTGCATAGCAGTGAGAGTTCAATCATCTTACATTCAACATAAATATGACAACTTTACAAACATCCCCCCTTTCATCCATTGAGTGAATTTATCGGGAAAACCTAACAAAATCCTTCCAGGCCTCCCAGGTGGAAGGTACACAGTCCCCTGCTCTGGAAGAGGACGTGGAAGCTCACACTGGTTAAGGGACTTTTCCAAAGTCACCATCAGCAGGGAACCTTCCGAAACTGCTGCCAAGTCCATGCTTATCCCATGTCCACATACATTATCTAGGCAAGACACACTTCGGAAACTACTTCTTCAAGGACTGATCGGGACTAGGTTCAGGATGGTAGAGCAGGGCTGTTTTTGAAACGCAGTCTCTTTCTCTTTGCACCAAGCTTTCCTTAAGTGTGTGGGCGACCCTCCCAACTTCCTCCTCTCTCCCACAACCACCACTCTTGATGCTTCTCTCAGCTGCTCTCCTCGACACCTGGACGACTCCTCTTGGCTACCTGAGGGCTGGCATTGTGGGGGGCAGCCGAAGCCAGTGGGTGCTGCTGGGATTCCCGCCCACACCCAGCAGTTGCCTGGAGATGGAGGTATGCCAGGTATGCGGGCCAACAGCTGCAGAGCTGCCACTGACAGGCTGGAGGAGGATTCTTTGTCAGTGACCACACCAGCCCGAGCCCCTGCCAGCTGTCCCACTCAGTATGCCCTGGCTTCCAGGGCCCCAGCCAGGGAAGGGTGTGGACATATGATACAGCGGTGGCCACACTGCAGGGGTCAAGGGGAAGGCAGGCCGATACTAGCAGCAGAGGAAATGACACTTCAGAAGCGTCTTCTCTTACAAACAAGAGCAACTGTGTGTCCCAGTGAGCATGGGAAGCTCAGTGTCCTAACATCATTCAATGGTCTCCAAGTGACTGTCCATACAATTTTAAAAATACCACAAACTCGTTATGCTTACCCCAGCCATTTTTTATAACTATACCTAGGGAATGTGTTGGTTAATTCTAAAGAGCCAGGAACTTGAAAAAAAAAGATAACCATGGAAACTTCAGGTGTTCCAGAATCTTTCCTCCTGTTTCCCTATTCTAATTTACATTTAAAATGGAGAGAGACAGAGTTTAAGCCAAATGTTTTAAATTGTGAAAACAAGTGAAATTCTTTTGCCTGTTCATGACAAACCTTCACATTTTGTGACTTCTTTCCACCAAGGCAAGATAGCTTTCACTGGGGGGAACTGAACCGGTGTGGTGTTTTCTGCCTTCAGCCATCTGTGTGTACTCTGTGACAATATGCTTCTGAGCTGGACAAGACGCCTACTATTTTTTCATTTCACTAAAGAGCTTCAAGTTGCTCAGCTACAACCTGGAGGAAGTGTTTGAAAGCTGATTTTCTGATGCCCAGCCCCAGGCCTCCTTTTCCACCACAAAATATCAGACCTGCTTTTCTCTAAATCAGAATTAGGCACGCCACTCCAGATGAAAGAGCCCTGTCGTTGAAATGCCTTTCTTTGGCCCACACTAAGTATAATTTCTGCTCCCGTTTGAACTCAAATATCGCATTTATATTTTAACAGCTGCTGCTCTCTAAGCAAACTTATTCACATAGAAAATCCAGGATTGTGACTACTTATTTTTTCCTCTCTACACATAAAACAGATTCCCTGGAAACACAGTTATCTTAAGTAGCTGCAGTTGTCTAACTTTGATTATTTTATTATTTACAAATCAGACAGGTGAGAACAAGAAAGTGAAAAGCAGGAAACAAGACAGGCAGAGAAATAAAGGGCTTGATCGGAAGAGGAGCAGGATGCCTGAGCAGGTCCACTGGGTTCTCAGGGCTGTAGCAAAAATCAAAGAACACCCGTGGTCTCAGGACACGCCATAGATCAGACCACAGCTTCCAACCATGCCACATGCTGTCTGTGTGTTCCCTTCACACCATTCATTTTTTCCTGCTGTTTTAATGATCTCAAACCAAGTCTGGGCCATGTGCAGACAAGCCAGTCAGAGGAGGCTTCCAGAAGGAGGGTGCATCTGAGATTAGCTGTAAAAGATGAGCAGGATTTCCACAATTGCTCAAAGGAAAAGGGCATTTCAGAAAGAGAGAAGAGCACATTCATGTGAGCCCAGGTAGGAGCACGGGAGACACACATGAAACCTACTGATGGCAGAGTTCATGCGCACGGTGGACGCAGGCTTGGCAGCCCTCAAGGCAGAAGAGGAGACGGTGCAGGAACCATGACTGCTCCAGGAAACTTGAGCTCCATTCTGCAGGCTCAAGGTTGAGATGGAGTAAGAGGAAGGATGCCCTGGGTGCATTGCTCATGGGAGGACAGATTAGAAAGGGTTTATCTCATGGCAAGAAGCCACTTCCAAGTAGGGAAGTTGGAGAACTTGTTGTCAGGTGGCAGAAAAGAGAAGACCCTTGAAAAGCTATCCAGGAACGGATGTGGGCACACATGGAGCGTGTCTATCATGCTGTAATTCTGATCCAGGTCCTTGACTTAACTGCATTGCCATTAAGCTTGTGAAAGGAGGGCAAAGCCAGTACCAGACATTGGTTATATGTTCAATATGTGTTTGAATATTTATTAGAGGTATTACCTACGTTATTTTATAATACTCTAAAAGCAATTCTATGAAGCCCATTGCTATTTTATAGACATGAAATCTGAAAACGTAGAAGGTCAAGTGAACTAAGAAATCTACACATAACTAAGAAGTAGGGCTGCCTGACCCCAATCCTGCACTCTTGGCTCTTTATGACTTCACTTGTGAGCATACTGAGCTAAAAGTATGGACGTCTCCAGGTAGAGGGCACTAGGATGCAGATGAGTACCTGAGTCTGGAACTTAGGAGAGTTCCAAGCAGGGCTGTGGGTACGGGATGGGTGCATGGGAAGGAGGTAGTCAAAGCAAAGCGATTGGCAGCTGCTTGGGGAGGGGGCACAGGAGAGTGGCCTGGCCCTTCTTAGATCATTGTCAACTCAACTTGTCTACATGGCTTTTATGACCTCAGTTATCACCTGTATTATTGCTGGCCTATGGTATTTTGCAGCTTTTCGGGAAGTAGTGATGCTTTGCTTCTGACAAAGTTCATCTTAAAGGGTTTATTGTCTTGCTTACTAGGAATCACCAGGGAATAGAGTGTTACACAATGTAATTTTTTCCCTAATAAATAAAGCTTATTTTTATAAATTCCAGGGCCTTTAATCTGAATGATGCTTAACTATTTTTCTATATTTTATTACATTGTTTGATTCCTCCCTAAAGACAGTATATTTTAGTATTTTCACAGAAAAATGAGAAGCCCTCATTATGAACATACCTGATTAAGTTGAGCATTTCCAAGTGATGTCCACATCATTGCTCAAGTGATATGAGGCCAGAGGATGAACTACTGCCCCCTGAATGAGGCTAGAATGCTGCGCCTTTATTTATTTCATTGGACAACTCATTCATTTTTATTCAACAAATATTTATCAAGTGACTCCTATAAGAGTGACTAAAATAGAATTTCCTGCTTTTGTAGACCTTACGCTATAGTGATTCCATAGTGTCTAGTGTTTCATGAAATTATACAAAATTCCACTAAATCTAAAATACTATTGATAATAACATATACTTTTAATGCATTAATATTAAATAATGTTGAAATTAAGTTATGCTTATCTAATGTAAGATACATTGCCATTTCAGATACTAAAATTTGAACGAGTAAACAAATGTTTCTCTTGAAATCATTGAAAGCCATATCTAAATCCCTTAGAATAGCGTTAGCACATAGTATTTTAGGAAAGCAAAGTTCTAACTATTATTGTTGGATTGCACCCAGATTATGTTACTATTTAAATTTCTACTTTATGTAAAACACTTTTTCATATGGATATTCTTTATCCTAACAGTAGTCCATTTGTTACACCAGAAGTAACACCAGATATTTCTGAATAATAATGGCAGTAAAATCTGTGGTTTTGTGGAATTTTGCTTATATACGTCACTGTTGATTCAAACAATATAGTAGCTCTAAGAACATCTGTGCTTCCAGCCTCTGTGTTTCAACCATGAGAGCATCATTTCTCTCCATGCTGCTTAAATTAAAAATCTAAATATTTGGTAAATTTTATGCTTTTCTGGAATATGTTTTATTAATATTATATTCTAGTAAAAAAAGTAAATGTGCTTAGCCTGAGAAAGATTTTATAAAAAGGCTTTAGTAAACATTATACTTTATAATGTACCTGTACTACACTAAATGTATAATGTACTTATACTAAAGAGTAAACTATGTTGTCTTTGAGTTTAGGGGTAAGATGAGTAAATATATAAACATAATAATGAGAAACTATTAAAATGCAGTAGTTTCAATATGATTATTTAGATAGAAAATCCAAAAATTTGTTCATGAATTACTTAAATTAATAAAACTAATTCAATGAGTTTACTAGATACAAAATTCATTGTCCAAAGGAATTGTATTTCTTTACAGCAGCAATGATGTTAAAAATAATAATTTAAAAAATTAACTTCATATTTCACAAAAAGTATAAAATTTAAGAATAAGTTTAAAAAGTGTACAATGTCTTTATGTACAATAATATAAAACTTTTGTACAATAATAACATCAAAATGAGGGGTGATATGTACTATGTTCATAGGCTAAATGTCTCACTTTTTTAATAATGTTAATTCTCCTCAAACATATTTATATTATCTTTGAGTTTGACAAAATTATACAGGTTTGACAAAATTCCAGTAAAGTCCCAATACATTTTGTGGAACTTATAAACTATATAATAAAGGCCAAAACAGTCCTTAAGAAAAACAAGATGAGAAGACTTGACATATCATGAATGATTTGAAATATATAAATTTCAGAAATTTTCCCTTTGTAATATAAGCATGTAATGCTATCACATTTCCCCAAATGGCTACTTTATGTGCATCCTACAAATTGTGATATATTCTGCTTTTGTTTTCATCTTTGTTCTCTTTGAAATACTTTCTAAGTTCATCTGTGACTTCCTCCTTGACTCAGGAATTTTTAGAAGTATGTCGTTTCATTTCAGAACATTTGGAAATAATTTATTTCTAGTTTCATTTAGTTGTGCTTAGAGATCATACTGTGTATGATTTCTGTCCTTTTCAATGTATTGAGACTTGTTTTTACAGCCCAGATTATCATCAGTTTTAGTGAATGTTTTAAATGTGCAGTTGACAACAATGTTTTTTATATTGCTGTTTGGTGGACTGTTTTAGAAAAGTCAACAAAGTAAATCTAATTAAGAGTATTGTTTGTCTTCTACCCTTTGGCTGGTTTCTTATCTCATTCTATTAGTTACTGAAAAAAATGGGTTAGAATCTACAATCTCCAACAATAACGGGATTTATCCATTTCTTTTTTCTGGTGTATATTTTTTCTTTATATATATTTAAAGTTCTATTGTTAGGCAATATTTAGTGTTGTGTCCTCTTGTTGAATTGACCCTTCTAACATCATTAAATGTTATGCAATTCTGGTAATATTTCTTATTGTAAAACTTACTATTTCTGTCCAAATCTATGCCCTGTCCCTTTATAAAATAATGATGATAACAAAGACTACATAGTATTTATTGTTTTTTAATCTCCCACTTTTAAAAATTCTGGGGGTTTAGATTATTTAAATTTGTATAATTATTGATAAAACTAAAATCAAATCCACTATCTTTCTATTTGTTTTCTACTTGTTCCATCTTACTTCTTAATTTTTTTATTTTTTTACATTTTTATTTCATTTGGAGTTTACAATACACGTCTCTAACTTATCACAGCTCTGTGTAGAGTATAAAGAATGTACAGCAGCAGAAGTCAGTTTTTCTCTTCTGTCTTTGCACTACTGTTATCATACATTTTACTTCAAATGCATACATTTAATATGTGCCACAAATCCTATAACACTTTATTGTTTTTGCTTTAAACAATCAATTATCTTTTAAGAAGATAAAACAATAAAAATTTTTTACATAATTTTTATATATTTCTGGGGCTCTTAATATCTTTTCTTTTATAGATCAAATTTTCCTTCTGATATTATAATTCTTTTGCTAAAGAAATTTTCTTTAACACTTATGTAGTGCAAGTGTACTAAACATGAATTAGCTCAGTATTTGTTCTGAAAAGGCTGTTTGTTTTTGGAAGACATTTTTGCTGGTTAAAGACTTCTAGGTTGGCAAAAAATGTTTTTAATTACCTTAAAGAACAGCTCTATAGTTCCTGGCCATTTTTCTCTTACACACATTTCGATGAGGAATCTGCAGTATTCTTTCTTTGTATGTAGTGGATTTTCCCCTCATGAGCTGTTCTGCCCCTCTCTCTCAGTTGTCTTCTTCTGGCACTCCAATTACACGTACATTTAACTCCTTGACATTTTCCCAAGTGCAGTGCTAGAGACTGAAGATTTAACTGCAGTGAGCCTGGACTGTGAGAATTGAAGCAGAGCCAAAAACTGATAGACAGTAATCATTGCAGATGTTTGCTGAACAATTGCAATGCAGCAGGCACTCTTCTACTTTTCACTTGTATAATTTTGACTTATCCTTAAGATTTATCTTGAAATTTTCCAGAAATCCTTCCTATACCATTCTTTCTCACCCTAACCTCTACCTCACCTGTCATACTAGGTTAGGTATCCCTCTTTTTCAGTTTTACCGCATGCTGGGTTTCCAGTGTTTTTAAATCTATTACTCTTTATTCTATTATATCTTTTTATTTTTAATTTCCATGGCTAGGCTGTGAACTCTGTGAGGGCAAAGACTATGACTATTATCTTGTATCATAGTCAAATGACTGCTCCTTTGCCCAGGGTGCGTTACATTCTCAATGGGTGTTTGATGAAAGAACGGATGAATAAATGGTGTCTCCCACTAGACTGTGAGTTCCTCAGAGGCAGAAATTATACTTTTTCCATTTTTTGGTAATCCTGGCCCAATATATAACGATTGATGAAAAAGAGCGTTTCAGCAATTGCAGTTTTTGTTTTTTGTTTTTTTGGTTTTTTTTGCGACAGGGTCTCACTCTGTCTCCCAGGCTGGAGTGTAGTGGCATGGTCTCAGCTCACTGCAACCTCTGCCTCGTGGGTTCAAGCGATTCTTGTGTCTCAGCCTCCCAAGTAGCTAGGATTACAGACGCAAGTCACCATGCCTGGCTTATTTTTGTATTTTCAGTGAAGACGGGATTTCACCATGTTGGCCAGGCTGGTCTCTGACTCCCGACCTCAAGTGATCTGCCCGCCTTGGCCTCCCAAAGTTCCGGGATTGTAGGCATGAGCCATTACACCTGGTCCAATTGTGTTTTAAAGGCACCATTGAAACCTTGTGTGAACAAAAAACTTCACCACCACTCTTGATACTTCCTCCTTAACGTTAAAGGAATGATGGTAAAGCCCAGAAAAAGAGAAAAGCATATCTTTTATAATAATCTGGTTCCTCTTTTAGAAAGATTCCTGCATGAAAATCTGACATATTTGGCCGGGCGCGGTGGCTCAAGCCTGTAATCCCAGCACTTTGGGAGGCCGAGACGGGCGGATCATGAGGTCAGGAGATCAAGACCATCCTGGCTGACACGGTGAAACCTCGTCTCTACTAAAAAAATACAAAAACTAGCCGGGCGAGGTGGCGGGCGCCTGTAGTCCCAGCTACTCAGGAGGCTGAGGCAGGAGAATGGCGTAAATCTGGGAGGCGGAGCTTGCAGTGAGCTGAGATCCGGCCACTGCACTCCAGCCCGGGTGACAGAGCGAGACTCCGCCTCAAAAAAAAAAAAAAAAAAAAAAAAAAAAAAAAAAGAAAATCTGACATATTTGCCTTTAGTTTTCAAACTATCCCTGGCCTATGGCCTTCTTGTTACGTGAGAAATATTCTTCACAGGTTAGCCATAAAACAAGAAATGAAGGAATTACTTGCTTCATTTCTTGATTCACAGCACTATTTCTGTCAACATTTATGCCCTATTCCCCTACAAATAACAAGGACTTAAAAAAAAAAAAGTCATAACATGTATTTAGTGCCAATGGTGCCAGACACCACTATAGGAATTGTACAAAGATTATTCTTATCATTTCACAGGCTGGGAAACTGAGACTTGGAGAGATTGTTTGACTTGTCCAAGGAAATATTAGCAGGTAGAGTAGCAGAATTTGAGTCCTCATTAGTTTGTCAATAAAGTCCATATTCTTTCCACTAAATAAAATGCGTTCTACCAATTCATCTTATAATATAAAAAGTAAGAACAGCTCTATAGTTACTGGTCAATGCTATATTAGATGCATAAAACCTGAAGTAAGACCATACAGCTTCATGTTCAGGCTCTTCCCTGCTTTGGAAAAATTCTTGAATGCTCCAATCTTCAATGTCTTCATCTGGAAAACTGAGATAATAAAAACGTACGTATTATAAGTTTTTATAAGACAAAATGAGATTATATGCATAAAAGATATTTTGTCCATTGGAAAACACTATATACATGCCAGTCATGATCTCAAATGTGAAGTAATTTTAGAAGCAGCAAGAAGAGTCCCCCTTTTATCCCAAAATATGTCTAATGGAAAAGTAATAATTTTTAACGTGTAAATACGCCTTGAAAGTGAAAACACCTTATTGGAATCTATTTGTCAAGTGCCTAGCCATCATTCATAAGCTGGAATGAATTATTTCTGTTCAATTGAAATCCTGACTACTAAATAAAATGAGTTTCATCTAATGTTTGGGACATTTTCAAGTAAAGAAGAAGGCAGTTGTTGAGCACCGTCTATTACAGGTCTCCTGACCATGTCGGGAGAAAGGGTGGCTAAGATGGAGAGGCCCTGCTGTGCTGGCGCTGGGGCCAGGCAGCCCTAAGACACTAAACTTATGGCAGGCAGAGAAGCAACAGCTGACAGAAGTGGGGAGGAGGCACTCTAACAATTACATTGAGGGCCATCTTTGTTTAACATCAGAAGATTACAAGATACAATTATTTGTGATGTAGTGAGCCAGGGGTAGAAATCTTGTTTTAAAACTGGTTATCTGTGGTTTCAGCAAATCACAGAATTGTCAGAGCAGTTACCCAAAGCTCCAGTGGAAAGGAAGAGTCAGTTGTGTTTGCACACTTGGCCCGGATTTTTTCATGGTCTTGCTGCCACCATGTTGCTGAAGAAATCTTCACTCCCTTTGCCTGTGTGTTTGGGATGGGATTACTGAAGTCCTTCCTGAATTCTGCTTATGTGAAATGTTACTCCATGTGGTTTTAATTCCATGAAGATATTTCCTCCAGTGTATGTGAATTATATAGGTTGGGAATAGTTAGAAAAAGAGATGACCAGGTTAGAAACAGGAAAGAAAAGGAAATAAAATACAACAAAACAAAGCACAAACCAGGCAGAACAGGCAGAGGTCCTGCAAAAGGGCTTTGGGCAATGGAGGGGAGTGCTGAGAGCCAGGCAATGCCATCTCAGGAGGAAGCCTGGACATGCATTAGACAGGGTGAGTGCAGGTCTTTGGGGAATCTTTCTCTGTCCCTGTAGTAACACTGTCCATCAAAGGTGGCAGACAGGCCGGGCGTGGTGGTTCATGCCTGTAATCCCAGCACTTTGGGAGCCCAAGGCAGGTGGATCACCTAAGGTCAGGAGTTCAAGACCAGTCTGGCCAACATGGTGAAACCCCGTCTCTACTAAAAATGTAAAAATTAGCCAGGCGTGGTGGTGCATGCCTGTAATCCCATCTACTAGGGAGGCTGAGGCATGAGAATTGCTTGAACCCAAGAGCCGGAGGTTGCAGTGAGCCAAGATGGCACCACTGCACTCTAGCCTGTGGGAAAGAGTGAGACTCTGTCTCCAAAAAAAAAAAAAAAAATTGGGGGACAGACAGACCTTCACTCCATCAATTAAACCAGGAATCTTGTGGAGAAACCTTCTCGGAAGAAAGAAAAGCAAAGGAACGTGTCTCTCAGTGGGTATATGACCCATGAGGAACCAAAATGAATGTACGAGTGTCTGGTTGGAACAGACAGGAGAGGAGATCCTGAGAAGATTCTTCTAGCAAAAGATATTAACAGGAAAAGGGCTTCAGAGAACCCAGGACGTGAAGATGTGCAAAATGCCTTGTATAGCCTTTTTTAGCTTGCCTTTATTGTTGTATTGTAATAGATATTAAAATTTATATTTGTGAGTGTCTTCAGGGTGAGTCCCAGCTCTTGTTTCCCAGCCCTCCCTTTCTCAAGTCTTCCATTCCTCCACTGCAAGTTCTCCAGCACAGATATTTTCAGAAGCCGGATTCCTGTGTTGGGGAAGTTGTTCTGCACTTTAATCACCGACTTGTACCTACACAAGGGGAGAAGTTGTAATTGGGGGAGCTAATGTAAAGAGAAGCTGTACCATTCAACATGTGTATATGAATGTTGTCATTTTTACTTTACATGCCTTTATTTGCTTACAGAAAATTGCACAGAGCACCAAATCTATAAAAAGTCAAGCCTTATTGTCAAGAAGCTTAGAGTGACCAAGGACAAAGGGAAACCCATAATATGCTCATTACTGCTTACACTTTTAACTCGAGCTAATCATATTCTTATGTTCCCCACATGTACACATTAAAGAAAATGTCAGTAATTAGTGAAGAATTTAACATAATGAATCCATGTAAAAGTAAGGTTTTAATTACAGCATTTACACAGGTTACAAACTCTAACTTGCCTTTGTATAAGAGACAATCAGATCCATACTTTTTTGTTTTCTAAGCCATTTTGGGGAGGAAAAAAAAAAAAACAGCCTTTGATATTTGAGTCATGCTAATACACTCGGGTTCCAAGATAGTATTCTGGCATTTTTCAACAAGGTCTTTTTCCTCGCTGTGGAGAAAGGGTCAGTCTCACAGTTCACAGCGTATAGTCACATCACTGAGAAATGTGCATGCATCTGGCCTCACACTGGGATACTTCTCCCTGTGTGACACCAGTTCCGAAGACCTCTTCGCAGTTTAGTTCCAGGACAAGCTACGTGTGAAATGCTGACTTTCAGTTTCATCAACTGCTGATGTTGACCACGCTCCAACGACAGAAAGAATTTGAGTTCATCAGTAGTTACTGGGCCATGGAGCCTATTTTCCTCAGGAACCCTAAGAGAATCAAGCCCTCAGTATGGACCAAGAAGCAATATGGACTTATCTGATCTATAAGATCAAAAGTATTCAAAATGGGATCTATAAAATAGTCAACTTGGTTCTGAAAATAAATTGTGAGAATTTCTCTATCAATTTCTATTCTCTCAAAAAGTAGGCAAATATCTAAGTGTTACTAATATTGAACACTTAGGCTGACTGTGGACTCCCCACTCAGGCTGCATGTCTGAGATTTGCATAGGAAGTGAGGTCACTGGTTTCCTGAGAAATGTGGGCTCTGCAGAGGACAAAGGAGTTCCCACAGCCCCACTCACAGGTTCTCTTGCAGCTATTGTTAAGTGGCACAGTCACTTAACCATGGCAAGTGAATTGAAGGATGAAATTGTCTAATTTTAACTAAACTGACTTCACAAAAGGTTAAGTGGGTTAAAAAGTTTCCTACAAAGAAGTACCAAATTTAGATAATATGATAATTCAAGAACAATAAAATACCAGAGCTACATTTCTTCAATTAGTTGTATAGACTCTTGTCAACCACATAACAAAGTTTAAAACAATGCAAGGAGTCAGCCAGAAATCTACATTATCATCAGGAAAGCATTTTGAAACATAGGTTATATCCACTGTCATCAATGCCAGCTCACTCTAAGTGCATATTCTGACTCAAGATTTGAAGTTGATGATAGTATTCAGGAAGCATGTACGATTTGATTACTCATGCTCAAAGCCGTGTGATATTGAACCAGCTACTTTACAAAATTTAATTAAACTTAATGATGAAAATTAAAGTCTCTTTGAAAGATATTATCAAAGAGCAAAAGACAAAAGCCACTTCCTATTGGGGGAAATGTCTTCCTCATAGTATGCGAGCTTATTTTTCCCATCATTTTGATCAAAACAGAAGAAAAAATATATGAAAACATGTAATAACAAGCTTAATAAATAAAACATGCAAAATATGGTGTGTTACTTATTTTGACATGAATTTCTACGTATTTACACTTATCTGAAACAAGTACAAAATAGTTTGGATCCTTGTGATCGGTCACAAACTTAGAAAGCCTGCCCTTTACATGCAGAAAACTTTCGAAATTCTTGCATATAACAAACTTTTAACTGATTAAAGAAATGGCATTCTAGTTATTTATGAAATATGTCCAAAAGTAGATGGTATTTTATGTGGATTGCTAGATTTATCATTTATAAACGCATTTTTTATACTATTCATTTTGTCCATAAAGTGCAAAGACTCTAAATCACATACAAACTTTGCCAGGTACTTGATCCAAGTGAGCTGATTTTTGTTTTCTAACTATGTAGAAAGTTAAATTTATCGGTTGCTTTTCTAGATGGACCCATTCTGGGTCCCTTGACTACCATCGCTTATGTGATTAGATGGATTCAGGGGATCCTTGGTGGACTGGTGAAGAATGAAGCATGTGTACCCACTTTACTTCCACACTTTGACTGCTGTAGAACAGAGACAATGGTGGTGCATGATACATCTGTGTGTCTGGGAGTTAATTCCTTTCTGAGGTGTATACTACTTAGCTTTGTGACTAAAATCTACTGTCTTCAGTTTCCTAATCTTGCTAAATGGGAAAGATGTTAATATCTATGATTGTAGCACATCACAAGTAAAGATAAATGAGAAAATGTATGCTTTGGCTGGGCGCGGTGGCTCATGCCTGTAATCTCAGCACTTTGGGAGGGCGAGGGAGGTGGACCATCAGGTCAAGAGATCAAGACCATTCTGGCCAACATGGTGAAACCCCGTCTCTACTAAAAGTACAAAAATTAGCTGGGCGTGGTGGCGCACACCTGTAGTCCCAGCTACTCAGGAGGCTGAGGCAAGATAATCACTTGAACCTGGGAGGTGGAGGTTGCAGTGAGCCAAGATCGCACCACTGCACTCCAGCCTGGCGACAGAGCGAGACTCCATCTCAAAAAACAAAGGACAATGTGCGCTTTGTAAACTTTAAGCCTGTGAGATGGCTAACATTATGGGGCAAGACTTGGCCAGGACAGCCCAGAAACCACAGGGTGAAAATACCACCCAGAACAGAAAGTCCACCATGAAGATAAGGACATAATCTATCAGGAAGGATTAAATGTAACCGTCAAGAACAGGCTTGATGGAGGAGAGTGACTCTGAATGGAGCCTTGAGCTACAGTGGGGTTTACAGCACAGGCAAATCCTGGTGACTGCATGCTAGATGAAAGGAATTGGACAAATGAAATAACTGAGGCAAGAAAGGTTGGGCATGTTCAAATTCATATCTGTATTACATAGATAACTTAAGAATGAAGTACAGCCAGAAAAAGCATACTAGACTCAGATTATGGAACATGTTTAATGCTAGGCTAAGAACTGTATTCTATTATATATGCAAAAAAGGATCCCATGAGTGCTTTTTGAGCAGAAAAATAACCCAACTTATGTGATGTTTTAGGAAGATACTTGGGTAGCAATGTGGAAGAGGCACTGAAGCAAGCAGATTGAAGGCAGATGCTAAGTATAAGACCACAAAGCTTTTGCACTGGATTTGATCAGTTGCAGTGAAGGCTTGAGTTTGGATGGTGGTCTTGGGAAAGTTTAAAAGAAAAAGGAGAGGAGGGGTCATAACTGACTTATCGTGCCTAAGAAGTCAAACATGTTAATAACCTCAAGAGATATTGGAACAAACAGAAAAAAATTCTCTTTTGTGCATCCATTCTTTTATTAAGAAAAGCTTAACTGAGCTTCAGATATGTACAGAAAAGGCAAATACCACGAGGAAGGAGATGTGTTCATAAAACACATGTTTAAAATGATAATGTTCTTTAATTTTAAAATATGATGGAGGATAGTTTTTGCAAAGTTACTAAAGTTTCCAAATTCTAAAACCACATGGTAGTGTGCCCACTACACATGGAGCAAATAACCTGCCCTGATTCTCCCCACTTGTAATCCAGCCAGCAAGCTCTGTCTCTCCATTCCCAAGGCTGTGTTCACAGACAGCACTGACCAAAACCGGCCAGTTCCCCCCAAACCCCTGCTGCACAGTATCTCACAGATATCAGTGATGGCTTATCTTCACTTACCTTTCAACCCCTCTTTATTCTCTACCCCTCTCTATGCACCCCAAAACCGCCAATATCTCTATAAATAGCATGACTCGGACCCCTCTCTATGTACCTCAAAACTGCCAATACCTCTATAAATAGCATCACTAGGGCTTTCCTGGGCTTGGACTTCCATGTGGGTTTGGCTGAGGAAGATCAATGTAAGGTGATGGGATGCCCAGAGGACAGAGAGTTGGGGGGTAATTCTCTCCCACTCCTTTTCTGCCTTAGTGCAGTAATGGCGACAGTATTCTCTCCATGAAAACACTCCCTGCCTCCTGCTATGGTTTCAATATTAGTGTCCCTCTAAAATTCATGTTGCAACTTCATCCTCAGTGTGACAGGATTAAGATGTGAGGCCTTGAGGAGGTGATTATATACCCTTATAACAGCACTCTGGGGGACTAGTTAGATCCTGTTTGCTTTTATACTCCTGCAGTATGAGGACACAGCAAGAGTTGCCATCTTGGAAGCAGAAAGCAACCCTTTCCAGACACCAAATCTGCTGGCACCTTGAACTCGGACCCCTCAGCCTCCACAACTGTGAGAAATATGGTTTTTTTTTTTTTTTTTTTTTTTTTTTTTTTTTTCAGTAGATTACATAGGCTCCATGTCCACCTTCTGTGAATGCAGAGCAAACAGATTAAGACATCCCACAGTTTGGGCATTGGCCAGTGCCCTCTTTGCCCACCTTTGCTGCTGGTAGCCTGTCTTGCAGATACCCTCTGACTTTACAGAAGGGGAGGTGGCTTCTTGGAGGTTCTAGCACAGTGCAAGCTGAGTGATGGCACCCTGCAGGCTTGAAGCACTCCTCTCCAGCATGCAGAATGGCTTTGGAGCAATGACCAATGTATGACTCTGTCTCTTGTGTGACCATGTGCCCCAGTTTTCCCAGGACATAATAATAATAATTTCTAACGTAATTATTAACAACAACCCCTTTCACTGTCCAAAGTGACCTGACTTGGATAAGAGAATTGTAAGTTCATTCTACCTTTTCCACAAAGCCAGAATACCAGAACACATGGTCAGAAAACAAAAGGGTAAAATTGGGTATGACCTCCCTCAGTCTCCCACTGATGGGATCTGTATTTTTCATTCTTACTTCTTTATACTCACTGTGTTGTGAAGTCCTCGGGGCAAGGGAAGAATTTTGCATCAAGAAATATAGTTCTGGTTTTATTCAATGAGAATCTGAGACTGTTCTATAATCGTATTGGGCTTTTCATGTTACCAGATAGAGAATTCCTGTTTTGAACTGGCATTTTACAGTGCCCAGAGGATGTTGGAGTGTTTGTACACATTGGGAGCAAAGAAGATTACATCTAACACATGGGCAATTTACTAGGGTTCCTTAATTCAGTAGTGTCCAAAGATAATGGTTAGTGGAAACTGTAGCTGTAAAGGATTTGCATTCTATTGGAATGAAAATTTTGGTCATACTACCGGTTTAAAATTTCTGATAGGGCAAGGTGTTGGGGGAAGGTAAAGGGAGCATCGATAGGTGATTTGAAAACAATAAAAAAGAGGAGCTATCAACATAGAACATAGACTAACAGCAGAGAGAGAAACCATATCAGCGATTGTATGCTTGTGCTGATTAACGTCTTCCTTCCCTTTATCATGCTGCTTGATCTGAAGAGTACTGGTGGAACTAACATTACAACCTAGGTTCCAGGTAAGGGTATGACTGAGTTGATACCACCCCATCACCATACAGTGGCAGGTGCCCTTTGTAAGTAAGGAGGATAGTAAAAGTTATCTTCCTTACTTTATCATTGCACTGCTAAGTAGGCTTTTATTTCTTTTGCTAGATTTGCCACCTTTAAAATTTATCCTTCACATCATAGTCACAGTGAGGTAATGAATGAGGCTTTCTTACCTTCACTATCTTTCTTCATCTTTGACATTGTAAAATGTATTATTTCTACATTATTGGGGCAAATGACATTTCCAGTCTATTCTGTAACCCTCATCCACATTTGGTTTTAGTCTACAGCAAAATGCATTCAATACTCACAACTTTTTTTTTTTCCTGTATTCTGCCAAGGCATCTTCCTTTAATCGGCTGTTATTGTTTTCCTTCCTTCTGTAACCAAATGTGTTGACCTTTTTCTACACGTAGCCATGTTTTTGTTCTCTCAACAACACTAATGAAAATATTATTTCCTGAATTCCTGCTTGATAAAAACTGCAACAAATTGTAATATATCATGCCTACATACTAAGACTACCTTGGCTGCACATAAAAATCCTTGGTGGGCATTGAGAATCTTGTTGGTCTTCCCTCATTACCATCCAGTGTCACTACTACTGGGGGAGCCAGGAGGATCAGGACACCTTTCTTCATTTCTCCCATGAGTGACTTATTCTGTTTTTCTGGCTGCCCAGTAGATATTTTATTTTTTAAGTCTAATACTTTTATTAAGATGTGGTTCACTCTTTGCCTATCATGAATGGATATGCCTTGCTTCTGATGTGCCCTTTTGAAAGGTAGATTCAAGTCTTCATGCATTGCACAGAAGTGTTTTGAATTATAATTTTGCAGTATTGGTTCTGTCTCTTTTGGTTTCTTTTTTGGATGTTCCAGTTATGTATGTGTTCAATCCATTTGTCAGTCTTCCATAATTCTCATTGTCTCTCTAATACTTAAGTTTTGCTTTTCAAATATTTCCTTAGATAATTTTTGTGTAAATGGGTATCTATTTCCTTTAATTTTTGTAATATATTACTAAATGGTTTGGGTTTTCCTGGATAAGCTCTTTATAGGAACTACAGAGGTTCAGAGACAGAATCAAGACAACCTTCTGGGCCTCACACCACAATGGCTCTTGCCTACTTGGCTGTCACAGGGACAGACTGCTTCCTGCAACTATGGCTCCGCTGGTGATTCTCTGTGTGGTTGAATGTCCCTTGTTCCTCCCTTGAACAAAATTGGGTCCAGGAGGGGACTTTTTCTGGTAGCCTATGTGCACTTGTTCCCACTCCTGTGGTTAAAAAAAGGGGGTATAGGTTTTGAACATGGAGGTGAATTTCCCACATTTTCAGGGAGTACCTTTTTGTTGGTGTCTTCTGAGATTATTGGCTATTGGCCTCACCACCTCCATACTTCATTTACTCCCGTGTGGCTCGTGCCCGATTCCAACTAGATTTAGATTTAGTCATCTCTACATACATTTTGAAATCTTCGGATTCTAACTGTTTCTAGCTTCACTGAGGATATGTTTGGTTCTTCCCCCCTCCCCCATTTTCCTTGTTGCTTTTTTACGTATTCTGGAATAATATGAGGAAAAAATGCTGACTTTTACAGCCTGTGCGTACAACTATCTCTACAGAAAATTTTAAGATATATATTAGTTCTTTATATTCACACAATAACTTTGCAAATAGTCCTAGTGTACAAAGCTTATTCTGATATCTTGCTGTGTTTTTATACAAATATGTGTATATTTATACACACACACACACACACACACACACACACATGCTGGGATAGTTAATATTGAGTGTCAACTTGATTGGATTGAAGGATGCAAAGTATTGATCCTGTGTGTATCTGTGAGGGTGTTGCCAAAGGCGATTAACATTTAAGTCTGTGGGCTGGGGGAGGCAGACCCACCCTCTATCTGGGTGGGCACCATCTAATCATCTGCCAGCATGGCTAGGACAAAGCAGGCAGAGAAGATGGAAGAACAGACTTGTTGAGTCTTCCAGTCTTCATCTTTTTCCTGTGCTGGAAGCATCCTGGTCTCAAACATCACACTCCAAGTTCTTCAGCTTTTGGACACTTGGACTTCCACCAGTGATTTGCCAGGGGCTCTTGGGCCTTTGACCACAGACTGAAGACTGTATTGTTGACTTCCCAACTTTTGAGGTTTTGGGACTTGGACTGATCCGACTGGCTTTCTTGCTCCTCAGTGTGCAGATGGCCTATCATGGGACTTTATCTTGTAATCATGTGAGTTGATTCTCCTTAGTAAACTCCCCCCCTTTCTTTTTTTTTTTTGAGACGGAGTCTCGCTCTGTCGCCCAGGCTGGAGTTCAGTGGCCGGATCTTGGCTCACTCTAATACACATGCATACACATATGTGGTCATGCAGACATGTATATATGCATGCACACATATGTGACCACACACACATGTATACATACGTGCGTACACATATGTGATCTTTGCCATTGTGGATGCTAGGATGATTTTTCTCAGGAAAGATATCTGTGTTATTAGAAAAATAGCCCTGGTTCTCATCCTAAAGTCATAAAAATCAGGAGGTAACTCAGTGAAAGGACACACACACACACACACACACACACACACACACACACGATGCTATATGCATAAGGGATTTAATATTTTATGTATATAATCAAATCCTTGAAATTGCCCTTTGTATTAATCAGGGTTCCTCATAAAAACAGAATCAATAGTATGTGTGTGTGTGTGTGTGTATATACACACACATATATATAATACGTATGTGTGTATATATATAGAGAGAGAGGGGGAGAGGGAGTTTATTATAAGAAATTGGCTCACATGATTATGGGGGCTGAAAGTCTCGTGATCTGCCATCTGCAACTGGAGACCCAGGAAAGGCAGTGATGTAGCTGCGAAAACCAAAGGGTCGGTGGTTTAAGACCCAGTCAAAAACAGCACAGGAGGCTGATGTGTCAGCTCAAGCAGTGAGGCAGAGGGTGAAGTCACCCTCTCTCTGCTTTCTGTTCTATTCTGGTCTCAATGAATCGGATGGCGCCCACTCACACGGTGGAGGGCCACCTGCTTTGCTCAGTCTGCTGATTCAAATGCTAATCTCCTACAGAAACGGCCTCACAGGTACAGCCAGGACCCATGTTTAGTTTGGGCACCTCATGTCTAAGTGAATTTGACACAAAAGTTATCCATCACACCCAGAGTTCTTAATCAGAGTTTTGATGACTGAGGCCAATCCTGGGCTGCTAATGTTCATCCAACATGGCATCTAGTTTTACCATCCCTTCTGTTTGCCAGAAATAGAAACAGAAAATGTTTTACATGTTTGCACCACCAAATCATGAATAAGTAATCAAATGTCATTTTGATTATTGACCTTCTAGCTTTTACAAAACACAAAACTTCACAACTAAGGATACTACTGGAAGCCAAGGAACCTAGAGACACACACAAATTCTCACTAGAGCACCAGCCTCGGTGCCATCTTTTGCTCGCTGCAATCTGGAGTTGGAATGGTGGACCCACAGAAACTGATGTAGAGGCAGGAGACCTCTGTGGTGCAACAAGTCCATGACCATGATCAGGACTTTACCTCTGCTTGATGCATAAAGTATTCCTATTTAAGAGTAAATTTCCTCTTGTTTCAGGGAAAGATATTGGCAACTGATATTTTTACCTTCAGCCAACACATAAACAGTGAAAGTTATCCCAAACATTGCCATTTTCAATGTCCAAAGGAGCTTCCGCTAATTTCAGAGACATCTCTATGGTTTATATGTGTATTTAATATAGAAGGCAGGTCCTAATATCTCCAATTTACAGAAGAAGAAACTGAAGTTCAAAAGATCAACAAGCTTACCTGAAGTCACAGGGCGGGAGAGTAAAGGAGCAGAATTTTCAGCCTAAGTTTATATGATTCTGAAGTTTTTGACTACCTTGCTGCTAAAAGAAATTAATCAACTAGTTCTTCCTGTTCAGGTAAGTCAGTTCAGACTTTGATAATTCTGAATAAAGAAGACAGAAGTGATGATGCTGTAACGATTTGACAGGGACTGTGTTAGATTAGAGATGAGAGGCAAAAATCTGACCCTAGTATATTTGTTTTCATTAATCTCAATGTCATCTTTAGGTTTTTGTATATTTCTTTCTGATTTTAACGTCTAATATGATCCTTTTATTTATTTTCTTCTTACTTTCCTTCCTTCTGCCTTTCTCTGTCAAATTGTTTTCCTCTTCCTCCCCTTTTTAAAAATTCTCAAAATTTGACTATAAATTGCTTTTTCTTCTTTGCTCCCTTTCACAACTCTTTCGTTGCCACAGGCATTCAGGTAGGAAAAAAGGCCAAGGTTGTCTGCAGTGTGCTAGCTGTTTACCCAGTTGACCCACCATATCTTTTATCTAAACAAATAAATTAACAAGTTATGTAAATAATTTATATTCAAATATTCGGAAGTGTCTTAGACATGTTTAATATGCTACCAGTAAACTCCTTTTAGGAGGAGATCACATGCAGCTTTAGAATAGAAAATAGAAGAAAGGAAAAAAATAAACAAATGAAGGTTTTTCTCTGCTCTCTTTATGACATATTTCTTTTTTTTTTTTTTTTTTTTTTTTTTTTTTTTTTTTTTTTTTTTTTTTTAAGACGGAGTCTCGCTCTGTCACCCAGGCTAGAGTGCTATGGCCGGATCTCAGCTCACTGCAAGCTCCGCCTCCCGGGTTCACGCCATTCTCCTGCCTCAGCCTCCCGAGTAGCTGGGACTACAGGCGCCGCCACCTCGCCCGGCTAGTTTTTTGTAGTTTTTAGTAGAGACGGGGTTTCACCATGTTAGCCAGGATGGTCTCGATCTCCTGACCTCGTGATCCGCCCGTCTCGGCCTCCCAAAGTGCTGGGATTACAGGCTTGAGCCACCGCGCCCGGCCTCTATGACATATTTCTTAAATTCTTCCCTTTGTGGCTATCACTCAAAGAGAATAAAGAAGAAAAGCTACTGACTTTCTAGTTTAAATCACAGTCTCATTATTCTGTGGGTGAATGGGGAGGGGATTGAAATTGTAGATCTGAGTGGGCAGTAACTTGAAGTCAATGGAGATACATACAAAACAGAAGCACAGTCATGATCCAGCAGTTCTGGAGCTGCTTTTTCTGCCTTTTTCTAAATGTCCAATAATAAGGTTCTAATGGAGACTGAAGATCCATCACCTGCTCCACATCTCCAGGAGGCCCATGTGTGGATCACAGTGCCAGTCATACATGCTTCCGTCCCCTCCCATGGCAAAGGTGACATTGAATGACGACAACTCACATGTGTAACCCAAAGGTTTTGCTACAGTTTACTGAGGACTAGTGCACAATACATTCTTTGAGTGTTGTAATAACATTAAGTCAATGCATGAATTATAATCCCTATTTCACAAGTAGAAAAAACATACTCAAAGAAATTAAATTCCTTGCTCACCAAATAATTATTGACAAAAAATACAATATTTGTGTTTCTTTTGAAAAATACTATAAAGATTCTCAAATTGTCTAACCAATCATATTATCTCTATTTGTCTCTTCCCAAGCTGCTCTTAAAGACATATCCAATACTGGGAAATTCATAAAGGAAAAAGGTTTAATTGACTCACAGTTCGGCATGGCTGTGAGGCCTCAGGAAACTTACAATCATGGCAGAAGGGGAAGAAAATATGTCCTTCTTCACGTGGCGGCAGCAAAGAGAGGTGGGAAAAAGGAGGGAAATGCCCGTTATAAAGCCATCAGATCTCACGAAAACTCACTATCACGAGAACAGCATGGAGGTAACTGCTGCCACGATAAAATCACCTTCCACCGGGTCCCTCCCATGTCAGGTGGGGATTACGGGAACTACTGTTCAAGATGAGATTTGTGTGGAGACATAGCCAAACCATATCATTATCTTGATAAGATATTGCTTTGGACTGAATTGAGTCCCTGCAAAAATCTTATGTATAAAAGTTCTGATCCCTGATGTGGCTGTTTTTGAAGACAGGCAGGGCCTTTAGTAGGCATTTAAGGTCAAATTAGGTCATAAGGGTGGAACCTCAGTCTACTAGGACCAGTGACTTTATCAGGAAAGAAAGAGATGTGCCCCCCCTTGACCTCACATGTACAAAGGCCACATGAGGGAAAAGCAGCCCAAGCCAGTAAGAGGCCCGCAACAAACACCAAACCCTTCCAACCCCATGATCTTGGACTTCCCTGCCCCCAAAACTATAACAAAATGAAATTCTGCTGTTGATGCCATCCAGTCTGTGGCATTTTGCTATGCTAGCCTGCACTGGCTAATGCAGATGTTCAGAATCAAATGAGTCACCCCAAGCAGTTTCTCAGTATACACAGCACAGATCTCACCTTCTAAACTCACCCTTGTATTTGCCATGTTTTTTTGTTTCTTTTTTTTTTTTTTGAGATGGAGTCTTGCCCTGTCACCCAGGTTGGAGTGCAGTGGTGCAATCTCGGCTCACTGCAGACTCTGCCTCCCAGGTTTACGCCATTCTCCTGCCTCAGCCTCCCGAGTAGCTGGCACTACAGGCGCCCACCACCATGCCTGACTAGTTGCTTTTTTTTTTTTTTTTTGGTATTTTTAGTAGAAATGGGGTTTCACCATGTTAACCAGGATGGTCTTGGTCTCCTGACCTCGTGATCTGCCCGCCTCGGCCTCCCAAAGTGCTGCTGGGATTACGGCGTGAGCCACCTCACCCTGCCAGTTTTTCTTAATTATTAAATAATCTTTCATTGATTTAAGAAATATTTTCATGAGGTTCCTATTCAGGCCCAGGCACTGTGTGTGTGTGTGTGTGTGTGTGTGTGTGTGTGTGTGCTGGAGATAATGTGTTGATAAAAGCTGCCCAGCCTTATTTGTACACCATGATATTTATATTTGACAAATCCTCTACTTATGTATGTATCACCTCCATAATTTTTTGGAACACACAAATTTTTTTGAACTAAATGGAATTGATAAAGAGCTAGATATATACATGTAATGAATATATTTGAAACTTTGTACTTTGTTTTACAATTTACAGAAGAACATCATATACAGTGCTCTATTTGAGTCTCCCTTAATCCCTATTAAGAAGAAATTTTTCTGTTTCTGTTGTTCAGTGAAGAAAATGGGCAACAAAAATGTGCAGCAACTTCCCAATATCCCATATTTACCAACATAAAGGAGTAGGACTTTAATGTAGATGCTTGGTGTCCAAGTTTGTGCTCTTTATGCTTCATGGCACCAGGTAAAGTGCAGTGAGCACAGCAAATGTGCCCCCTCGGGAGCCAGCTAAGACTTTCCTGGGGGCTTCTCCTGGAAGTAGAGAGCCTGAGACCCCCATCCTAAATACACAAGCATTGGCATCACTGACTCACAGTAAAAAAACAAAACAAAACAAAACAAAAAACTAAAAACAAACAAACAAAAATAAATAAAAACAAAGGGGGGGCAAAAAACAAATCAAATCTGTTCAACAGAGTAATATTACATAACACAAAAGACCTTCTGGGAAAATTACAGAATGCATATTGAAATCAGAGGCTCAGTCATGTGAAAATAAAAGGTCTTGTTGGGCACCTAAGTCTTGTCATTGCTAACAGCTGTTTTTGTGCAATACCAGTAAACCCAACCAAAGGCATTCTAGTGAGCGACTACGGGAAGACTCCTATACACTTCAATTTTCCAGCAATTCATAAAATTGAAACATAGAAATAGGATTCTATTTCCCTTGTTCATTCTATATCTTACCAGTTCTTATAATATATTTGCATCAGTATAGAAACTCAAGGTTTACAAAGCATATTCATGGTCTTTATTTTATTTGATGCTCCACAAAATGTTGCGAGGAACTCCGATGAAGTCCTGTTTGTACTATGTTACAGGTGAGAATGTTGACATGTAGAGGGGCAAGTACTTACCTGATCACGTTGTCTTGGCATGATGAAGCCTCACTTAAACCCATGATCTCATGTCTTCCCTTAAACTGATGCTCTGAAATACAGTCAGGTAAAGTAAAGAGTTAGGGGCACATTTTAAAATGCATTTAAGATGCATCAAGTATTTAACTCAATCATGTGTGACATCTCTATTTGTCAAACTCATTGGTGATCATTGGCATTAGGGGGACCCAGGACAATTGCAAGATTCTAAATAATTTTTGAGCCATAGTAGAGGATACTTTGTTTACTGTTATTTATATAGTAAATCTCTTTTAATATACTATAGCTTTATAAGAACAGATAATCCATTTTTGGAAAAAAAATTGTGTTTTAATTGGCCAAAGAGTTAAATCCATTTTTCTAGATCTTGCGGATAATTAGGAATTGGTAGTAAAAAGCAATTGCACTTTTCCAATAAAATAATATGCTCAGTTGTTCAAATCCACATTCTTGATAAAAACAACCAGAAATTCTGGATAAGATAGAAGAAAAAGAAGATTTTTAAGCAACAAAGAGGATACAAGATGGTAAGGAATTACAAGACCAAAATCTAAGTCATGTCTTGATCCCAGAAAAGTAAGCTAAATGTTGAATTCCCTTTGGCCCTTGGAGAGTACATGAAAGCAGTGAATTTGATCTTCAGTTTTTCAGGCTCTGTGGAGTGATATGGGAGAAGGAAAATCTCAAGTCCCCACCAACATGAATATAATAGAAGACTTTCCCCTATAAAATAAGACCTCCAAAGAGCTATAATTTCACAGTAAGCATAAACCCAAAGTAAACCCACACTACCCCACTCCTGTTTCCATGTGTCAACAAGGAAGTGTTCACTGGTGCTGAACAAAGCATGGGGAAAATGCTGCTGTTTTATAAATTACAATCTCAAAAGCTCAAGTTATAAATTTAGTTGAAAACAGCTCACAATACTGATAGAAACAAATGTGCAGTTCTTCCTCATCCTGAAAGAATTCTCACAATAATATTCCAAAGAAAATAATGCAGCCACATTATATGTATGTATCACCTATATGTATATAGCTGATACTTATGTATATATCTCACCATTACAGAGAAATAGAAGAAATAGTGGAGAAAGAAACAGTTCTACAATGAGCCTAGATTTAAAAATAATCAGAGAAAAATTTTGTAAAACAACTCTTCTCATAATACACACAGCTAGAGTAAACTTGAAACAATCGCAGCAAAAGAAAGCTGTTAAAAATGACCAGCATGGAATCTCTCTTCCCCACTGTCAGACAACATTTCAGTGGTCGCTGTAACTATTGCTCTGATCCTGAATAAAATATTTCTCACCATGCTTGAAAAAAAAAAATTGCAAAATATGCCTCCAACAAAGGACTAATATCAAGAATCTACAAGGACCTCAAATAATTCAAGAAGAAGAAAACAAACAACCCCATTAAAAACTCGGCAAAGACATGAACAGACATTTAAAAAAAAAAATGCAAGCAGCCAACAAACACATGAAAAAAATGCTCAGAATCACTAATCATTAGAGAAATGCCCATTAAAACCACAATGAGATATCATCTTATATCAGTCAGAATGGCTGTTATTAAAAAGTCAAAAAACAAAAAACAAAAAACAAAAAAAAAAACATTGACTTGGATGCAGATTGTGCAGAGCAGAGAGAACGCTTATACACTTTTGGCGGGAATGTAAATTAGTTCAACCTCTATGGAAAATAGTATGAAGATTTCTCAAAGAACTGAAAACAGAACTACCATTTGCCCAGAAATATTCATAACTGGACACCTACCCAAAGGAAAACAAATCATTATATGACAATACCATGACAATAGCAAAGTCATGGAACCAACCTAAGTCCAACCTATGTGTCCATCAATAATTGATTGGATAAAGAAAATATGATATGTATACACACCATGTAATACTACACCACTATAAAAAAGAATGAAATCATGTTCATTGAAGCAACATGGATGGAGGTGGAGACCATTATTCTAAGTGAATTAACTCAAACAGAAAATAAAATACTGCAAGTTCTCACCTACAAGTGGGAGATAAATAATTGGTACCCATGGGCATAAAAATGGAAATAATAGACACTGAGGTTCCCCAAAGGGGAGAGGATGTGAGGGTTGAAAAACTATCTATTAGGTACCATATTCATTATTTGTGTAATGGGTGAGCCAGGAGCCCAGTCCTCACCAGTATGCAGTATACCCATGTAACAAACATTCACATGTACCCTTGAATCTAAAATAAAATAAATATTTTTTAAATGACTGGAATGTATGAAAAAGGAAGCAAAGAACATTTCTAAAGAAAGATGCAAAAAATAAATTTTTAAATGCTATGGCTGTTCACTGTTTTGAAATAGCTAAAGTAGGTATTAGTGAATCCAAAGATCAGTCAGAAGAAATTATGCAGAATGCATCACAGCGAAACACAGAGGTAGTGAGACATTTTACCATATTTTTACTTGGATTCCTAAACAAAGAGGAGAAAGAACGTAGAACAGAGACGATATTTGTAAGTAATATTTTAAGATAATGACTGATTCCCTACATCAAGGGAAAGCCAGTGGGAAGTTCCTAAATCTACAGAGGTTAAACAAACATAAAACTACACTTGAACATGTCATGCTGAGTTGGATGAACCAAAAATAAAGGTAAAACCAAAGAAACAACCACACACATGCATAAATCCACAAGGTAGTGAATAAAACAGCTTACTTTCAAGGTGGCAGAATGGCATTGACCACCAGGTACTCAACAGAAATGATGAAAGACGGATGCCAGAAGAATGAGATCTCCAAAGTGCTAATAAAAAATAATTGCCAACCTAGCATTTCTAGGACCCACTTTTTAAGGGTAGGATGAAATGGAGACATTCTTGGGCAAACAAAAAAAGAGAGTTTATCTGCAGCATAACTTCAGAAAAGATGTAATTAAATCAGAGAAAAAGATGAGGATCAAGAAGGTAGGAAACATGCAAAAATCATGACAAATAGTTTTTGCCATTAAGAAAAAGATAAAACTAATCAATTCCACAAAGCAAGTCATGAATAACTCGTGAATTAGAGGGAGCAGAAATGGAGTCACCATCTTCAAAGGTACTCGTTTTCAGGAGATGTATACAATTTTTGGAAAAACTTGTATTTGAAAAATTAAGTATGCATTTTGCAATTTTCAGAGAATAAAAGAACAGCAGCAAAATACTTATAAACTAGGAAAGGAAGAATATTGAATAAGAAAATAATCTGTACCAAAAATGCCACATTTAAGTACTATGTTTATTTTGTTAAATTAATTTAAATTTAAAAAAATTATCTTCACTCTATGCAATAATATTTGTGAAATTTTGACTCTGGTGTGTAAATTAAATTGTGTACTCCATTGAATGCTTTGTCATTTTTGTAATACTTTGATTATCTTCATCTAAATATTCAAACATCACCTCTTAACACAACCGGTGATACACTCTCCATGATTTAGACATGGTGATCTGACTGGGGTTGAAACTTAAGAGAAACTAGCCTCAATAACAGGACCCAGGGATAACCATCTAGCTCTTCACAGAAGAGCCTTAAGCCCTCTAGGGGTCCACACTGTTGGTTGCTCACTAATCAAAGATGTGCCCTGCCCCTAGTTTTCTCCTCCCTGACTCAAGTTCATGTCATTCAACTCACTGCCCGGTTCACGGACTCACGGTGTTCTGCCCTGCTTGTGCTGACTGGCTGTCCACCAGTTACCAAAAGCTGAAGTTGATTCAACCACGTGAAATTTCTACAAGACCCTCCCCCTCTTTGGGTTCCCATCACATTGTCACTACCGCCAGATGTCATCAGCTTGAGAGAATCAGTGGTGGTCCACAGGAGCATCTTGTTGTCCCTTCCTAAATGACACCAAGACCACTCTTCTCCCAAAATCAGTGCTCCCAACCACAATACCCGCCTTGGCTTCACTTGTGTTCCTAGCAAGCCATCAAAACTAGCACCAAGGCTCTCTCTAGGAAGCTATAAACATATATGTTTTCCTTCTTTTCTGTCTTTAAAGGGTGAGTTCACACAAACAGACCTGTGTACACCCGACCCCAAGGTATCAATCTGGATCCCTTCCCAGGATCCTTTGAAATTTTCCATTCATAGTACTAAGGAAAAAAAAGCAAACTCTGAAGCCCAGCCCTTCCCTCTTCTATTCTGGAGCAGGCAGTTGATGGGCTGCAAAAGGGGCTGCTGAGCTTCAGGGTGGAAATGAAAGCCAGTGCCTTGTGCTCCTTGTGATGTGAAACCTGTTGAAGTTGCACAGAGAAATGAGAGTTTTCATTGGACACAGGGCAAAAAGCAAGCAGGATGCTTTTCATGGACAGAAGCTGCATCTGTCTAAACTTCAGCCATTCAATTAACAAACATTTCATGATCATCAGTTATTGCTATGAAAGGTAGATTCTGAGGGTAAAACAAGGAACAGAATGAGAATGCCCCACTCCCATATGGCACATATAAAAGCATGAAAGTCCATATGAATCGTTTTTGAAACAGAAGGCCCATGACATTGTCTGCTGAGTCCACATTGGCCCTCGTTTGTGGATACCAGCACATCTTAAAATTATCTGAAATGTTCAGTTGTGAGCCCCCTCCCCCGATGTGGTTAGGCTTTGTGTCCCCACCCGAATCTCATCTTGAATTGTAATCCCCATAATCCCTATAATCCCTATTTGTCAAAGGAGAGACCAGGTGGAGGTAGTTGAATCATGGGGGTGGTTTCCCCCATGCTGTTCTCATGATAGTGAGTGAGTTCTCACAAGATCTGATGGTTTTATAAGGAGCTCCTTCCCCTTTGCTGGGCACTTCTCCTTCCTGCCGCCTTGTGAAGAAGGTGCCTTGCTTCCCCTTCACCTTCCACCATGATTGTAAGTTTCCTGAGGCCTCCCCAGCCATGCTGAACTGTGAGTCAATTGAAACTCTTTCTCTTATAAATTATCCTGTCTCAGGCAGCTCTTTATTGCAGTATGAAAATGGACTAATACAGTGAGAAAAAATAGCTCTGGAGGGCTGGGTTACATTCAGGACATGTACTAAATATTTTAATGCATTTTTTTAGCAAGCATGTAAAATGTCTCCCCCAAGGCTTTAAACTGTCTTTCTACTTCCCTAGAAGTTTCCCCATCAAAAGAGGAAATAAATATTGAAGCTAGAAAAGGGTTGTCCCCTCCAAAGTAAGTAAGGGCATGCTTCATGACAGGCATATCTTTCTTTAGACAGTGGGGGAGGACACATAATTCTTTCACCTAAAAAAAAAATGTTACAAAACAGCAACCTATGGAACAAAAACATGGAATTAATGCATCTCCTGAAATAACTTCTCTGTAGTCCTGAGGGTGGTGTTTTGTTTGGCTTGTTGTCCTTCGCCCCTTTTTATACCCTCCAAGGATCCTCCTCATTCTGTCATAGCCAGGGCTCCTGGAGAAGGCTGTCAACATTGAAGGGCCCAGATCCCTTCTACCACTTTTTCTTGTTCTTCCCATGTGTTTGTAACTGTGAATCTCCTGCTTTTCAAACAACTATTCTGCCTTTTGTATGGGTATACATCAAAGGGGAAAATCAGGGCCTCTTCACACTACTCTGGCAAAATCAACCTGAACTGCTGGATTATAGGTCTTGACATCTGGAGCTGCCTGCTTGAGCCCTGGCAGATCTGGAGGCTTGGGGCTATTTCTTTGACTCAGGAAGTATTTCTGCTTCCCACCCAGGACCTCTGTTGTCTCCTCCCCACTCCTCCTCCCCTGATCTCAGGACTCTTAGATGTAGCCCAGGTTTGCTTCCACACAACTGACATTGGCAGTGCACGGTCTTCTCCCATCTAAGCTCTCAGATCTCCACGCCTGTGCCTATGACAGGTGCCACCTACACCTATGTTGCCAAGCCTGACTCCTCCTCCACGGCCCCTCCTGCCCCCGCAACCTGTCGGTTCTGCCTCCTTTTTGCCTGCCTCCTGCCTATCTTTACTTCACTGATTTCTTTGGCTGGAAAATATTTCTACAACTTTCCCTCCCACACTCACCTGGGGCTATGACATCAATGTGGGCACTGGTTGGGCCTCGCCCTTGCCTCCTAACAAGGACAACCTACAGGCCCGGGAGGCCATTATCTGTGGTTTTGAATTTCTAGTGTCTCGCACTGTACTGGCCTAGAGAGGAACTCAAATATGGAAAACTGAAGTGATTGCTTTCTGCATGTGTTATCTATGCACCCATGCATAAGTCAGTCAAACTTACTGAATCTTCATTTACTCTTCTGTAAAAGGGGAAGTAATCAAAGAAATGCACCTTTATTAACAACAAGAGGATAGCATAGTTTGTCTTTTAAACTGATCAAGATATTCTGAAATAAAAATAATAATCTCTGTTTTCAAGGGTACAGGACTTGAGTAGTTACACCAAGACAGTAAAGATGCATATTTTAGGAACTTAGTGGAGGATAATTTGACAATACACATCTAAATGTTTACATTGTACATACCCTTTGACTGACACTCCACTGTTAGAAATTTGTACTAAGGAAATAATCAGACACACAACATAAGCATTTAGCTATAGGAATACCGGTCAAAGAATTGGTGATCATACTCAAAAATTAGAAACAATCTAAATATGCAATAAGAAAATATTTAAAATAAATTATATTGCATTCATCTGATGTAATATTATACAGACATTTAGAAAACTCTTGTAGTCAAAGGATAAGTAGGTTATCTTTGGCACATTAAATGAGTAAGACTGATACTAAGTTGATATACCGATTGTGATATAATTTTCTTTGGTTTTTAAACATTTTTATATACATAAGGAAAAAGATTAAAAACTTATGAAACCAAAATATTCACAGTTTGGTTATCACAGTCTAGTGTGGTTGTGGGTATTTTTTATTGTTTTAATTTTATATTTTTCTGTTCAAAGTTCCATTGCTTATTTAATTAAAAAAAACCTTTAAAATCATATGACCATCACAGAAAAAAATATCATTAGGCAATATTGCCATGACTATAGACCTTTCTCCCTACAACTGTTGTTTCTAAATGCCATGAAGGAATTTAGACTCTCAAGCTATTTCTGGCCTGGGCAGTGTCGGGCTATATCTTACTCTCTGTGGGAGGACGAGTGTGTGAGTTCCATGGTATTTAGGAACCCAGATATCTTTCTTTTGCAGCCTCTCCATCAGCACGAAGGCCACGTTTGTGCTGTGACAGGAATTTGAAATATGAGTTATTTCTTATTACTTGTGTATTGGATTTCAAAAATGCACAAGCTCCACACCGCATGCATTTAAAGAACCTCTTTCAAGATATCTTGCACCCAAAAAACATCAGGAGCTCAAAATGCCCATTAAGAAAGAAAAATTAACCATGTCCATGACATTTTTAGGTTTAAAATACTTTTCACATGAATGTAAAGACAAAATTAAAAATTCATGTCTATTCAAATTGAATGGAGTAACTGTCCACAGAAGAAAGTGGTCAGGCCACACTCAGAAGAGGCTGAGTTCTCCTGTGGGATGTGGAGCTCCCAGTCTCAGTGACCCCACAGGCCATGGGCTCCTCTGTGTGGCACACATGTCCCACACCAACTCCCTGTTTTCCTGACAAGGAAGCTAAACTTTTGATGAGTCCAAAATCACGCAGAGAGGAATCAGGAGGATGTCCCTCTATCTCCAAAACCATGCTCACTCTAAAGATGGGGAAATTAAATTAGAGCATGCATAAGTAAAATGTATTGAATATTACTGGCAATAATTACAGATTTCCATCCCTCAAAGGAAGCCATGTCCATCCATATGCAAAACTGACACCATTAGGAAAAGAATGTGATTAAGCCAAATTATACTATGGGAAGATTGTCACGATGCATAACCAAGTACCTCTGCATCATCAACGCCAATCTCAGGGCAGGGAGCCGTGAGGCTATACACAGGGCAAATCACACCATGGAAACTCCCTCGATAACCCCTATCATTGAATCCCACCCCGAACTGCTCCTGCAAGACTCTGCTTGCCTCCTGTGCCTCTACCCACCTCCAAACCCTTCCCATTGCCCTGACCAGCACTGAGCTTCTTTGCAGTTTTTCCTCTGCCCTGCACCCTTCAGACAGGATCTTTCCTTCATCTCCTTCTTTCCTGCCTGATGCTCCAAAGAGCCCTTGTTACAATATTAGATACTAATAGCAATGTCTCAGGGAAGTCGCATACATGGCATGCCAAAATAGAGAAAATAAATTGAGATAATAAAGTCAGGCCGGGCGCGGTGGCTCATGCCTGTAATTCCAGCACTTTGGGAGGCCAAGGCGGGCGGATCACGAGATCAGGAGATCGAGCCCATCCTGGCTAAAACGTGAAACCCCGTCTCTACTAAAAATTGAAAAAATTAGCCGGGCATGGTGGCGGGCGCCTGTAGTCCCAGCTACTGGGGAGGCTGAGGCAGGAGAATGGCGGGAACCCGGGAGGCGGAGCTTGCAATGAACCGAGATCGCGCCACTGCACTCCAGCCTGGGCGACAGAGTGAGACGCCATCTCAAAATACTACTACTACTACTACTACTACTACTACTAATCAAGTTAAAACAACAGAAATCTCTAAATAGCCTTTAAAATATAGTAAAATCAGTGCACTAAGCTTCGTATTTTGCTTTTTAGGAAGCGCCTCAAATCCTTATTCAGAAACTATGTATTTTTACTTTAAATGCAATGTTTTAGGTCCTCATTTTCCCCTTTAATGTTTAACATAATTGCATTGAACCTTATAGTCTTGTGAAAAAAAACAAGCAATTCTTTACCTTTCTTTTGTCTATAATACATTTGATGTGTATATGAATTTTTATAGATAGCTGGATCTGAAATTTTGTGAAGCAATACTATTTAAATATTTGTGCTAAAATCTTTCTACAGATTTCCTTTCTTAATAAATTTTACTTCAGTTAATTCTCACAGTATTTCATACTATATAAGAAATCATATGCATATAGCTCATATTACATATTCGAATACACATGTATATGCTTTTGAGTAGTGTGTATAAAATAAAAAATAAAAAAATTACTCCCACTATTATTGTATAATAATGTATAAATGCATTTTTCTGATTTATATTTCTTCTTTATATTTACATTATTTTTTTTTTGGTGCTGAGATAACTGGCTACCCATATACAGATTAAAACTGAACCCCTTCAGGCCGGGTGTGGTAGCTCAAGCCTATAATCCCAGCACTTTGGGAGGCTGACGTCAGTGGATCATGAGGTCAGGAGATCGAGACCATCCTGGCTAACATGGTAAAACCCTGTCTCTACTAAAAATACAAAAAATTAGCCAGGCGTGGTGGCAAGTGCCTGTAGTTCCAGCTACTCGGGAGGCTGAGGCAGGAGAATGCCATGAACCTGGGACGCGGAGCTTGCAGTGAGCCGAGATCGTGCCACTGCACTCTACCCTGGACAACAGAGCGAGACTCTGTCTCAAAAACAAACAAAAACAAACAAATAAACCAAAAAAACTGAACCCCTTCCTTACACCATATACAAAAACTAATTCAAGATGAATTAAAGACTTAAATGTAAAACCCAAAACTATGACTAAACTAGAAGACAATCTGGGCAATACCATTCAGGACACAGGCACGAGTAAAGATTTTATGATGAAGACACCAAAAGCAATTGCAACAAAGGAAAAATTTGACAAATGGGACCTAATTAAACTAAAGAGCTTCTGCACAGCAAAAGAAGCTATCAACAGAGAAACAGACAACCTACAGAACGGGAGAAAATATTTATAAACCATGTATCCAACAAAAATCTATTTTCCAGCATCTATAAAGAACTTAAACAAATTTACAAGAAATCAAACAATCTCAAGACATAATGTGGCCAAAAATCACATGACAAAAAGCTCAACACCACTGATTGCTAGAGACCTGCGAGTCAAAACCAGAGCGAGGTATGCCATCTTACACCAGTCAGAATGGCTATTACTAAAAAGTCAAAAAAATAACAGATGCTGGCAAGGTTGTGGAGAAAAACAAATGCTTATATACTGTTGGTAGGAGTGTTAATTAGTTCAACCATTATGGAAGACAATGTGGCAATTCCTCAAAAACCTAAAGACAGAACTACCATTGTACCCAGCAATTCCATTACTGGGTATATACCCAAAGGAATAGAAATCATTTTATTATGAAGACACATGGATGCAGATGTTCATTACAGCACTATTCACAATGACAACGACATGGAATCAACCTAAATGCCCATCAATGATAGCCTGGATAAAGAAAATGTGGCACATACACACCATAGAATAGTATGCAGCCATTAAAAAGAAGGAGATCGTGTCCTTTGCAGGGACATGGATGAAGCTGGAGGCCATCATCCTCAGCAAACTAACACAGGAACCGAAAACCAAACACCATATGTTCTCACTTATAATGGGGAGCTAAATGATGAGAACACATGGAGACATGGGGGGAAACAACACACACTGGGGCCTGTCGGAGGATGGAGGGTGGGAGGAGGGAGAGAATAACACAAAATAACTAACAAGTAATTGGCTTAATACCTGGGTGACGAAATAATCTGTACAACAAACCCCCATGACACAAATTTACCTATGTAACAAACCTGCAGATGTACCCCGAATTTAAGTGACACTACATTAAAAAGTTAAATAACAATTTAAAAATTACATGAACTAAAATATTATCAATTATTTCAATGATAGTTTTCTTAAATCCTGTATATATACCAGGGAGTCAGAGCTATACGGTAGCTACAATAGAGTGGGAAGCATTTCTTTTTCAGACAAAAATAACAAAAATATCTTTCTTAGTTACTGGTGGTTGCATTTATTATAATTAGGGGAATACTAAGAAGAGATCATGCACCATCCACACCACCCACTCTCCTTCCTGCACAGATTCTTCAGGGCTCCATGTTTCTGAAACGGGAACAATGCCTTCCATGTACACGAGGGGACAGAGTTCAACGGCAGTAACCACAGTAGCTGAATGCAAGAGGTGCAAATACTGCCAGTGCAAATACTGCCAGCAGCTCTTCTCTCGAAAAGAGTTGTAGTAGAGAAGAGAGAGGAGAAAACAAAAGCCCCCCTGTTGCAAGGACAGAGGAGAAGGACACAGTTATTTCTGCTTTAAAGACTGGTGACTCATGCCTGTAATCTCAGCACTTTGGAGACCAAAGCAGGCAGATCACTTGAGGTCAAGAGTTCAAGACCAGCCTTGGCCAACATGGTGAAACCCTGTCTCTACTAAAAACACAAACATTACCCAGGCATGGTGGTAGGAGTGCAAATTAATTCAATCATTGTGGAAGACAATGTGGCAATTCCTCAAAGACCCAAAGACAGAACTACAAATGGACATAGCAATCCCATTACTGTGTACACACCCAAAGGAATGGAAATCATTTTATTATGAAAACACATGGACACGTATGTACATGCCTGTAGTCCCAGCTACTCAAAAGGCTGAGGCAGGATAATCACTTGAACCCGAGAGGCAGAGATTGCAGTGAGTCAAGATTGTGCCACTGTACTTCAGCCCAGCTGACAGAGCAATATTCCATCTAAAAAGAGACAGAGAGAAAAAAGAAAGAAGAAATGATTAAATAAAGAAAAAAAAAGAAAGAAATTAGTTCCCATTCAGCTGTATTTCCTTACTAGAAAGTCAAGAATTAACTAGAATAAGCATACTGAGGTTGACGTTGCAAAAAGCAAACAACAAAAAAAGAACAGCCTAAATCGACCTTCAGTACACCCTGAGGGTTTCTTTCTAATTAATGAGCGCATTTCTTCACCCTCTTTTTTAGAGACAGAGTCTTGCTTTGTGGCCCAGGCTACAGTGCAGTGGCATAATCTTGGCTCACTGCAACCTCCAGCTCCTGTGTTCAAGGGATCTTCCCACCTCAGCTTCTGGAGTAGCTGGAACCACAGGTATGCACCACCACAATTGGCAAGTTTTTGTAATTTTTGTTGGGATAGTGTTTTGCCATGTTGCCCAGGGTGGTCTTGAACTCCTGGGCTCAAGTGATTCACCCATCTTGGCCTCCCAAAGTGCTGGGATTACAGGTGTGAGCCACGGTGACCAGACTCTATTATTGTTAACAATTAAACGTGCGACTGATAGCCTTCTGCTAGACCTGGAAATTTTACCATAGTCTGCTTTTCCACTCCAAACAAAAACCCTCCAAATTCTACATTTCTACAACCATGAAAAGCTGGAAGTGTTTTTTTTTTTTTTTTTTTTTTTTTTTTTTTTTTTTTTTGACATGTAGCCAAACAGGCAGACGGTTATTATGAACATTGCTTTTAAGCTGCTCCTGCTCCCTTATACAAATCATTTATCCTAATTTTATTATAAACCACCATATGATATATAGCTTGTTTGCCACAAAACGTGCATTTTTCATACACATACACCTTTTCTGTAAATATAGCCCTACAATTTAAAGCACTCTGTAAGTCCTGGAGTTAATGATATTAGGGGCCAATTATGTGTCTATTTCTTATTTTGATCCAAAATTCATACCAGTCATGTCTTGCTAAATCCTTCCTAAAAGTTAAAAGAAAATCACCTCTTTCCTCCTCATTTTTATAAGTCACACTACAATCTTCTCGATTGTCAGTAATCAAAACTTTGGGTCCTATGGTCACTCATGTCCTTCCCCTACACACCAGTTTTCTCAAAGTCTGTGCACTTCAGTCTTGCATCTGGTGTCCCATTCCTGGCACAGGTCTTGATCATCTCTCAATGGAAATAGCATGTTGACTTCCTATTTGCCTTACACCGCTTTTTAAATTTTTTATTGAAGCATAATAGTTGTACATAGTTTGGGGGTGCATGCGATAATTTGAACATTGATATAATTTGCAAAGATCAAATCAGTGTACCTGCTATATCCATCACCTTAAATATTTGTCCTTTCTTTATGCTAGATATGTTCAAATTATTCTCTTGTATTTTGAAATGTATGTTTGATTACTGTAAACTCTACTCATCCTACTGATCTATCTAATGCTAGGTCTTATTTCTTCTCTCAAACTATACAGTTTCACCCATTAATCAGCTGATCTTCTTCCTCCTTCCCCTCTACCCTTCCTGGCCTCTGATAACCACCAATCTACTCTCTGTCTTCATGAAATTTACCATTTTAGCTCCTACATATGAGTGAGAACATGAAGTATTTGTCCTTCTGTGTCTAGCTTATCTCACTTAACATGACCTCCTGTTCCATCCAACTTGCTACAAATTATAAAATTTTATTCTTTTTATGGCTGAATAATATTCCATTGTGCATATTTACCACATTTTCTCTATTCATTTGTCCAGTGATGGGCACTTAATTTGATTTCATGTTTTGGCTGTTGTGAACAGTGCTGTGATAAACATGGGAGTGCAGGCACCTCTGCCACATATTGATTTCCTTTCTTTTGGATATATATTCAGTAACAGAAATGCTGGGTCATATGGTAGTTTTTTTGTTTTAGTTTTTGGACGAACCTCCGTACTGTTCTCCATAGTGGTTTTACTCATTTACGTTTTCACCAGTAGTGCTCAAGCAATCCCCTTTCTCTGCATTCTCACCAGTGTCTGTTATTGCCTGTCTTTTTTGATAAAAGCTATTCTAACTGGGCTGAGATCATATCTCATTGTGGTTTTGATTTGCATTTCTCTGATAACTAGTGATGTTGAACATTACTTCATATACCCTTTGAATATTCGTATGTCTTCTTTGGAAAAATTCTATTCAGATTTTCCCCCATTTTTAAATCTGATTTTCCTATTGAGTTTTGAGTTTTTTATATTAAATATATTCTGGTTATTAATCCCTTGTCAGATGGGTAATTTGCAAATATTTTCTCCCATTCTGAGGGTTGTCTCTTCACCTTATCATTTTCTTTGTTCTGCAAAAGTTTTTCAGCTTAATGTAATCCCATTTGTCTAGTTTTGCTTTGGTTGTCTGTACATTTGAGGTCTTACATAGAAAATCTTTGCCCAGACCAATGTCCTGGAGCATTTCCCCAAAGTTTTACTCTAGTAGTTTCACAGTTTGGGCTCCTAGATGTAAGGGTTAAATACATTTTGATTTTATTTTTGTATATGGTGAGAGATAGGGTTTCATTCTCCTGCATATAGTGATCCAGTTTTCCCAGCACCATTTGGTGAAGACCGTCCTTTCCCATTGTATGTTCTTGGTGGGTTCATCCAAGATGAGTTGGCTGTAAATTCTTGGATTTATATCTGGGTTCAAAGTCATCCACAAAGGTTAGAATTAACTTCTTCCAAATTTCTGTTAGTGTGGATATTTTAACTTACTCTTAAGAATTACTGATGTTTTTAATGGCAATTGGAACGAGGAATCCTTTCCAGAAGGTTTTCAACTGACTTTGCCCAGGTCCATCAGAGGAATCCCTATGAACAGCAGCTATAGCCTTACAAAATGTGTTCCTTAAATAGTAAGACTTCAATGCCAAAATTATGTCTTGTTACCTGGGCCACAGAATAAATGTTGTGTCAGCAGGCAGGAAAACAACATCAGGGACCTTGAACATCTATGTTGTAGACCTTAAGTGACCAGGTGCACTGCCAATGAGCAGTTATGTTTTGAAAGGAATCTATATCTCAGAGCAGCAGGTCTCAACAGTGGGCTTATAATATTCACTAAACCATACTATAAAGAGATGTGCTGATATATAGTCCTTTTGTTGCATTTCCAGAGGACAAGAGGGTTGATTTAGCATAATTCTTAAGGAACCCTAAGGTTTTCAGAATGTTAAATGAGCCTCGGTTACAACTTATAGTCACCAGATGCATTAGCCTCTAACAAGAGAGTCAGCCTGTGCTTTGAAGATTTGAAGCCAGGTATTGACTTCTCCTCTCTAGCTACTAAAGTCTTAGATGTTATCTTCTTCCAAAAGGAGGCTGTTTCATCGACACCAAAAATCAGTGATTGATGTAGCCACCTTCACCAATTATCTTAAGTAGATCTCCTGGATAACTTGCCACAGCTTCTACATCAGCACTTGCTGTTTCACCTTGCACTTTTATGTCCTGGAAACAGATTCATTCCTTAAACCTCATGAACCAACCTTGCTAGCTTCAAACATTTCTTCTGTGGCTTCCTCACCTCTCTCAGCCTTCATAGAATTGAAGAAAGTTAGGGCCTTGCTCTGGATTAGGCCATTACTATAAAGAAATACCTAATGATGGGAAATGTACAAAGAAAAGAGATTTAATTGGCTCATGGTTCTGCAGGCTGTACAGGAAGCATAGCACTGGCACCTGCTTCTAGGGAGGCCTCAGGAAGCTTGTCATTATGGCAGAAGGTGAATGGGGAATAGGCTGATCACACAGAACTGAAGCAAGAGCGTGGCATGGGAGGTGTCATATACTTTTAAACAACCAGATCTTATAAGAAGTTGCTATCACAAGGAGAGCACCAAGTGGGTGGTGCTGAACCATTCATGAGAACCCTGCTCCCATGATCCAGTCACCTCCTACCAGGCCCCACCTCCAATACCAGGGATTATAATATTCAGCATGAGACTGCATCTTCAACATGAGACTGGGGCAGGGACACATACCCAAACTATAATACGAAGGCTGAGGCTTGTTTGATCTTCCATCCAGGCCACTAGAACTTGCTTCATATCAGCAATGAGGCTGTTTCACTTTCTTATCTTTCTTGTGTTCACTGGAGTAGCATTTTTAATTTCCCTTAAGAAATTTTTTCCTTTGCAGCCAGGTGCAGAAGCACGTGCCTGTAGCCCAGGCTACTTGGGAGGCTGAGGAGGGAGGATCACTTGAGCCCAGGAATGTGAGGCCAGCCTGGACAACATAGCGATACTCCATCTCCAAAACAAAGACAAAACAAAAAAAACTTTTTCTTTTTATTCAAAACTTGGCTGTTTGTCACAAGAGGCCTAGCCTTTGCTCTCTCTTGGTTTTCAACATGCCTTCCTTACTAAGCTAATCATTTCTAGCTTTTGATTTAAAGTGAGACACATGCAACTCTTCCTTTCACTTGAAGACCTAAAGGCAACTATAGAATAACAATTGGCCTGATTTTAATATCGCTGTGTTTCAACAAATAGAGAGGCCCAAGGGAAGGGAGGGAAATGGGGGAGCAGCCTGTAAGTGGACCAGTCACAATGTACAGATGTATCAATTACATTTGCTGAATGATACAGGCACAGTTTGTTGTGCCCCAAAACAATAACAATAATAACATCAAAGATCATTTATCACAGATATGATATGACAGACATGATACTAATAAAAAAGCTTGAAATATTGCAAGAATTACCAAAATGTGACACAGAGACAAGAAGCGAGTCCATGCTTTTAGAAAACTGGTGAGAATAGATTTGCTCAAAACAGGGTTGCCACAAACCTCCAATTTGTAAAAAGAAAAAAATATATAGTATCTGCAATGCACAATAAAGTGAGGCACACTAGAACAAAGTATTCCTGTAAGAACTGAAATCTGTAGTTTACATGAGGGTTAACTCTTTTTGTATTACATTCCATGGATTTTGACAAATAGATAATGTCCACCGTTATAGTACCATTGAGATGACTTACTGCCCCACAAACCTGCGCTCCACCTCTTCATCCCTCCTTCTCCCCTACTCGCCAGTAACCACACATCTTTTTAGTGTCTCTAGCCTCTTCCAGAACATAATATAGTTGGAATCAGACAGTGGGTAGCCTTTTCAGACTAGTTTCTGTCGCTTAGTACAATGCACTTAAGGTTTCCCATGTCTTTTGGTGGTTTGCTAGTTCATTTATTTTTATCACTGAATACTATTCCATGGTGTGGATGTACCACAGTTTGTCTATCAGGTCACCTATTGGAGGGCATCATGGTTGTTTTCAATTTGGGGCAATTATAAATAAAGCTCCTATAAACATTCATGCACAGGTTTTTGTATGAACAAAATAATTCAACTCATTTGGGTAAATACCCAGGAGTGATGAGAAGGTAGAGCATAAGGGATTTTTAGTACAGTGAAACTATTGTATCATATTGTAACGGTGCATGCATGACATTTTGCATTTGTCAAAACCCACAGAAAGTACTGTACAACACAGAGTGAATCCTATCAGAAACTGTGTTATATTAATAATAATGTGTCGATATTGGTTTATCAATTGCAACAAATGTGCCACACCAATGCAAGGAGAAACCATGTCTTGAGAAGGATATGGAAACTCTCTGTACTACCTATTCCATTTTTCTATAAGTTCTATAAACTTAAAGCTGCTCTAAAAATAAGGTCTATTAATTTTAGAAATGAATATGTGAAGTTGATAGTCCAAGAAACTCAAATATGCGATCTTTTCTTGTAACTGATGCCAGTAATAGATTCTGTCCATCCTCATCATTAATGATTCCCAAAATATGCACCTGCTAGAAGAATCAGGCTCAAGCAAAACCGTGAGAAAGCTTTTCTGAGATGCTCTCTTCCTTTTGACAGTTCCTTAGTTATGAAAACTTTGGTGACTTTGATAATGTCCCTTCTGTCTCTTTTACTGCAATTTGATTTAATTGCTAAAAATAAAACGTTCCAACATTTATAAAAAACCTACCAAATACCAAAGACTGTTAGGTGGTTTGCGTATGTTATCTCTGACTCTTATGACAACATTTTGAATTCAGTAGCATTACCACCACTTGACAGGTTGAGAAACTGAGCCAAAGAAATTAAGGAACTTGCCCAGGGTTATGCTGCTAGCAGAAGACAATTCAAGAAAGTAAACCCAACTATGATTGCAAAACCTTCCTAATATCTCCACAAAACCTAAGGACCCAATGCCTTTCAACATTGTCTCAAATGATATTATTTGATTTAGGAGCCAGTGAACATATAAATATGAAAAATACCACAAAGCTAGCATGTCTTGTTCATAAAGTCATAGAAACTAGAGAGCAAACTTCTCATGTTATACTTATGGAAAACCCAGAAATATTAGTTAACTGGATTGTCCAACACTCAGAAGGTGCCTGGAAGGAGAGGCAAGATGGGAGCTCAATTTCCTTGATACTAAACCCATTGTTTTTCCCATGAAGTAAGTGGTCTCTCTAGAGACCTCATCATCACCGCAATCATCTTTCAGGTTTACAGTGAGTTACCTAGTCAGGCTTGAACTTTCATTTGTTTCCACATTTAAAAATAATATTTTACATCCCTCTAAAGCAACCATCTCTTCTGAAATAACAGAAAAAGAAAAAGGATTTGCAGACCATTCTTCAGAGACTATAAATTTCCCTTGAAGTATTAACACAATCTATTAGGCCATATTACAGTCAATTGTGCAGAAGAAGAAAACCTATTCAACAACATTATTTAATGGCATTTTGATGTGCTATTTGCTAGACACAATGATGAATGCAGGGGTTGAGCAATAAAGTGGTATGGAAAGCAAACAGCTCTCCTGTGATGTTTACTTCCCAGGCTTAAATGAGCTCAGTGCTCACAAATGATTTGCCTTGACATTGGAATCCAATTGGAGTCTGGAATTACTGTAACTGTTTTCGGCTTGGGTGATTTAATCAGCAAATCTTCAATAGTGTACTATGCATGTACTGAACTGATTCCAGACTGAGCAGCCTGATTTATACACCCTACTTGCAGACGACCATTTGTGGGAGGCTCACTAGCATCTGTTCGCCAGCATCTTTATAAGGCAGATGCCTGTGGTAATGTGCCAGAACAATTGAAGTCTATGCTTTGTATCAGTAAACCCAAACAAAGAGACATACACAGGAGATGCTTCAAGGGATACGATTTTTGTTGATGGTGGTGTTTTATGAGTTTTAAATAAATCTAAAATCGTTCATTCACTTTAATTTAACTAATAATTCTGTGCACTTGCACTATGATCAAGCATTGTGCTAGACCCAGAGAAGTAAGGGCAGAAGGCAGAGAAAATGAGAGGGAGTTAAGAAGTGGCTCCTCCAAGCATAGAATAAAACTGTCAGGTCATATCAATCAGTTGAACACAATCCAAAAAAGAGAGGTCTCAAAACGTTAGGACCCCTGATCACATTGGAATGCGGGTTTCTCACATCTGTGTGGTGGAAGGAGCCATTCAAAATACTCTCAGAGATTTATCTTTTTCTGGTCACCGTGTTTTATTTTATTTTACTTTAAATTCTTGGATACATGTGCAGAATGTGCAGGTTTGTTACACAGGGATACATGTGCCATAGTGGTTTGCTGCACCTATGAGGGTCGCTGTATTTTATAGTCACTACTCCCACCCCTGCTTCTCATGCTATTTGGTGGATGAAATGCCCCCTCCTAGCCTGCTAGAAGAGAGATATCAGGGTCCAAAAAAGGACATAGCCTAGCAGGCCCCTCCTGGCTTTGAGTTCTGAGGTCCTAATGCCTTGGAGAAACATGGGAGACAGGAGACAAAATGTTCAGGAAACGGGGTGTGACAAGAGTGGCTTTCTCTTTTCTCCTGATCATGCCACATCCCCACTGTTAGGAAGATTCTCTAAGGTTTAGAAAGGGAAGAGAAAAGGTGGGAGTGAAGTTATGGATGATGGAGGATCCTGTGCCCCGATTTCTAGCAGAAACCCCACGGATGCACCAAAGCCAGGACAAGGATTAACTCGAAATTGGATTGAGGGAGACGGGGCTTCGGATAGCGCTGACAAGATGTTTGTGCTTTGGTGTTGCACAGAGAGGCAGGAAGATCCCACTTGTGTGGCAACTGGTATGGGAGAGAGTGACCATCCCTGGGAGCATAAGGGAAAACACAGAGGCAATCTCGGGTGGCTGACAGCAGGACTGAGTGTAGTCATGACGGTCTCAGCAGACATGACTTGTCAGCTTGAGTGACTTCAGGACTAGATACATCTTCCCCCAATGCCTTACAACATTTGTTCATAGACTTCTAGTCCAGCCATAGGGAGAAAGAGGATCCTAAATATCTGAGATTAAGTTTATGCCAGCTTAGTTAAATGGAAACTCAAAAAAAAATTACCTTGAATTATGGAAAAGCAAGAAGAAATTAGTATTTCTTGGAGCATCTCTGTTATGGAGTGAGACAAAGAGCTATTATACCTGATGGGTAAGTTTCAAGGAACTCCAAAAAATTAGTTTCAAGTCCTTTTTCCATCTCACCCCCCCCCCCAAAAAGAAATGTCATTTAAAAAATTCCTGCTGTAAAAAATTTTGAGAAGTATCCTCCCTATTCCTTTAAACAGCTCAAAAAGAGGAAAACAGCAGTGGAAACAATTTCAGATAGAATTAGAGTTTTGGAAGAGGATGTCATCCTGAAAAGTGCTTGGCTTTGCAGACTCCAATCGATGGAGCCAGCCCCAGGCCTTTCCCTGACCAGCTGCCCACATAACCCACTGCAGGTGGCTGTGTCCTCACTGTGACGCAGCTGGGCAGTGAGCTCTGCCCTGAAAAGGTCCCTGTGTGGACCCAGACCCCCTCCACGTGCTCCACTCACTCCTCTGAGGACACTTGTGGGCAGAGGTTTACAGGAGTCAGGGGCCTCTCTCTGTGCAGGAACTCCAGCATCACTTAGGATTCTTAGAGAAACAGAACCAGTGGAATAATAGAGACAGATGCAATAGGGAAACTTATTTTTAAAGGAATTGGCTCACATGACTGGAGTCAGCCAGTCTGAAAAGTACAGGGCAGCCTGGAGATCCAGGGAAGAGCTGATGTCATCAAGGGCACCTGAAGGCAGAGTCCCCTCTTCTCCAGGGACCTCAGTCTCTTTTCCTTTCAATGCCTTCAACTGGTGGAAGGCTCATCTGCTTTACCCAGAGTTCACTGATTAAAATGTTAATTACATCTGAAAAATGCCTTCCCAGCCACATTTAGTCTGGTGTTTGACCAAACATCTGGGAACCATGGCCTAGTCAAGTCGAAGCCATGCAATGAGCCACTGTGACGTGGAGACAGAGCTGGAGCCCCTGCTGCTGCTCTTGGTCACAGCCATAGCAACACTCACTATCCTCATGTTCTGTTTCCTCTCTAGACCCTCCCCCTGCTCAGTCCTGCCTGCTGGCCTCAGTGACTCTCCTCCCTCCTCACGCCCTCATCAGCCTCTAGCCATGCACCTTCTTAGACCAGGGTTACTGTCTGTCTGTAGTTAGGATCCCATTCAGCCAAGAAGCATCAAAAGGTGCCCAGGTAGATCCCTGGTGTTCAAGGGTCTCCTCTTGTCCCCATCCTAAAGCTCTGTGAACCACATCTGAAAGAGACCCTTCAACCATCAGCCCTGGACTACGGAGGAGAGATTCCCCCACACTTGTAGTGATGCTAGTGCCACTCGCTCCTGGAAACTGATGGGTCCTGGGCCTTCCCATGGAGCAGAAGTATGCACATCCTTCCTGCTATGCAGTCCAGTGTCATGCTCCCAGAGATTAATTCTATATGGTGGTAGTGGTCATAACGATGATAATGGGGGTGATGCAGAATAAAGAAATTAGTTCCCATTCAGCTGAGGCATGGTGACTCATGCCTGTAATACCAGCACTTTAAGAGGCCAAGGAGGAAGATCATTTGAGGTCAGGAGTTGGAGACCAGCCTGACCAAAATGGAGAAACCCCATCTGCACTAAAAATACAAAAATTAGCTGGACATGGTGGTGTGTTCCTGTAGTCCTAGCTACTTGGGAGGCTGAGGCAGGGGAATCACTTAAACCTGGGAAGTGGAGGTTGCAGTGAGCTGAGATTGTACCACTGCATCCAGTCTGGGTGACAGAGTGAGAGTTCATTTCAAGAGAAAGAAGGAAAGAAAGAAAGAGAAAGAGAGGGAGAGAAGAAAGAAAGAAAGAAAGAAAGAAAGAAAGAAAGAAAGAAAGAAAGAAAGAAAGAAGAAAGAAAGAAAGAAAGAAAGAAAGGAAAGGAAGGAAGGAAGGAAGGAAGGAAGGAAGGAAGGAAGGAAGGAAGGAAGGAAGGAAGGAAGGAAGGAAGGAAGGGAGAGAGAGGGAGAGAGAGAAGGCAGGGAGGGAGGAAGGAAGTGGACCTTCTCCTTCTTCTTTTTGTTTTCTTTCCATCCTTCTTCCTTCTCCCCCTTCCTTTCCTTCCTTCCTCCTTCCATTCCTTCCTTTGCTCCTCTTCCGCCCTCTCTCCGCCTCCCCCTCCCCTCCCCACCCCGCCAAGAACGAAAGAAGAAAGAAATCCCCTCCCTAATAAGAAGGAAGAAAGAAAAGAAAGAAAGGAGGTTCCCATTCAGATATATTTGCTCGCTTCTAAAATTCAAGAATTAACTAGAATAAGCATACTGAGGCCTGGCACAGATGGTCACCCTTTCGCTTGGAAGGAAAGTAAGTTATTTTCATTAAATCCAGTTTATCAGATAACCTCAGGTATGTGAAATGTAACTCCAGTTTACTCACCAAAAAAGAGAAGTCAAGTAAATGCAATAGAAACAATCTAAAATGACTGTGACCTCTTTCTACAAGATTGCATGTTAACATGTAGACAATTTCATCCAACAACTTTGATATTCTTTAAACCTAAATGTTACTTTATGAAGAGAGCCTTGACACAGATCTGGAGCTATCCGGGGAGCACACAGAACCCTCAAGAACTGACAGCAGTCAGCATAAGTTCCGCAATGACGTTGTCATAAAACCCATGGTAAATTTTGGTAGCGATGATAAAATATTACTCCAAATCTTCTACCCTCACGTAGTAATTAGTATTAAAGGGTTTCCTAGGTTGGCAGATTTTTTTCCTGTGGTAGATTTAATTTACAGATGGTTTGCTAAAACGAAAAGCAGACATACATTGAAAATCTATAAATGCATTTGTATGTAATGAATTGAAGCTGCTCCTAATTAGTAAAATAAGTAAAATGCAGAAGGCGGAAGGATTTCTTTGGCCTTGGACATAAGCATCTGAATCCATCTTACTTCCTTTAATATGCATGTGCCATGCTTGCAGAGCTCCATGCAAGGGTTGATACCAGAGCTGTGGATTGGAGGTTTTGCACCTCCCCGGGATGATACCGGTTTGTGTCCTTGACAGCTACTGGAAAATCATACAGTCCTGCAAATCCCATGAAAGAGGAATTTAAACACGTGTGCTATTACGAGCAGCCATTTTGTAAGAACACCACCAAGAAAATCTTTTTGTTTCTTCCTGTGTCCCCATTTACAAAGAGGCAAACGATTAAATTTGCTTCACCGAATTAAACTTATCCAGCTTCCTGCTGGGTGCCGGGGAGCATTTCTGGAATGCCACCTGCAGGACAGCTGCTCTTTTCTACATGGCCTGAATATCATTAAATGGCATCAGACTCCTGACATACTGGTGGAAATTTTGACTTGCCACAGGGCTACTCTGGGTTGTGGGGAAGTGGCAAAGGTGTAACAGCCACTTTCTGGGCAGACACAAACACCCCCAGTGGTTAGGTAGAAAAGCCAGTGAGGAATCCAGTGAAAAACCTGACATGAGGATGACTCTGAAAGGAAAGAGAGAGAGAGTGGGAGGGAGGGAGAGAGGAAGGAAAGAAGAGAGAGAGGTGAAAGAAGGAAGAAAGGAAAAAGGAAAGGAGGGAAAAGGGGAGGGAAAAAGGCTGGAAGGGAGGGACAGAGGGAAGGATGAGAAATAGACCCATCCTTCTCTTGCTCTGAAGGTCACACGAAGTGGTAGTCCCTATTTACATGTGAATACACCTGATTTCATCTTTTTTTTTGGTTTGTTTTGCTTTTTTGAGACGAGTCTCTCTTTGTAGACCAGGCTGGAGTGCAGTGGCACGATCTCGGCTCAGTGCAACCTCTACCTCCCGGGTTCACGCCATTCTTCTGCCTCAGCCTCCCGAGTAGCTGGGACTACAGGCGCCCGCCACCACGCCCGGCTAATTTTTTTGTATTTTTAGTAGAGACAGGGTTTCACCGTGTTAGCCAGGATGGTCTCTGTCTCCTGACCTCGTGATCTGCCGGCCTCAGCCTCCCAAAAGGCTGGGATTACAGGCATGAGCCACTGCCTCCGGCCTAGATTTCATCTTAAGGTAATGCTTCTGGATGCCCTCAGAGTATCCAATGAGTGGAAAATGTGTTGTAAATATCCTATTTATGTTTATCTTCATTCAATATTCAGCTCCCCTACGAGTCCTGTGTGTATTTCAGCATCCCAGCCTCACTGGCGAGCTAGGCCTATGTTTCTATGGGAACGGGGGCCTTGGTTTTACGTCCAAGGCAAATCTCCAGCATGATGGTGGGCCACGAGCTCCCTGCCCACAGAATGCTGTGATTTTAGCTTAGCCTAATGCTGACCACACACATTTACAGCCGAGAGTATGGAAGAAGACCACACATCAGAATCTTAACCGAATCTCATAACATGTTACAATTATCCCCTCTTCGTTGTTTGCTCTCTCATAATCTCAGTTAATGAAGATCCTTGTTACTAAGACCTTCAAATTACCAGGGAGAGAAGTGACTGCACCTGAACTTTAACAGAAGAGAAGGGCTATAAATAAGCAGGTGCATGCTAGGACTTGGTAAGGAAAAAAAAAAAAGTAAACCAATCTAAGACAAGAAAATCATCTATGTTCTCCGTACTAAAGTACAACTGCATTCACACTAAAATTGTCGACAGTGTGATTGATGGTTAAAATTCCAGACTCTTGGGATATTAAAACGCACTCAATCATTAAGAACAGAAAAATGTGTACTTACATTCACTGTGCTATAATCATCAACAAAATACACTAAATATGCAATATCTAAAATGTATGTAATAAGAGGATTGTTCAGGTCCTGCTAGTTTTTAGTTTTATTAACGTTTATATTTCATTCATTGTGGTAGTCACAAAACCATATTCCATAAATGTGAAATGATCGAGGGATGAGAGGGTAATTGCACCAGGAACTAATGCAGGAAAACCAGGGCAAAGTCATTACTGTCCAAGAATTTACTCTAGACCAGGAGACAAATTTAAATATTTACTGATATTTGACAACATGACTCCTTTGATTTTGTAAAATATTAAGTACAGATGATTCTTACCGAGTACTGAATAAAGAGCACCCAGGGGCCTCCTTAAATTGGAAATAATACTCTTCCCACCTTCCCCATCTGTTGAAATCCTACTCATCATTCAAACTCAGGATCAAATATCATTTGCTTTTTGAAGCTTTTCTTGGTTTCCTAGTCAGCACTAATCACTGTCTTCCTTGTCTTCCCCAGCAGGTCGTTATGAACCTTCCTATGCAAACACTCCCACCATAGAACAGATACACTTAGCCATCTGTATCCCCGACTCTCCTAGATTGTGAAATCCTTGCAGATGGGAACCAAACTTATTGAAAATGCTGCTGTTCCCTCATCTACTAGACAGCATCCTGAACTTGGTAGATATTCAATAAACCTTTGTTAAAATGAGTTTTCATATGGGCTCTAGAGCCAGGAAAATTTGAAATTGAGTCAGGCTCTACCACATGTTAGCTGTGTGACATTAGTAAACTGACTCAACTCCTCCGAGCCTTAGTTTCCTTATCTTTAAAGTAGAATTTCTAATCCTGACTCTAGTATGTTGCCATGAGGACTAAGGGAGGTAAATGAAAAAAGCCTCATGTGTATTGGGCTTAAGAACTTCTTCCTTTTCTTTTCTCTTTACTCTTGTCCCAAGGTGGTACAGTTTAGGAAGATCTCCATGTCCGTTGACACCTGCTACCATAAAGAAATCAACAGGTTCATCTTCTGAAGGAATTGCAGTCTTTCTCTTTCTCTCTTTCTTTCTCTTCCCTCCTTCCCTCCCTCCCTCCCTTCCTTCCTTCCTTCCTTCATACCTTCCTTCCTTCCTTCATACCTTCCTTTTATGATAGGGTCTCACTCTGTTCCCCAGGCTGGAGTGCAGTGGCGCAATCACAATCCCAGCTGACTGCAGCCTCAATCTCAGGAGTTCAAGCAATCTTTCCACCTCAGCCTCTTGAGTAGCTGCAACCACAAGCATTCACAACACCACACAGGGATAATTCTTTTCTTTTCTTTTGTTTTGGTAGAAACAGGGTTTCACCATGTCACCCAGGTTAATCTCAGACTTCTGGGCTCAAGCAATATGCTCACCTCAGCTTCCCAAGGTGCTAAGTTGGTAGGTGTGAGCCACTGCACCTGGACTGTTTTTTGTTTGTTTGTTTGTTTGTTTTTTAATGGAAGTTTTTCTTTTCTATAAAGTCAGGGAAGTTGAAAAGAGTTTAAATTGCCATAAAAGAAATTTCTCGTCCAGTTTTAAGGAATCACTCATCTTCCATGGCCTCTATGATTCTCACCTGTGACAAAATATAGACAGGCACAGTCGATCTTAAGAATATTGGACTTCTCAGTAGAGACGCAGTGGTCTAAAACAAAAGTCTAAATAGTCCTGACTGTAACAAAAAGGGAAGACTGGATGGGCAAGTGAGGTTTGAAAGGTGATATCTGTTCACACTGAGTAATGAGGCTAACTTTCTCTGCTCTCCACTGACCCAGCAGATTTGCCCAGAATCGCCAATATAGAAACTCTGCATTTCTGTTCCTTTCTAGAGAGTTCGACCTAAACTCTGCTTATGTAAAAATAGTGCAAAGTACACTCTCCACCGAGGACTGCCTATAACTTTCGTTCCTCAGACACAGTTCAAACCAGACCACTGAGGAGCAGCACCCTACGTGCCCCTGCCTTGACCTCTTGGATTTCCGTTTCTGTGTTGCGCAAGAGAATTATCCCATGGACTCACTCGCACTGGAATATTAGGAGAAACAGACACGCCTGACCTTGGATTTATTTTTTCGAGCTAGCATGGCAGCTGCTCTTAGCAAAAGTGTTTTCTCATTAACAGATTTCCCAGGGAAAACAATTCTCCCATGTCAGTAGCAAGAATCACTCTTCTGCAGAAGCGCTGGTTTATTTGATGTTCTGGTTGTGGGGCATCGAGGAGCAGGTAGTGCCCCCCTTTTCTTCTCTGGCTCCTGGCTAATTCTCAGCCACACGTTTGGCCTCCTGCTAATCCTAGGCCTCAGAGAACACGTTTTAGGGACCACACTTAAGTTAGATTGTTTTATGGTCTTCTTCTAACCTTACTTTTTCTTTGCCCAGGATTTCTCGCTTTTTTATTTTCATCTATTATTAATTCCATTTTGATGATACGGAAACGTATCTTTTCCTTTAGCCACCAGTGTTTAGGTGGAGCTCCCGCCGGCAGGCTCGGGGCTCAGCTGGGAGGGTAGCTCTGGAAGCAGCCTGGAAAGGAAGGCCCAGTTCTTCGGGGGCCTGGGTTGAATTGTGTCCTCAATTCTGGGGACAGTGGGAATCTAGGAAAGGTGTTGGAGCAGGGCAATGTCTCCCGGGGGATCTTTGGTTTCAGGAAGGGCAGCTTGGGTTGCTCCTCAGTAGTGAACACGAACAGGAGCCCCCGGGGTGCGGTGGGACGCACCTCCTGATTCCGCGGGTGAGACGGAGGCCAGGCCCTCTGCATTTCTGGGAAGCTGCCAGATGGTGTCAACGCTGCGGGGGGCCGAATCCTATTTGAATAGCAAGGGCGCAGCCTGAGTGAGGAAGAGACTGGCGGCAAACAGATTGGACAGAAGCGGCTTCATGACACGGGGCAGCCACAGCTTGATCAGCTGCCCCTGTAGCCGGTGGGGTATCCCCGCCCTCCGCTGCCCTGGAAGGAGCCCTTGGCTAGGTCAGGGCCGTGGGAGTCTTGGCCGGGAGCCACCTCCGCCAGGCGCGGCCCCTCCCAGGGGCTCTTCCTGCTTCTCCAGAGCCCACGCCCCGCCCCGCCCCGCCCCACCTGGCTCCGCTGCACCTGCAGCCGCCGCGCCGGCCCGGGACACCTGCCCCTCCACGGCCGCGCAGGCGGAGGATGGCACTGCAGGTGGCGAGGCTGCTGCACTGGGCGTCCGAGGAGGTCTGGGGAAGGAGGCAGCTGGCAGAAGGAAAGCCAGACGGCGGCGGCAGCAGCTTAATAAAGGGGGTCTCCAGAAAACTGTGGTCCAGGCAGGTGGCTGGGAGCCGGGTGAGCCCTTTCGGAGAAGGGGCAGCGCTGCTGTCTTAAAGAGCAGCTGAGCCAAAAACAGAGGCCGGGGGTGGGGGACAGAGGGGTCACCACTGCCTGGACAGTGCTGCGTCCTGCGCAGGACCGGCAGCCCGAGGCGGAGACGAAGGCGGATAGCAGGGACTCCTGGCCTTGCGTCTTGAGAGAGCGCACTTTGGCCTGCATCTACACACACACAGGTTACAGTTGAACTGAAAAGGAGTCGGCTTTTCTGTACAGAAGATAAAATGACTGTAGTGTGTGTGTTTTTTGAAAGAGCTGTTAGAAAGCTAAGTTTTTCTCATTTCAGTGAGAGTTCCCCCTTGGATTGTTTGTGTGTGTGTTCAGTTCAGCCACTGAAATCTCCGTGATTTTTAAAGCCCATTCGGTCCAAAATGAGTCATCCTGAATGATATGTGGATTAGCATAAAGATCTGTACTTGAGTAGTAAGTTACAGTAGTAGATCCTTCCTTCCTTTCCTCCCTTCTTTCTCTTTCTTGTTTTCTTTCTTTTTTCTTTCTTTCTTTTTTTCTTTCCTTCTTTTTCTTTTTTCAATGGAAATTCTTTTTTCCATTCCTTTTCTGTTTCTCTGTCTCTCCTTTTCCTTCTTTCTTGTGTGAAAGGCATAGGGGCAACTAGCTAAGACTGTGAAATTCAAATCTCTTTCTTTCTCTTCTTTCTTTCTTTCTTTCCTTCCTTCCTTCCTTCCTCCCTTCCTCCCTTCCTTCTTTTCTTCCTTTTTTATTCCTTTCTTTCTTTCTCAAGTATTGCCCAAACATTAAATGCCAGTTATGTATCCCATGGAGATCTCCTTTGAGATTTAACCTCAACAGCTACTCTCATTTTCCATGAGCTGTTGGGTCATGCAGCCCTAGTTGAAGGACTGCATGAGTCTCATTCCTAGGAAATAATTACCTGGGATTTACTGTTACATGAACACCAACACACTAGTAAGTATTAATTCTTTAACGTTTCTATTTAAAGAAAACATTACTCAAATGCCAGAAAAGGAGGTTTAGTTTTATTGATTTGGATTAGACAGCTGGTGAAAACATTGAGATTCCTCTGGACATGCATGTAGTATATGGCCGTGGGAATAGGGCAGATTAATGACACTGCAAAAAAGCAAACAACTGCCAAACTTGGAATGTAGCTACACCAAACATGGGAAAATAAGTGTAACGGTCCTGGACACAGTGTCTACCTAGTAATTTAAATGATCTGCAAAATGTATTCACTTTCCCAGACCTCTCTCCCACCTAATCCTACTCCAATCTATCCTACCTCAGGAAATCTTTAATTTGGGATAACTCGACTGAATCCTACTTAGACATTACTGTTAAAAACTTCAAGAAAGAGCAAAAAATCTCCTCACCATGCCTGCCACTGTATCAAAATGAAACAAACTAATTGCCTTACTTATGCAAAAGCTGGCCTGGGGAGGATTCCTTGAACCCAGGAGTTCAAAACCAGCCTGCATAATATGGCAAGAGCCTATCTCTACAAATATATATACACACATATATATAATATATATTTACATATTATATATATTATATATATGTATAAAAATTAGCTTGGCACAGTGGCATACACTTGTGGTCCCAGCTACATAGGAGGCTGAGGCAGTAGGATTGCTTGAGTTCAGGAGGTCAAGGCTGCAAGTGAGGTGTGTCCATGCCACTGCACTCCAGTCTAAGTGACAGAGTGACACTCTCTCTCAAAAAAGGGAGTCTGGGGGATTTGGGGCAGTGCTGATAGACTCAAATTCATTAAGTTGCTCTGAGAAATTCATCCTGGTTTTTAAAAGCATATGTATAGGTATGGAATCTGTACACAAACATTTCCCAACCTGGATCTTAAACCCTCTTGTTGCCCATTTAAAAACATGCAGACATATGCATGCTGATCCTATATATTTAAGCATAAATGAAGGTCTTTTGAAAATTAAGGAACAAATAATAATTCCTTGCGTTTTCTATATTATGCTGCACTTTACAATACTCTTACAAGCAGTTTTCACCTAGGTCTTTATGCAAATCTAGAGAAAGACAAGGAAGGTTTTATCCCTCCAATTTTATGGCTAAAGAGTCTCAAAGCAATTATATCACCTTCCCAAGTCAACTGCCATAAAAAGCAATGACATGATTGGATGCGACTTTGTTTTGGGTGCACTTTTCTCACTTCATGATTCTTGGACACAGGCTATAAGAAAAGACATTAAGGACAAATAGTGTCTGGAGTCGAGCTGAGGTTTTTTTTTTTTTTTTCTTCGAGGAAGAAAAGGGGGCTGTGCAGGTGCAGCGGTGAATGCCTGTAGCCCAGCTACTCGGGAGGCTGAGGCTGGAGGATGGCTTGAGCTCAGGAGTTTGAGGTCAGCCTGGGCAACATAGTGAGACCCCATCTCTACAAAACCAATTTTTTTAAAGAAAACAAAAAGGTGGGAAAGTAAAAACTATCAAGTATGTTTCCTTTCAAAATAAGCATATCTCTTTGCCCAGCCATAGCAGAAAGTACTGTAAAGTAATTCTTAAATGAAGTTATTATCTAAAATATCCTATAGTGTTTCTTTTTAATATCTATATTCATGTTTAACATGTTCTACATGTGTATGTGTTTCTCCCAACAGAATTGTGAGTTCTGTGAGGCAAGAATTCTGAGTTTTCCCCTCTATGTCCCCAGCATTGAAACCAATGTCTGTCACATAATACGTGCCACTACATATAGGTTGAACTGAAGTAGAAACCATGTTTTTTCATTAATTATCTAAACATGGTGGCTGGGACAGAACACACATTTAATAAGCATTTCTTTGACAAATAAGTGAATGAATGATTAAAGGATATTGATACTCCCTGTCAGAAAATACCAAGACACATAGTGATCTAAAATAATATACAGATAAAGGGGTCTCTTTTCTTATTTAATATAGAATATAGAATAATCAAAATATCCTAGATTCTTGAACAAATCCAATTGGAATGACATTAGCAAGGATTGAACCCATTCCAAACAAGAATGATTCTTAATGGAATTACAAAAATCAGTGGGAACTATATCTCTTCTTAAGCAAAAGCGGTCATTTTGTCCTAGTGGCATGAGCAGGAGTCCTCCACGTGCACAACACCCGACAGGAAGTCCAAGCCTGCAGTGAGCATCTAATTTTGGATCTACACTGCGGTCTTCTCATCATCACATGTTTTATGGACAGAAACAAGTATTACATCAAATATAGCGACTGAGTCCCTGGAGACAGCAATGCGACAGAACTCCCTCAGCTGGCATGCAGGTGAAGGAGAGCATCGTGTTTGAGATGGAAATACTGTGAAGTTTGGAGTCACATTGCCTTTCTTCCAACACCAACTTTAGTTAAAAGTGGAAGTGACCACAGATGCTGAAGGACAAAATTCGTCATCTGTGAGGTATTCTGTATTTACTGTATCATTTATTGATGATCCTGTATTTTCTGTCAACTCTCCATATAGCTGAAATTGCAGAACTTTACAAATAACATAAACAGGACAGAGAGGAAAACGGGCATGGCGTAGGCATCATGTGTAGCGTGGCCGTCCAGCATAGTTAGTCATGCCAAGACTGTTCCCTGCTGGCCTTGCCTTGACCCCTGCCACTCCCTGCATAGTGAGGGGCCCCACTCTTTGCAATTATTGCTACTGGAATTCCATGCTGTTGGAATTTCATGTCTTATTTTCAACTAGGCCTGCAGCCTATCCAGAAAACATTTCCAAAGTGGTAGTAGCATTGAATTTTTTTCTCTTTCCTTTCCACCTCTAGCTTCCAGAAAATTCAAAGATCTCTACATAATAAAAACAAAATACTCATGTCTCTAGAAGAGATAGCTAAAGTGCTTTCTTTCCTGGGTTCTACCACAATTAGCAAAGTGTCTTGGTCCATTTTTATAAACATGGTTTATAATTACACAGAAGCTTCATAAAATATTTTTGTATCCTATTTTCAACCTCACAGTCTCCTTAGATGTAAGTAGGAAGTATGGAGCCATTTTCTCAATGATAAATGAAGGTTCTGAGCCATAAACTCCTGATGGAAAATTCAGTGTACTAAATACTCTGTAGTATTGCCCATATGTAATACCCACAGGTTTCAGAGTGCAGGGTGTGTGAAAATAAGTGTCTATAATTTGGTCAGTATCAAACCCCCCAAAACAGTGTTTATGTTCTCTAATTTTGTCCTACTGGTTAATAAAGAATATTTTAAGAAGATTATGTGGTCCCTTTCATTTTTAAATAAGCAACCTAGTTACCATACATTGTCTTTGGATTTGAGGCAGCTTAGTTCTTTGTATGAGGGCAGTTTGCATCGTTCTCATATTTGCGTTTCGGGAAAGTATGATCAAATGTAGACTTATATCAGTGGAGTAGGAGTGTTTCTACTTATCATAAGCTTGGTCTTCGATATGTAGTAGAGAACAGCTCTCTAACCATTTTTGTATGGGGCATAATATTATTCTACAGAGTTGTGGCAATCAGCATTCACAGAGTCAACAAGCTTCAGCTGAGGTAGCTGTGCAAGTAAATGTATGACCAGGAAATACTATAAATATCTTTCCTTTTATACTTCAGATCCTATTCTTTACAGTTAGAACCAAAAATAGACACACTAGTGTTTTACTCCTGTTCTCATTTATTTACCCAGGTTACTATTAGCTATCCCCTTGCCCTCTGGTTACAAGAGGTGAAATAGAAGCATGCTATACGGTATTAGGACAGGCAGGGATAAACCGCGGGAAGAACATCAAATATGCATGAACAAATGATACAACTCCTCCAAGAGCTGAAATGAGAGAAATGAAGGAAAAACATGTACCTGGCTTTGGAGAATCCTAAAAGATACTTAAAAACTGAGAAGAAATTGGAACTATTGCCTCTCCAAGGTAAGGAATGCCACCCTGCAGTAGATCAGACGTCTATTCATTCCCTGGCTCTGGGGAGCATATTGAGGTGGAAGGTGGAGGATGTCAGCCTGCCCTACCTCCCTCTGGAGCCTATTCACAGACTCATCTGGGATGCACCTGCCTATCACAGAGTCATACTTGCTGTGAGATGTCCTCAAATTGGCCACTATCAAGGTTCCAGAAATTCTTTCGAATTCTATGATTACATGTTTCAACACATACATTTGTATATATTCTTATGGTTTTAGGGACTCCCAGGAATCTTGTTTCCTAAGTGATGGAGAAACCTCCTTGGAAAACTCATTCTAAGGGAAAGAGATTCAAGGTGCTGAAGCTCAGTTGTTGGAAAATATACTACGACTGGAGTAAACTACTGCATCTAAGTACAATACATTTTGTGTTACACTAGATTTTCTTCGGGGCCAACCCCTATAGACCCATGCAAGAGGGAAAAAAAGCCTGAAAGAGTGAATGTTGATTCACTAAAATGTTGATATGATATTGAAAGCATCACACTGCATTACGTGGGAAAATAACAACTAAATTCCAGGTGAAGAGTAGTATAGAGATATCCAGTACAGTGGCCTGGGTAGTGGGTGCGGTCACCATATAAGGTAGGAACAGAATTGTGAGACAGAGAAAGAGGAGAGCCTATGTTCCTTTCTTTTTCTTAACTCTTCTTTTTCCCTTTTCTTCCCATTCCTTCAAAGTGACTTTAACCTTGAGTTTCCTTCTTCATGTCTTCATGACTTCATTTGTTCATTTAGCCAAGCACTAGTGAATACCTGCACAGTACCCAGCACTTAGCTAACCTCAGGGTAGATGTAGATGAACAAAGCATACCTTTACCTTTAGGAAAACTCACAGTCAATAGCAAAGGCTTCCTTTCAGCCCTAATATCATTTTATAATTCTGCATATAACACCCACAGTAACGGTGACAGCAATGTTGGTGAAGTAAAACACACATTGTCTTGTGTTTGTCAGCTCTTCCTGCCTGCAAAATACACCAGGGAATGGGCTAGAGGAATTTCACTGTGTCACACCATCTTAGCACTAAAGCAAGTCTTGTTTTTGGAACTTTTATTTTAAGTTCAGGACTGCATGTGCAGGTTTGTTGCATAGGTAAACTGTCATGGGGTTTGTTGTACACATTATTTTATCACCCAGGTATTAAACCTAGTACTCATTAATTATTTTTCCTGATTCTCTCCCTCCTTCCATCCCCCATCCTCTAATAGGCCCCACTGTGTGTTGTTCCCCTCTGTGAGTTCATGTGTTCTCCTCATTCAGCTCCCGCTTATGAGTGACAGCATGCAGTATTTGGCTTTTTATTCCTGCATTTGTTTGCTAAAGATGATGGCCTCCAGCTCCATCCATGTCCCTCACATTTTTATGACTGCATAGTGTTCCATGGTGTGTATGCACCACATTCTCTTTATCCAGTCTATCATTGATGCCTTTGAGAACAGTGCTGCAGTGAATATACACATTCATGTATCTTTATAATAGAATGATTTATATTGCTTTGGATATATGCACAGTAATGGGATTGATGGGTCAAACAGTATTTCTGTCTTTAGGTCTTTGAGGAATCGCCACACTGTCTTCCACAATGGCTGAACTAATTTACACTCCCATCAACAATTTATTAGCACTAATTTTTCTCTGCAACCTTGTCAGCATATGTTATTTTTTTGTTTTGACTCTTTAGTGACAGCCATTCTGATTGTTGTGAGATAGTATTTCATTGTGGTTTTGATTTGCATTTCTCTAAGGATCAGTGATGTTGAGCTTTTTTTCATATTGCTGTTGGCTGCATGTATGTCTTCTTTTGAAACATGTCTGTTTGTGTCCTTTGCCCACTTTTTAATGGTTTTTTTTTTCTTGTAAATTTGTTTAAGTTTCCTATAAATGCTGGATACTAGACCTTGTTGGATGCATAGTTTGTGAAATTTTTCTCCCAATCTGTAGGTTGTCTGTTTACTCTGTTGATAGATTCTTTTGCTATGTAAAGCTCTTTCATTTAATTAGATCCTGTTTGTCAATTTTTTCTTTTGTTGCAATTGCTTTTGTCGTCTTTGTCACGAAATCTTTGCCTGTTCCTATGTTCAGGATGGCATTGCTCAGGTAGTCCTCCAGGGTTTTCACAGTTTTGGGTTTTTCATTTGAGTCTTTAATCCATCTTGAGTTAATTTTTGTATAGGGTGTAAGGAAGTGGTCCAGCTTCAATCTTCTGCATATAGCTAGCCAGTTATGCCAACACCATTATTTGAATAAGGAACCCTTTCCCCGTTACCTGTTTTTGTCAGGTTTGTTGAAAATCAGATGGTTGTAGGTTTGCAGCCTTATTTGCCGGTTTTCTATTCTGTTCCATTGGTCTATGTGTCTGTTTTTGTACCAGCCCCATGCTGTTTTAGTTATTGTAGCCCTGTAGTATAGTTTGAAGTCAGGTGGCATGATGCCTTCGGTTTTGTTCTTTTTTATAGCAAGTATTTATAAATTACCTGGAGGAATCACTTGCACTGGTTGGGAATGTGCTTTATGATATTCTTCAGTCCCCCTAATGCTTCTGTAGGATCTTCCATAAGGCCTACACATGTCAAAGTGAATAGATTTGGTCCCTGGGGAACATGGGGTATAAATATGTTAAATGCTATAATAAAGGCATGCATACAGTGCTACAGGGGTTGAAGTGATGAAGCAACAACTCTGCCTAAAATAGGAGACTTAGTCAGAAAATGTAACTTTAAGAACGTTGTATGTGTGCACTCTCAAAGCACTGTACCTCAATGATCTTTCCCTTACTGTAGCACAAAGAGAAGAGAGTGAGACATTATCCCCTCTACCCACACGTTACAGCCCCGCCTTACTTAAGTTAATGAGGTTATTGCCTTCGACTTGAATAAGTTGTTAAATCGTACTCTTCAGTTTCTCACAGAACGTTGCCTGAGACCCAAAGCCAAGAGGGACAAGGCAGTGTGCCTATGCATTTTGAAGCTGTGACCACTATGCACAGTAATGAAATCCTGCTATGTATGTGGTCCCTGGACCTTCCCTCATCCACATCTATCATTGACTTATTGCCTGTAAAAGAGGGACTATTCATAAGAGCCTATATTTGAAATCAACCTAAGTGTCCATCAACAGATAAATGGGTAAAGAAAACGTGGTACATATACACCATGGAATACTATGCAGCCACAAAAAAGAAAGGAATCATGTCCTTCACAGCAACATGGGTGGAACTGGAGAACATTACGTTAAGTGAAATAAGCCCAGCACAACCAGCACAAAAAGACCAATTTGACATGTTCTCACTCATTTGTGGGAGCTAAAAATTAAAACAATTGAACTCATGGAGCTAGAGAATAGACGGTTACCAGAGGCTGAGAAGGGTAGCAGGGGTAGGGGATAGTGGAGATGGTTAATGAGCACAAAAATATAGTTAGATAGAACTAATAAGATCCAGTGTTTGATAGCACAACAGGGTGACTACAGCCAACAATAACTTACTGTACATTTTAAAATAACGAAAAGAGTGGAATTAGAATATTCTTAGCCCAAAGAAATGATCTTTCCTTAGGTGATGGACGCTCTATTTACCCTGATGTGATTATTATGCATTGTGTGCCTGTATCAAAACATCTTATGTACCTCATAAATTATACACCTACGATGTACCCACCAAAATTAAAAAATCAAAAAACATTAAAAAGTATGTAAAAAAAAGAGGGGTCTATGGTTTGGGGGCTTCTTTTCTGTATTAGTTTGCTAGGGCTGCAGTAATAAATTAACACGCACTGGGTGGTTTAAGCAAAATAAATGTATTCTTTCACAGTTCTGGAGTATGAGATTGCAGTGTTGCCAGGGTGGGTTCCTCCTGGGGCTGTGAGGGAGGATCCCCACCAGATCTCTCCTGGGCTTATTAATGGCCGTCTTCTATCTCTTTATATTCCTTCCACGCATGGTTCCCTGTGTCTACATTTCCACTTTTTTTTAAATTGCGACAGTGTCTTGCTCTGTTGTCCAGGCTGGAGTGCAGTGGTGTGTTCTCAGCTAACTGCAAACCCTATCTCCTGGGTTCCAGCAATCCTCCCATTTCAGCTTCCGGAATAGCTGAGATGACAAGCCCACATCACCACACTTGACTAATGTGTGTGTGTGTGAGTGTATGTGTGTGTGTGTATTTTTAGTAGAAATGGGTTTTTACGATGCTGCCCAGGCTGGTCTCTAACTCCTGAGCTCAAGTGATCCTCCTACCTCGGCCTCCCAAAGTGCTGGGATTACAGGTGTGCACCACTGCACCAGGCCTATTTTCAATTTTTATATTGGGTTTGGACCCACCCCATTGGCCTGGTTTTAAGTTGATCATCTGCAAAGGACCCATCTCCAAATAAAGTCCCACTCTGAGGTACTCAGGGGTTAGTTACACTTCAAAGTATTTATTTTGAGAAACATAATTCAACTCATAGCAGCCCATTCTCTGACACTTAAAGATTCCTGTCCTTCTCATATGAAAAATATATTTACCATATCCCAACATCTCCAAAAGCCCGAATGCAGTCCAGCGTCAAGCCTAAGTTCAAAACCTCATCTAAATATCTCATCAAATATGGGTGCAACTCAGGCTTTGATTCACCCTTTAGCAAAATTCTCTTTCTGCTGTGGATCCATGAAAGCAGACTACATATCTACCTCTAAAATACAATGATGGAACAGGCATAGAATAGACATTTCCATTCCATAAGGGGGAGATCAGAAGAGAAAAAAAAAAAAAAAAGGTCACAAATCCCAAACAAGTCCCAAAACTATCAGGGAAAATTCTCTTCAATTCCAGACGTCAGAAGAATCTTCTCTGGCTAGATTATCTGCCCTCCGGTCCTCTGAGCCTTTCATTGTCCCCTCACCCACTCTTGGGGACTTTGTGTGGGAGTCAAGACTTGTCAGCGCCAAGTTGTGGGTTTTCAACTTTGTGGGGAGTGCAGAGGAGACTGGGGTGCACAGAGACTGGAGTAAAACTCTCACCTGAATACGCAATGCTGGGGCCTGGCTAGAGCTGCCCTGGAAGGAGAGAGAGCAGTGGCCTCTCCCACAGTCAGGTGGTTCAAACCCTCTGGATATATCTCTGAAGCGGAGGCATGTGGTGGAAGGAGGTGGAACACAGTCACCCTGGAATGACCCTGTCAGAGCAGGCGGCGTTGCAAGTGATGATATCAAGGGCGTTTACACCTGGGAAGGGCACCCAAAATGGAACCTCAAGGAGTCATCGAGAGATGCAATTCCCCACAACAGAGAAGGCGGCCCTGCTGCGATGGGTTCATTCTTATAATGACCCACCAAGGGGACCCAGCAGCTGGAATCCTGGCATGTCATGGGGCATTTAGCAGCCAAGTGAGAAGCACACAGCATCAGCTATGTGAAGAAAGACCTTTGCCCCTTTCTCTTCCAAGCCCTTCCCATCCCTCAGCAGCCAGAAGGCAGGATGGAGAGGCAGGAGTATAAAACATCAGAACTGCCACCTTGCCTCTAACTCACAGTCAGCCAAAGCTAGACCTGAGGGACGATCTCTAGGCTGGTGGGAAGAGAATCACAGAGCTGTGTCCTGATCACACTGCACTTCTTCCAGCCTGTCAAACGCACCCTTGACACACCCAAGCATAGATCCAAACGGTGCTCGGGACCAAAGGAAAATCATGTTAATTTCTATTATAACATGGACTATCTGCTGCTGTGGGAGAAAAAAAATAATGAGGAATCTGATACTAACCCAGGTTAAAAGAGCATTACTGGGTCTGAAGTGGACTGTGGATACCTGTAGGCAACTTGGATTGCTTTATGTGCTTTTCTTGTATTTCACGTTTCTACAGGAAATATGTGCTGCCTTTAAATGGAGGATGAGAAAACAATAAATACCACGAAGGAGCAAAGTCACAATGAAATAACTCTACTTTAAAATATAATAAACCCACAGACTTAAGAGAATGAAGCCAAAATAATTTTCCCTAGTTTATGAATCTATAGCAGTGACATTTTTCGTCCTGGAAAAACGACATAAGGTTAAGTGCAGAACTGACCTTGGAAGTCATCTAGTCCAAAATGTTCATGCTATAGGTGAGGATTTTAAGGGCCAAGGTGATCAGCCCCGTTCCTAAGATCACATGGCTGATTCATGTTAGGATGGGGGCAGGAGACAGAGTCTCCCTGGCTCAGACCCCACTTCTCTCACAGGCGTGTCTCTCTAAGAAGCAGCCTGGGTCCTCTTTTTTTTTTTTTTTTTTTTTTTTTTTTTTTTTTTTTTTTTTTTTTTGAGACGGAGTCTCCCTCTGTCGCCCAGGCTGGAGTGCAGTGGCACAATCTCAGCTCACTGCAAGCTCCGCCTCCCGGGTTTACGCCATTCTCCTGCCTCAGCCTCCCCAGTAGCTGGGACTACAGGCACCCGCCACCTCGCCCGGCTAGTTTTTTGTATTTTTTAGTAGAGACGGGGTTTCACCGTGTTAGCCAGGATGGTCTTGATCTCCTGACCTTGTGATCCGCCCGTCTCGGCCTCCCAAAGTGCTGGGATTACAGGCTTGAGCCACCTGCGCCCAGCCTAAACCTGGGCCCTCTTGCCATCCATCCTCCCCACCTCCCACTTGTCTGTAAATACCTTTCGATTTTGCACGGCAGCTAATAGCTACTCTAATGATGACCACAGGTTGGTAGAATTTTTAGTGAACGTCCTCTCCAAGGAAAGGTCACTCTATTTCTTGTTGATGCTACGATTACTTAGACTTTAATGATTACCTGTGCTTCACACATCTCTGCCTATACCTTATATTATTTGGAATAACACAAGTAATGCACGTGTTTTCAAAGCTGACAGGCAGAGACAGAAAGAGCTATTGATGCCTCGAGGACCAGAAAGAAAAACAACAGCAGATACCTAAGTTCAAGAGTCAATTACGGCAAAATTTAGTTGATTACAGGACTCATGGGTCGCGGGGAGTGGGTAAAGCAACCTGGCCACACAGCTTGGTGATTTAGAAAGAGTCCTGGCCAGGGCTTTCCCTCACCCTGTCAAGGTGGAGGGGAGACGCTGCACCTGACAAAGCCAGTGATTCCCTGTTCCCAGTGAGGCCTATCCACAGCCACCATCCTCCTGCACTTGTACTAATCAAGGGCCAGAAATCTACCGGACACATGTTTGCCTGAATTACCAGCTCTCCCTGTCCCCTCTTGTCTGTATCAACGAAAACAATGACACATTCATAGCTATTCACATGGATGTTTTCTCTAGCTAAGAAGTGATTAAGACAAACAAATCAGGATAATAGCCATGTTTTGAAGAAATCCGATTTGGCAAATTTTAAAACTGTGCTTTCAAAATTGACTATCCATTCTTTTTTATATTACACTTCCAAACACACACACATACACACTTACAATCACACATTTGGAACCATACATGTCTTCTTTGGTGTATAAGACAAAGATGCTGATACAAAGGAAACAATGTCTCCAGGAGACACTGGCTCCTCTCCCTTCATGTGTAGACTGCAACTCTAGGACTTGCACTCCAGCACTGGTGTAGGCTCTGCCTCTGTCTTTGATTTAGATGGGAGAGGGCAGGAGCCATCTCCCCACCCCAGGCCCTGAAGCCCCCCGCACTCTTTTTTGGAGCTGAGAAAGAACCACAGCAGCTGAGACAGCAGGCCACACTGGGTGATGGTGCAGCTTGCTCAACAAGAAAAATAACTGTTTGGAGGGAAATTATTTAACTCCATTTAAAAATTCCCTGCATTGTCTAGTTAAATGTCTTTTTAAAGAGCATATTCCTCCCACTGAAAAATGGTTGAATAAATATATTTTAATAAAAATAAGGTTTATTTAAACTGTAAAAGATAGGAAGTTCTAGCCAATGCCTGGTGAACAGGAACAGTGTGAACATGTGAAACAGTGTGATCTGAAACCACAGACATCCCTCTTGGAGTTAGCTCCAATGTTGCATGTGTATATTCTGTGTGTGTATGTCTGTGTGTGTGTGTGTGTGTGTGTGTGTGTGTATTCATTTGTGTGCTGGGTCATGATATAAAAATTCATTTCATGTGTCAGGTCATAGTCAAAATAAGTTTGGAAGCCCCTGCCCTGTGCTATCCTGCCCTACTGATCCTCTGTGTTTTCCTTAATTGTGACAAAGATGAAACTACAGACGCAGAAAGAGAAGAGTCATGCTTGTTTGCATTGCAAAGGGAAGTGGATTTTGTCCTAATGGTGAAGGGCATCCCGAGCAAACCTGACGTTGGCAAGTCCCATGGTCCCTGTTGCATGTTGGAATGAATAGTCTGTCTGCAGAGTGGAAACAGGGAGATCAGTTTGGTGTCCATAACTAAAAAGTGTGTAGAGCATAGAGGAAAGCTGAAACACACACTGATGGTCAAAACACGCAGGAGGAAGTGAACTTAGGAGTGACTGGAGTGGGAGAATTGACTGAGCTTACTGGGGTATGTGAGCAAATATGAAAATCCCTTCATACAGTAATAGTTTACACAGTAGTGACAGTATGCCAGGAACTCTTTCAGGCACAGAAGAAGAAATATTAAAATAATAAAAGACTCCATTTGTAAACATCCTATTGTGCGTAGCACTGTTCTAAGCACTTCATATGTATTTAATCATTATAGCAATTCTAACAAATCAAGCAGGACCTGGACTGTGTCTCCGCATGCGTGGTGGGGGCAGGGGGGAGAGTGTGTGCGCGCATGCACATGATGGAATGATTACTGGTATCCTATTTTACAGACTGGAAAATGGAGTCACAGGAAAAGTTAAATAACTTGTGTAAAAGACACTATCAAGAGAATGAGAAAACAAGCCACAGACTAGGGGAAGTTATTTGCAAAAGACATGTCTGAGAAAGGACTGTTACCCAAAATATACAAAGAAATCTTAAAGCTTCACAATAAGCACATGAAAAACCTGACTAAAAGATGGGCGGAAAACCTGAAGATACATATTACTAAAGAAGATATACAGAGGGCAAGTAAACATTTGAAAAGACAGTCCATCTCATATGCCACTAGGGAAATGTAAATTACAACGAAAATGTGATAGCACTTCACACGGAGTAGAATGGCTAAAATCTAAAATAGTGACGACACCAAATTCTGGAATAGACGTAGAACAGTAGAAACTCCCATTCATCACTGTTGGGAATGCAAATTGGCATAGTCACTTTGGAAGACAGTTTGAAAGTTTGCTATGAAATTATACAACCCCTTACCACACAATAGAGCAGTCTCACTCTTTGGTATTTACCCAAGCAAGTTGAACACTTACATCTACACACAAACCTGCACAAGGATGCTTATAACAGATTTTGTTCATCATTGCCAAAACATGGAAGCAGCCATGATGTCCTTCTGTAGGAGGATGGATAAACTGTGGTATATTCAGACAATGGAATGTTATTTATTGCCAAAAAGAAATTAGCTATGAAGCCATAAAAAGACATGGAAGAACATAAAATGCATATTGTTAAGTTAAGGAAGCCAATCTGAAAAAGCTACATACTGTATGGTTCCATATATTTGACATTCTGGAAAAGGCAAAACTATTGCCATGGTAAAATAATCAGTTGTTACCAAGGGCTTGGAGGGGTGAAGGATGAATAGCTGGGTGGAGCATAGATGATTAGGGCCATGAAAATAATCTGCATGACACTATAATGATGGATACCTGCCATTATACACTTATCCAAATCCACAGAATGTACAACACCAAGAGTGAGCCTAATGTGAACTATGCACATTAGATGATTATGATGTGTCAATGTGGATGCACTGATCATAAGAAACGTACCACTGTAGTGGGGCATATTGACAGTGGGGGTGATTGTGTATGTGTGGGGATAGAGACTATATGGAAGGCTCTGTACTTTCCATTCATGTTTGCTGTGAACCTCAAACTGCTCTAGAAAATAAAGTCTATTTAAAAAACAGAATATACATCTCATACGAATAGTTTGAAAAGACATGCATTTTGGAGGCAGTACGTTTGTGGAATTCTCTGGGCATTGATAACTAAAAGTCAAGCGCTACATGGTGACAGCCACCAGGGGAAAAAGAAAAGATATTGGAACCAGAATTTTCAATCCGAGGCAGAATGCTTCAGAGCCATAACTCTGAACACCTAAGCCAGTGTTTTCCAAACTTCAGTGGTGCCTCATTAATAGTGCAATTCAGTGGGTTTTAACTAGCATTTAAAGAAATGGAATGGAATAGAATAGAATAAAAAAATAGTGCAAATTGCACATAAAAGAGAGATATCGATTTGTGACACTTTGGTTTCTGCTTTATATGTGTATAGCATGAGCACTGGGTCATGATGTAAAAAGGTGTTTTATAAAGTAGGTCATGATCAAAATAAATTTCAAAGCTGCTGCCCTGTGCTGTACTGCCCAACTGCTCTGGCTTTAATGGATCACACTCTCTAGTGGGTAATTCAGAGAATAAATGAGTTAAAAGATTACCAACATTATTTTAGCTATTGGAGCATGTTCTGATGAACCAAACAGGGTAACAGCATCCACTGGTTCATTGTGTGTGTGTGTGTGTGTGTGTGTGTGTGTGTGTGTTCAAGGTAGGATTGTTCAATCTATACTAATTACCAGGTCTAAGGAACACTTAAGAAGGAATGTCCAGTAGACAGAAGATACCCAGATCCAAATTCAGGATTTAGGGCTGAAGCTGAGATAAATAGATATAGCTAACAATGAGGAGTGAACTCATTTCAGGAGAATAGGTAAAGCGAGAAAAAAGGAAAGGATCCTACCTTATAACTTCATTTCAGAGATGGGGAATGCGTGTGGTTGGAATGCTTCTAAAAATGGCGTTCAATCAATCAAATAAGTCAAATATTTACCCAGTGATATTTTTAGCATATTACTTGCTTAGAAAAATGCTTCTTACCTAAGAAAAAGGGACAATTCTTACTCTGGCTGTGTTATAATTTTAAGAGATATCATGAAATATTTCTTTATGTAATAGTCCTTTTACGTGAAGTTTTCTTTATAAAGATGGAATTATGGAAAGACAAAAATCTCAGCAAAAATAGAGTCATTTGTGACTCTAATCAGATGTGACTCTTAAGACTCTGAATATTATGCATCCAACAATGTTTATGGTTAATAAACAAACTACATATCTTGCTTATAAATAAGTACATAGACAGACAGACACACAACGATGAAGTGAATATTGGCTCTAAAAAGATAACCAATGGTCCTAGTTATGATATACATTCAGTGGTTTAAAAAACAGTAGACATATTTCCATTTTACTAAATTTGATTTTCAAGAGGTGTATTATTAAAGGCCATATTTTCTACTTGGTAGCCTAAAATTCCTCTAAATAATTGGTTACTGTTAACGTGGCAAACACTTGTTTTCAGAAGTAACTATTATTCCTGTAAGAAGCATGCATACTCTCAGACATGTTCCCATATTTTTAAAAAAAGTTATACTTGCTTAAAAATTTTCCCTTAGGGAGCAAAAAATAAAGTATACAGATTATTATTTTTTTCATTCCTCGCTCGACTACGTCTAACAACATTAAATATGTGGGGTGAGTCCATGCTACAAAATAGCAATCTAGTTAATCTTTTGTGAAAATTGCCTGGCCTCTCCTACATTACAGGGGGATTCAGCTGTAGTACCCGCCTGTACCGCCTTCAGTGCCTGCTTTAGCAACCCCAATCTTTGCTTTATCGTCTTTAACAAATGGCTCATGTTGCCTCGAACAGAAATTACGTTTCTTGTTCGAAAGAGCAGATTTTAACTTTTATTTCCTCTAAAAAGATCGCAGCACTATGAGAATAAAATCTTTTATTTTCACTAACACTATATTCAGATCATTCTCATTTTAAAGCTAAGCATGATTTTTGCTATAGCATAAAGATAGCAAATAATATGGAATTTGCCAAAGATTTTCAAATGCATTCTCTTTCCGAGGCCAAAATGGTAGGTACTCTCACACTTTGCAAGCAAATAATGAAGCTGAGCTGAAACATTTCAATCCCTTTTACAGTGTGGATTTGCCCTGCAGTTGTGGGGAGGTGGGTGTAGATTCACCTTGTGCTCCACCCCACCCTCCCTCCCGTGGTGTTCCCAATAGCTGAAAAACGTGTGAGGTAAGAGAAAAACAAGACCTAGTGCTCGCCGTGCGGGAGTGAAGATGAATTTTCACACACTGCCTTGGATTTTAGACATCTCCAGACTTTAAGTCACCCAGTATGAATGACTGTAAATTCTTTTGGTTCCTATGGCCCTGAAAAGAATAAATTGCCAGCATTACCAAGATTTAAATTGGTCTGAATATTCCAAGTACTGAATGCAGTGTTTTTCTTTAGGATGAGTAGGGGAAGTGGGTGACGGGGGCGGGAATAGGTTATCGCGATGGCGGTAATTTTTTCAAATAATGAAAACATGGTATTATTTTATGATATTAGAGTCCTCAGAGAAGATCCAATACTTAAGGAATGTAGTATTACTTGCAGGAGGGCACCTGAAAGGAAGCAGATTTGGATAGTTTTCCCAGTCCTACACGGCTGATTTATCTGGTGAAGGGATCCGGGCAGTGTCTTAAGAACTGCTCAAAGTTCCCAGACACCCAGCGCTGGGGGGTGTGGAGAAGGCGAGGATGGCGACAGACAATACCTAGGAAGCGGTAGTGTTCTTTAATTGCCCCCAGAATATCTGTAGAGGCAGCAGGGACTCGATAAAGAAACACAAAGGAGACGAACACGGCGCGATCGCCGGGGTCCGCGGCTGCTCTGTGGGGCCCAGCGCGCGCCCGGTCGCGGCTCCCCGGCGCCAGCGCACCTTTCCACCTCCAGGGGAAATATTTAGACTGGAAACTCGAGTGCACCTTGTTTTTCTCTTTGGTTTATGAGTGACCCAGAAGGCTCACAACCGCACGATTTCAGGACGAGGCTGCCGGAGAAGAGCTGGCGACCGAGGATGGGGGAAGGACAAAGAGGAAGAGGAGGCCTGGGAAGGAGAAAGGAGCGGCGAGGGGCGGGGAGAGGAGGGGAGGAGGGGGCGGGGAGAGGAGGAGCGGGGAGCAGAGGGAGAAGGGAAGGAGGGCGCCGGGCCCCTCGCGGGGACGCCGGGCGGGGCGCGGGCGTGCTGGAGCCTGCGGGACCCAGACCCCGCTCCGGAGCCAGCCCTGGGAGTGGCCAGCTTGAACCCGAGGGCCCCGCAGACCGTTACTCCGGCCCCCGCCCGGGGCGGGGCTCGCGGGGCGCGGCGCAACCCAACCCGCACAGCCGCGTCCCCAAACACCACCGAGGAGGGAAAACAGACGGAGAAAAAGGACAAAACAGAAAAATGCAAACGGGGGAGGGAGCTCACCGCCTCTCGAGCTTTAAATTGATTTCTTTGCCTTACAAAAAGGGAGAAAGGGAAAAGGAGCGCAGAACCCACGTGCCGGGAAGGTTGTTGTCTTCAAGCGCCACCTTCCGTCGGCCAGGGCCGCCGCGGGGCTACCGGGCGGGCTCGGGGCCGGGACGCCGGGGAGCGGCCGAGCCCCGCGGGGTACACGCCGGGGAGCAGCTGCGCCCACCCCGGGGCAGGCCGGGCGCGGCGGACTCCGAGCCGGGCAGAGGCGGCAGTCTCAGGCTGGGCGCGTACCCGAGTGTGTGCACAAGGGGAGTGAGCGCGCGCCGTCCGCTGTCGCCGTCGGGCCTCCCGGGGACTGGGCACAAAGGTGCGCGGGGCCTCTCCCGGGACCCGGTCCTCGGTTCGCGCCGGCGCCCGGACCAGCCCGGTTCGCCCCTGGCCGCCCGCTCCCCGTGGTGCCGCGCGCCGCTTCCGAGCATCCCGGGGAGAGGCGCATCTGTGCACACACGCGGATTTTTTAAAAATAACATATTTCTAGACATGCCTCCTCTCCCCCCCACCCCCATCTTTGCAAAAGCAGCCCGGAGGGAGGGGTGGAGGGGCGGGGCCTCCGAGTTAATAAAGGGAGATGGGCGGAGCCGGCCCCCAGCCATTGGCTAGCCGGGGGAGTGATGTCACCCATATGACACCGTGATAACTAGTTGAGAGAGAGACCTCAACTTTTTGCAGAAGGAGCGCGCGCGCCTGGGTGAGCTCGGGATCCGGCTCTTGCGGTGGGAGCCACGAGCCGGAGAGAGGGGTCCCGGGCTGCCTCGACCGCCGTCGCCACCGCCTCTCCTGTCGCGACCGCAGCTCCCAGCGCGCCGGCGGCCGTCGCCGCCGAAGCCACCGCAGCCGCTGTGTGCAGCCTGGAAGGGGGGGCGGGGGGGAGGGGGGGAGCCGCGAAAGCGGGGTGCCGAGGACTTTGCAACTTGCCCAGGAAGGTGGAGGGGTGGGAGGGGGAGGGGGACCTCCGCACGAGACCCAGTGGCCCGGGTTGGAGCGTCCAGCCCCGCAGCGGATCATGGTGCAGCAGGCGGAGAGCTTGGAAGCGGAGAGCAACCTGCCCCGGGAGGCGCTGGACACGGAGGAGGGCGAATTCATGGCTTGCAGCCCGGTGGCCCTGGACGAGAGCGACCCAGACTGGTGCAAGACGGCGTCGGGCCACATCAAGCGGCCGATGAACGCTTTCATGGTGTGGTCCAAGATCGAACGCAGGAAGATCATGGAGCAGTCTCCAGACATGCACAACGCCGAGATCTCCAAGAGGCTGGGCAAGCGCTGGAAAATGCTGAAGGACAGCGAGAAGATCCCGTTCATCCGGGAGGCGGAGCGGCTGCGACTCAAGCACATGGCCGACTACCCCGACTACAAGTACCGGCCCCGGAAAAAGCCCAAAATGGACCCCTCGGCCAAGCCCAGCGCCAGCCAGAGCCCGGAGAAGAGCGCGGCCGGCGGCGGCGGCGGGAGCGCGAGCGGCGGCGCGGGCGGTGCCAAGACCTCCAAGGGCTCCAGCAAGAAATGCGGAAAGCTCAAGGCCCCAGCGGCCGCGGGCGCCAAGGCCGGCGCGGGCAAGGCGGCCCAGGCCGGGGACTACGGGGGCGCGGGCGACGACTACGTGCTGGGCAGCCTGCGCGTGAGCGGCGCGGGCGGCGGCGGCGCGGGCAAGACGGTCAAGTGCGTGTTTCTGGATGAGGACGACGACGACGACGACGACGACGACGAGCTGCAGCTGCAGATCAAGCAGGAGCCGGACGAGGAGGACGAGGAACCGCCGCACCAGCAGCTCCTGCAGCCGCCGGGGCAACAGCCGTCGCAGCTGCTGAGACGCTACAACGTCGCCAAAGTGCCCGCCAGCCCCACGCTGAGCAGCTCCGCGGAGTCCCCCGAGGGCGCAAGCCTCTACGACGAGGTGCGGGCCGGCGCGACCTCGGGCGCCGGGGGCGGCAGCCGCCTCTACTACAGCTTCAAGAACATCACCAAGCAGCACCCGCCGCCGCTCGCGCAGCCCGCGCTGTCGCCTGGGTCCTCGCGCTCCGTGTCCACCTCCTCGTCCAGCAGCAGCGGCAGCAGCAGCGGTAGCAGCGGCGAGGACGCCGACGACCTGATGTTCGACCTGAGCTTGAATTTCTCCCAAAGCGCGCACAGCGCCAGCGAGCAGCAGCTGGGGGGCGGCGCGGCGGCCGGGAACCTGTCCCTGTCGCTGGTGGATAAGGATTTGGATTCGTTCAGCGAGGGCAGCCTAGGCTCCCACTTCGAGTTCCCCGACTACTGCACGCCGGAGCTGAGCGAGATGATCGCGGGGGACTGGCTGGAGGCGAACTTCTCCGACCTGGTGTTCACGTATTGAAAGGGGCGCCCGCTGCTCGCTCTTTCTCTCGGCGGGTGCAGAGCTGGGTTCCTTGGGAGGAAGTTGTAGTGGTGATGATGATGATGATGATGATGATGATGATAATGATGATGATGGTGGTGTTGATGGTGGCGGTGGTAGGGTGGAGGGGAGAGAAGAAGATGCTGATGATATTGATAAGATGTCGTGACGCAAAGAAATTGGAAAACATGATGAAAATTTTGGTGGAGTTAAAGTGAAATGAGTAGTTTTTAAACATTTTTCCTGTCCTTTATTTGTTCCCCCCTCCCTTCCTTTATCGTGTCTCAAGGTAGTTGCATACCTAGTCTGGAGTTGTGATTTTTTTCCCAAAAAATGTGTTTTTGTAATTACTATTTCTTTTTCCTGAAATTCGTGATTACAACAAAGGCAGAGGGGGCGGGGCGGGGGAGGGGAGGTAGGACCCGCTCCGGAAGGCGCTGTTTGAAGCTTGTCGGTCTTTGAAGTCTGGAAGACGTCTGCAGAGGACCCTTTTGGCAGCACAACTGTTACTCTAGGGAGTTGGTGGAGATTTTTTTTTTTTTTTTTTTTTCTTAAGAGAACTTAAGGAACTGGTGATTTTTTTTTAAACAACAACAAAAAAAGGGACCATTGCAACTTTTGTTAATTTAATTTTTTTTTTTTTTTTTTTTGGAGGGAGAAAACTGATGTCTTCTATGCATCCGATTCTTAACAAAACTGCAGGGAGCTTGAAAAAATGCAGACTGTACAAACGCTTACAAAAAAAAAAAAAAAACTGTGAACTGACTTAAGATCAGAGTTTACTTTTCAGATCAAATTGTTTATGGTTTTACAAATGTGATTTCTACTTGCCAACTTTTTTTTTGTAACTTGTTCCCTTATACCTCCTTGATTGAATACCAGACAGCCTAGACCTCAGTACAAAAGGTATTGAAACATTTTTGATACATAACAGACCTCAGTCTTTTTTAAAAATTAATATATTTTCAGGCGTATTTTTGTACAGTGAAAAGGGAACATTCTTGCTGTGTTTTTTCAGTAAGACTTTCAGGCACTTCTTCCCTTTTGATTTCTTTTTTTTCCTCTGTTTTTTAGCATGCAAGTATGTTGGTACGTTATGTCCTGGTTTAAAAAGGATTAAAATTTTAAAATAATCCTTGCATCTAAAGGCCTTGTGGTTTAAAAAAAAAAGCAAACTTTTTTTTGTACAGCTATAGTAGAGATTTGTTCAATATTTGTAGGTAAAGATTTATTGAAAATGGTGATATAGACCTCAGAGCTGTTATCTTAGTTTAAAGATTGTATATGTACTGTACTATAGTAGGACTTTATGTATCTCATACGCTGTGATGTGGATGGGGCCCCAGATGGAAGGTTTGAAACTGGATTCTCGATTTTTAGCAAAAAAGAAAAAAAAGGCACATAGTTTAAAAAGTTTCTCATTTTGTGCAATATAATCTAAATAAAGTACAGACCATCTGCATATTTTGTAGCAAATGGTGGCAAAGCAGACTCAATGCACTGTCGACATCATTGCCTGTTTTTTTTTTTTTTTTTTTTTTTTTTTTGTGCTGGAAGTCTGTATCTTGACAATTTTAATAAATCAGCTGGAACTGATAGAAACTCGCATCGCCAATAGTCTCTATGGAAGTCAAACTGGAGGTCCCGTTGTCGCAGAGCATTCGGTGGTGAGGCTGTTGTGTGCGCGGATGGGGGGAGGTGGCAGGAGAGAATTCTACATTTAGGGGGTTAGGCTGAAAAGTGTTCAATTGGCAGGCTGATTTCTTTTACCTCTTCCGCTGGTTGTGAAAGACAGGGGAAGGGTGTTCTTTCTCTCTGCCCTCCCTTTCCATCTCCAGCTCCCCATTTCCTTTCTCACCTCCTCCACTCCCTGCCTCTTCTCCCCACCCACCCTGGCGGGCGGGCAGCGCGGAGGCTCGGGAGCTGGCTGGGGAGGGGCGGACGGAGGGGCCTGGATTGCCAGCTCGCTTGGTCGGGGTCCTGTTAGCTGGGGCTTGTGTGTTCTCTGCGGCGGGCCGCGTCCCCGCTGAACCTCGCGGTGACAGCCGCCCTGGGCAGCGAGCGCTCGGGGCACTTCTATCCCCGCCTCTCAAAGGGTGGGGACAGCCGTTTCCAGATTTGAATTTTTTCTGTTCTTTATTTTTAACGCTGCGTCTTCGCGTGTGCTCAGAGCTGGTTGTTGGCGGAGAGCGCGGCGCAGTGTTTGACCTCTAGCGGTGAAGGGGGAAGGGGAAGAGAAGTGGTCGGTGTCTCTTTCCTTCTGTCCCCCGGGGCCGTGGAGCTGTCGGAGGGAAGAAGGACTGTGCGGGGAGGCAGGGAGCGCGGGGCGCGGCGGGACCCGGGCTGGGAGCGGGAGGGAGGTGGGAGTTGGGGGAGGACGCGGCAGGCTGGCCGAGGGCACCCCGAGGAACATGGCATGGCCTCTGTGCGATCCGAGTCGCGGCCTCCGGGGTGCCGGGGAGGGCCGAACCACTGGTGAGGGCGTGGGGAGCAGGAGGTGGCAGAGGGCGCCTGGGCGGTCGCCCGGGACGCAAAAGGCAGAGCCCTGCCGCTCTGCGTCCCGGTGCCTGGCTCTTCTTGCCTCGCCACCGCGTGCTCCTGGGCGCGCCCCGCCTCGGGCCCTGGAGGGGCGTGGAGATACCAGCACTGGCGTCCCGGGCCCGCGGGCCGGGGAGGGAAGCCTCGGGGCTGCGGGGTGAGAGGAAGAAAGCAAACCCGGGAAGCAGGCGGCCGCCGCGGCCGCCGCACCCGCGCACCCCGGGCCCTCACCACGCCCTCCCCGCGCGCCGGCTCAGGGGCTGCCCCGGAATCAGCTCCCCGGGGGCCGCCACAACAAAGGTGGATCCCCATCTTGATTGTTCTCCAGGAGCCTCTTGGGGGCTCGGGCGGCGGCGCGGGCGCGACCCATCCCGCTGGCTCTCCCTGCTCGCTGAGCGCCTTTTGCCTGTCCACACCCCCTCGCTCCCCACCATTTTTCCTGGCCGGCCTGTGTCCCCAAGCCCTCGCGGCAGGCCAGGGCAGGCGATCGCGGCCGGGCACGCGCGCCCCGGGCTCCCGCCCCCCTTCTGAGCCTCCTCCGCCTCTTTCCGCTGGGGCTGGGAGGAGGGAGGCTGGGAGGCTGCACGGGGCCCAGCGTGCCAGCCCCGGAGTTCAGCCTCTTGAGCTGCGGCGCCTGCAGCGGAGGAGGTTTGCAGTGGTTAATTGAAACTCGCTGCAAAATCACCACGACTCTTTCACCTACTGAAATGATTGACCGAGGTCTGGCCTTCCATTTTTACTGAGATTTGGCGAGACCGAATGGAAGCGTCCGCACAGTAACTGCAGCTGCTAGGCCAAAGGGGCCCCAGCGCCCTTCCCTCCTCCCCTCCCGCTTGCTTTTGCCTTACTAGATCTTACCACCACCTCACCCCCGGCCCCGCGACTGCGAACTCGGGCCTCTCACCCGCCCCGCAGCCTCCCGCTCTGGGCGAGCCTCCTCCCCAGCCCCCACCCCTGGGATGCGAAGCCAGCAAGCTTTTGCTGCAGATGGACAGGTTTCTTTTCTGTGGCTTTTTCCTTTCGATAAACCATCAGATTTCAGTAGTACACTTGGGAAAAGAAGGGGCTGATGGCGTTAACCAGGTTTTCAATATAGAACTGGATTTCTGGAGTTGTTTACCTTACCCCTCACCCCCTCAACATGTAGACTAATGCAGCCATTGGTGGTACATTTATTTTAGCCACGAATAATTAAACCAGCGGTTTACAATTGACACTTGCTCCGTGCTGGTGATTTTATGTGGCAGCCCTCTGCTGCAGTTCCGAAACTTGTTGACAGCGTAAACCCATTGATAGGCTGATCTATGTATTTTGAAAACCTGAAAACTTGGCATGTATTTTATGTTTTAATCATAGATGAATCTTGGACATTTTCTGTGGTGAAGTGGAAACTTAAGTAAATTAGTAAAGTAATAATTTGGCCTCAGAATGGGAAGAGATAGTCCAGATTTTTTTTTTTAAAGCCATGTGGCCTAACTTGATAGAAAAATAAAAGTAATTGGTTGGCAACCTAAATTTAAAACCTGTTAGAACTCAGGACAGGCGCTTCAATGCGCTTTTTAACAATATTTAAGGCTGTTTTGATGAGTGCATTGTGAGAATCATCTTAATGAATTCTTTTTTGAATGTCTAAAACATAATATAATATACAAGGTATTCTTGCCACTGGATAGTCTTCAATAAAAGTTTAATTGATTTTTGTTGTTGTTGTTGTTGGTCTCTTAAGTAAGTCTTATTTTTAACTAAGCATTGACAGAATATCTTAAAATGGTAACCTGGGGGTGGGGGGTGGGCGCTGTGTGCACGGCAGCCTAGCCAGTGGGGATCCTGCTGTTTATTATAAGTAGTTCACAGACTCTGATGACATTTTGGTAAGCTTTCCATCTTTAAGAAATTGAACCAGCATTCTCTTATTAATTCTTTAAACTGTGGAAGTAATTTCCAGTTCTTACACTCTGATATGCATCCCTTTTATTTAAAAAAAATGCTAATAAAAGGCAGTGTACTTAAACTGTGCTTTGCAAATATTATGTATGTTATGAATGACTACAGACACTGGGCAAATTATTTGTAGAATGATTATCCTTTAGCTAGAGAAAGAAATCATTACAACTCTTTTGGGCAGAGATGTTTCTTTTTAATGTTAATTAAGGGGAAGTGATTTAAATATGCATAAATGTAGCAGTCAGGGTGATTTAGTTGTTTTTTTCTTGAAAGAAAAAGACTCAAAAGACAAGACTTATTTTTCTCTTCTCTGGGAGTTGAAATCATAATCATCTGATACTAGTACAGTACAAGAAATTTACATTTGTTTTTTACTTCAGAATTTAAGTGACTTTCGAGCAAGGAATTTGAGAAATAAGGCAAATAAGTTGCTCTATTTTAAAGTAGTCATTCAATATAAATATATTATATCAATCTTAACTTTCTTATTCTCTGATATGATTAATAATATGTATATTCTTACTTTTCTTCTAATGGGCATATGTATCCTTGTGGACACTTTGAGAGAGGTTTTCTTGGACTCTCCCATTTATAGAATCTTTATACTCTTTTACTGTGTGGTTCCCTGCTTTTAACAGATTTCTGAGGCAAATATATTTGTGCTTTTTTCTTATGTAGGAAGACCAGCGAAAATAGTTTACTGAGTTGTCAATTTTATCAGTAGATAAGAAACTTTCTTTATTACAGTTTCAGGGAAGATTTTTTCAGGATATTTCTCAGTTATTCTAAGGGCCAAATTTTATAAAATTTCCATTAGGAATGTCAGTTGCAAATACCCTTTGTATAGCCTAAGCCTGTGAGGATAACAAGAATGAGCCTTACCTATCCTAACACAGGAAGTTACAAGTTCCCAAAGTAACCGTCTCCATGTAACTCTTGACATACTTTTCTGAGATTTGGCTTATTTTTATTATTGGTTCTTTCTCACTGTTCATTCTATTTGATTTATTCTATAACATCCCCTTTTATTTGATGATCTGGAAAATTCTGCTCTTTGATAACAACTCAGGATTTTTTTTGTTCAGTTTTGTTTTTTGCCCCTTCCTGTGGAGCCTACGTTTTCAACCACAATAAAGATGAAACGAAATTTATAAAACTGAGCTCTCTTCCATTTTACTTACTGCTGGCTTTTTTTTTCCCCTTGATTCCTACCATATCTTCATTTTTTTTCATTGTATTTATTTAACACTACCTATATCCATTAGCTGCCTAATTAGTTTTATCTGTTCCATGTGGATGCAGTGAGTTTATAAGAGAATTTCACAAACAAGTAGTTTTTTAGTGAACTTAAAATAAACAGAATTTTAAAGGAGACCTATTTTTATACTCAATAAAAGCACAAAAGTGCAGAAAGTATAAAATGGCTTACAAAGGGAGACACAAGTTCATAATGTTCCGTGTATAAAAGTAATAACTTTATTGGGTAGAGATATTCGTACAAGATCTAGCACCTCTGCCAGTGCACAGATAGGACTGTTTTAAATGATTTGGGAACTTATAGTTGCCTGCAGTTGCAAACAGAGAACTTCTCTACAGAGAAACAAACCACTAAAAGCAATATGATCGAGTTGAGATGTGGTTTCCAACGAGCAATTGGTGAATTTAAGCAACCTGGATGTGCATATGTGGAGGCTCCCGTCTCACTGTTTGATCAAACTTCTTTTATGTAGTCACGTAGACTCCATTTTCTCTGCTGTGAAAATGACTAAATAAAGCAATATGACAAAAAGTTTAAAAAGGCATAAAAAATAGGATTTCCTCTAGGCTCCTCTAAGAGACTTCTTTAATACGATACTTGTCTTACTTTCTTCGACACATTACATTTCCCCTTCCAAAAAAAAAAAAGCAGAACAACTGGAAGTAATTTATCATATAAAGAATTTTGATCAAATAGATATTGACAAAGGGCCCTCTGTCACATTTTTCTTCATCCAGCTTTTGTTCAAAAACAGTATGCCTCCTCCCTTGAATCACATAGGGAGAAACGTTATACGCCATTCTCATTAATTTCCCATTTTGTCTACTTTTACTCTTGTACATATGTTGTGGGTTTAAGAGTCTTTTGCATTTGTTCTGTGACACCTTTTTTTGAATTGACTGTTTTAAAACGGAGGCCTATTTTTTCCGGTTTGGGACTCCTAGTGGTTATGGCATCCCATAATGCTTCGTGACGGCCACCAGGACAGAACCACCTGATGTTTTAGAGCAGTTTTCAGCATGACACTGTTAACAAGTGTGTATTTTCCAAGGCCACATGAAACTTACTTTCTTAGCCACTCCAGGTTTGGGAGCAGAAAAGCTGAAAAACCCTTTTGTGTAGAAGTCTGAGTGGTTTGTGGGGGGGACCTTTTTTAGAGTTTGCATGCCAGCGCACGACCTATTGCTGTGAAACAGAGAGAGGGTAAAGCTACCTGAGGCAGTGCGCTGGAGGATGAAGTGTTTGATAGCACTAGGGGGGAAAGAAAATGCATGGCAAAGTTTCGTCTTCTCGTAGACTATCTAGCATGCAGAGTGTAGTGTGTTGAAACGGTGTATGACATTGCTGTATCAAAGTTGTAAAATTAAGCATTATTTATTGAAAACTATGTATTTTTTTGTAAAAACCTGATCACATAGAGAATATCAGTGGCTTGTGCTTGTGCTTCAATCGAACCAGCTTCTTGACCCACCCCCCCTTGGTATGCAGTGTTAATGCTCAGGGTTGAAAATAGTACACTCCAATGTCTGTTTTGCAAGAGTTTTTCACAGAGGATTACATTTGTTCAAAAGACTCTAATAAAATTGTGTGATCAATCTTCACTTGTGGTTTTTACGTGACTTTTTTCTAGTTTTGCATTTGATAACTGCTGTTTAATTCTGAAAATGTTGTCTCAAACCAGATGTTAGGGACAGGCTTGAAGATTCCTCATGTCTCAGCACCCAGCGCGGCTGTCAGCCTCGGCAGGAGGAAGCCCACAGAAAGTGAGTTTTCTGGGCAGGTTGGAGAGCTACTGACAGTGGGAATGCCTGTGGCGATCACATCTCGATATATTAAACTGGCCGATAGAGCCAATAAAACCACAGACAAAGTGTAGAGGGGTAGATTAACGTGTTTTGTCAGAAATGTTTGAAGTAGAAAACGAAGGAAAAATATCAGGGGCAATTGCTGCTATTGAATTCAATGCCAGCAAACTCCATTCCTTGGTGTCTTTTTTTTTTCCCCTATAAACAATTTACAGTGTAAATGTATTTTGACATAGAAATCATTCTGTATTGAGATTCTTGATATAAAATGCTTTTATGAAAGCCTGTAAGTGATCCTTGGAATTATTATCAGTTTTTTTAAAAGATGTGTTTACATGGTGAGTGTGTGTTGGATATTAAATTTGGTTTTGTAGAAATGTTTGTGTTGTATTCTAAAAAAAAATCTCAAAGTGTGCAATTAACACAACCACTCTTAGGTTCTTGGTTATGTCAATTTCCACTACAAACCAAAGAACAAATATCAGACCTGTCTATGGCAACTTTTTCTAATAGTTCTATCATTTATTCAATGTTTTGACCTCATTTCAGAATATTTTTGAATGTCTTTCATCTTGGTAGGATTTTCTTTTTATACCTTTTGAAGGAAACAAAACATAGACCCTGTAGAATTTTTATGTAGCAAAGAAGGTCCTTGCAGTGAGCACTAATAGATCCTCAATATGTGGCAAATTCCCCATTGGGACTCCTTGTACTATTTGCTATACAATTTACCTTTCAGTGATGTGGTGTTTCTCTTAAAGAGATTTTTTTCTAAAATGTAATATATTTATTGACCCCTTTGGTTAAAATGTCACTGATATAATTTTTAAGAAAACAAAATGTTGAAACATTGATCTTCTCCCAGTAAATCTAGGAGTGAGGGGAAGAGTTGATGGGATCTTTCCTTCAGTGATAGCTCATCTATAAATATCCTAAATATAGTCTCCTCTCACACAATGTCATGATCCAAATATGGATAGTAATAGCCTTGTCAGAGAATATGTCGGTTCTCCACAAAAGTCATTTCTTTCATAAAACGAATAGCTTGGTGAACTTGAAAAAATTGAATCCTGATTATAACATTGGTCAGAGCACATACTATTTCATTAGAAATGCCATTCTTTCGGTGTTTTGAGAACATGGAGGTCCTAGCAGAGCAGCTCTTCGTGCCACTTTATATTCAGTCTTTTGATAGCACTGAACTGCAGAGCTACACATTCTGTGACCTATGATCAAACAGACAACTGGATCTAACATGGGATCTAACTTTTTCTAGTACATGAGAAAAAGTTAGGAGAGAGAAGATTTTTGACCCTTTAAAGATTTCTTTCTGTTAAATCATCACCAAGGTGCATTTAGCTTGTGTTTAAATACCACGGGTGCCAGTCATTTCTGCTATCCTTATTCTGTTCTGAAGGATTTCGCAAACTCACATTTCCAGCTGGATTAAATGACCATGTTCCGCTCAGTGCCCCTTGGCTACTAACCAAAGAGCAGCTTATGGACTATAGGCTTGCTCAGAACCGGGACTCACTCAGTCTGTCTTAAGATTTGAACTGCACTAATAATCAGGCTTCTCGGCCCCAGATTTGCAGTTAAGAAACACACACACAGGCCTAGTTCTTGGTGAGAGTGGAGTTGGGAGGCCAAGAGGAACTCTGAAGCCTGAGGTAGCCACCACAAGCTGAAACGAGGAGGTTGGAAACAGGAGGAAAACCTAGAAAGCAGAGAAATGGTAAGGGAGAACCACAGGAGCCCTGAGAGGAGGAATCTGGGGTATCTGGGAGAGGCGGGCTTTGGCAGCCCTCTGCCCCAGCTCTGTGGGATTTCCTGCAGCAAATCTGTGGCCAGGCTGCTGGCAGACTGGGAGGTATTTGGCTATTCCTTGTTACTAACAAAAACATAATTTTTTATTTGAATGGCAACAAAGCCAGAAAAAAAATTACATTCCCTTTGCTCCCTTGCAGAGAGAGATGACCATGTGACATAGTTCCGGTCAATGAGGCTTTAGTGAAAGTTTTTCACTGAGCCCTCCAGGAAAACCCCTCCACAGGTAGGCATACATAGTGGGTATGCACCTTTCTGCATTTTTTCTTCCTTCCATCTGGGGTGTAGGTGTAGTGGCTTGAGATGCAGGTGTGATCTTGTGATCAGGAAAGAGGAAAAAGCAATTTCAGATTCCTCGAGCAGCCACGACAAACTTGAGCCACTGAATCACTGCCAACTGCGGCACTGTGTTTGAGTAAGCTACAGTTACTTGGATTTAAATGTAGCCAAACCAAAACTCTAAAAAGCTTCTATTTTCCTGGGATTATTTGAGTGGATTTGTGTTTCTCTTCCCCCACTGAGTAAAACTACAAAGAGTTTAAATAGCTGACTGGAAAATGTTAATACATAGAAAGACTTTAGTAAAACTTATAAAAGGTGATGAAAATATTTTTAAAACAGGTAAAGAGAAAAAGAAAGAGATGTCAAGAATTTTTACCATCATAAACAGGACACCGGGTTTCCACTTACATTTCATGTTTATTTTATATAAATATTTCCATTAAGATTTGTTTGAGAATTGCCTATACATTTGCAGGGCTTCTCAGCTGGATGATGATACAAGATCACTCTTCGTCTTCACATGTCAAGCATTTCCTGATTCCATTGCTAGCATGTACCTCTTCTGGGTGCATAGTTTCTCATTAATCTAATCCTGCCAGATTAAACTAAGCTTCACTTGATTCGGTAGATGGCATCTTCAAAATGAAGGGGCCCTCAGATACTATTTACTCCCATTTTTTCCTAACAGTTAAAAATTTTGGTTTTCCAGCTCATAGAATATTGCAAGCAATAGACATTGAACACCAGGAAGGATGAGAGGGCAAGAGAGGGGTGAGGGGTGAGAAATTACTTATCGGGCACAATGTACATTATTTGGATGATGGTTACAATAAAAGCCCAGTCTTTACAACTACACAATATTTCTATGTAACAAAACTGCACTGGTACCCCTTAAATTTGTACAAAATAAATAAGAAATGAAAGGCCAATATGAGCATGCTTTCTCGAAAAAAGAAAGAAGTATCACAAGTAATATATTTAGAGTGGTGAATTGAGAACCTGAAGAAACAGCCAGAAAAAAAAAAAAAAAAGAAAAAGAAAAAATGATTAGCAAGGCGGCTATAAAAAGCAAACAAAAAGCTAAAAAGTCTGGGATAATTTAGTTTAGAGATAAACAACTCTACTCAAATGACCCCTGAGTGCATCACTGTGTCAGATAATGTTACAAAGATCAGTGTTCATAATATTGACACTAACTTCTCAGAAGACTCTTGCACCATGTTCATTATGGCTATTTACAGAGGCAGGGAAGTATGAAATCTTGCTTAAGTATTCTACTGGACATTTTAAATGGAACTAAGAAGTTTAGGAAGAATCACTTTTGCAAAACCCTCTCACTTGACAGTAGTCTCTAAATGAAAGTATTTTTGGTCCAAGAGCTAGCAGAAGATAACACAGGGAAGAAGCCTATGCTTTGTGGGCACTAAAGAGGTGGAACAGAATACTCCAGTGAAGTCACCCCATGTGACTGAGATCCTACAGTTCAGTCCAAGTCTGCACAATCCAGAAGATGGAGCAGAAGCAGATGAGATGGCTACAAAACTGGTGGGAAGGAGGAGTGCCAGCCCAGCCCCAAGAAAGGAGGCTGGGGTGGAGGAGCTGAGAAGGGGTGGAGCAGCTGGGTGGCTGGGGTAGAGGAGCTGGGAGGCCGGGTTGGAGGAGCTGGGAGGCTGGGGTGGTGGAGCCGAGGAGGCCGGGATAGAGGATCCAAGGAGGCTGGGGTGGAGGAACTAGGGAGGCTTGGGTGGAGGAGCTAGGATGCAGGGGTGGAGGAGCTGGGGCGGCCAGGGTGGAGGAGCTGGGGCGGCCAGGGTGGAGGAGCTGAGAAGGGGTGCAGGAGCTGGGATGCAGGGGTGGAGGAGCTAGGGAGGCCAGGGTAGAAGAGTTGAGACCTAGGTGGAGGAGCTGGGGAGGCTGGGGTGAAGGAGTTGGGAGGCTGGGGTGGAGGAGCTGGGGGGCAGAGGTGGAGAAGCAGGAAGGCAGGGGTGGAGGAGCAGGGGAGAAAGGGATAGAGGAATAGGGGAGGCCAGGGTGGAGAAGTCGAGGAGAATGGGGTGGAGGAGCAGAGGAGGCAAGAGTGGAGGAGCAGGGGAGGCCGGGGTGGAGGAGTTGAAAAGGAGTGGAGTAGGGGAGGCCGGGGTGGAGGAACTGGGGGGTCCGGGTTGGAGGAGCTGGGGGGGTCAGGGTGGACTAATAGGGAAGGTTGGAGTGGAAGACCTGGGGAGGCTGGGGTGGAGGAGCAAGGAGGCTGCGGTGGAGGAACTGGGGATGCTAGGTTGGAGGAGTTGGGGGGACTTGGATGGAGGAGCAAGGGAGGCAGGGGTGGAGGAGCAGAGGAGGCTGGGGTGGAGGAGCTGAGAAGGGGTGGAGTTGGGGAGGCTGGGGAGGAGGAGCTAGGAGGCCGGGGTGAGGGAGTTGAATCGGCCAGGGTGGAGGAGTTGAAGAGACCGGGGTGGAGGAACTGGGGAGGCCAGGGTGGAGGAGTTGTGGAGACTAGGGTGGAGGAGCAGGGGAAGAAGGGATGGAGGAGCAGGGGAGGCAGGGGTGGAGCTGGGGGAAACGGGGTGGAGGAGCCGGGGAGACCAGGGTGGAAGAGTTGAGACCTAGGTGGAGGAGCTGGGGAGGCTGGGATAAAGGAGCTGGGAGGCTGGGGTGGAGGAGCTAGGAAGACTAAGGTGGAGAAGCTGAGAGGACCCGGGTGGAGGAGTGGGGGTGGCAGGGGTGGAGGAACAGGAAGGCTGGGTGGAGGAGCAGTGGAGAAAGAGGTGGAGGAATAGGGGAGGCCAGGGTGGAGAAATTCATGAGAATGGGGTGGAGGAGCAGGGGAGGCAGGAGTGGAGGAGCTGAGAAGCCGTGGAGTTGGGGAAGCTGGGGTGGAGGAGCTGGGAGGCCAGGGTGGAGGAGTTGAGGAGGCTAGAGTGGAGGAGTTGGGGAGAAAGGGGTGGAGGAACAGGGGAGACAGGGGTGGAGCTGGGGGGACCGGAGTAGAGGAGCTGAGGAGTCCAGTGTGGAGGACTTGAGGATACCAGGGTGGAGGAGCAGGGCAGGCAGGGTTGGAGGAGTTGAGGGGACCCGGGTGGAGGAGATGGGGAGGCCAAGGCGGAGGAATTGGGGAGACCAGGGTGGAGGAGTTGGGGAGGCCAGGATGGAGGAACTGGGGAGGCCGGAGTGGAGGAACTGGGAAGGCCGGTGTGGAGGACTGAGGAGGCCGGGGTAGAGGAGCTAGGGAGGCTAGGTGGAATAGAGGAGATGGGGGTGGAGGAGTTGGGGGGCTGGGGTAGAGAAACAGGGAGGCAGGGGTGGAGGAGCAGGGTCAGCCTTTCCTGGGGACGGCAGCCGGGACAGCCACACCAGGTAGGGCACACTGGGTGGAGCTGGTGACGGCAGGATGAATTCAACGTGAGTAAAACATGGAATTTGGTTGCGTTTGGAGTAAGGGAAGAACTGGTGTCTGTGAGTCTGATGGCGAGCTGGGCAGGTGTGACCTGGAAGGGTGGGCAGGCGGGGCAGGGCGCCCCGGAGGGAGCCAGGAGCCAGTCGCTGGACACCGAACGTGCCGGTTGTGCCTGGGACTACCCTGGGCAGCGCCGCTCCCTGCCTGCATGGGTCCCGTGGACGGGGCCCTCCTCTCTCCGTGCGTCCTGTCGGTGCCAGGGCGTTGGCGGTCGCGGGAGGTCTTGGGTGCACATGGGCGGTCCAGGGTGTTCTGAGGCGGCAAAGGCCTCTCGTGCCTGGAGGAGCCTGAGCTCTGAGGTCTGAATGACTTGGTTTCCGGAATTCCTTCCACTACTTTCGACCACGGGACTCTGGAGCCTTGCTAACCTGCCCCGTGCTTGGGTCTCCTCTAGGTCAAGGAGAGGGTGTGGACGGGAGGAAATCTAAATCCGTGGAGGCGTCGCCCTCTGGCTCTAACCTGTGAGAACGGGGTTCCCTCTGCCTGGTGGACCCTGCTCTCCAGAGCCTGGGACCCCGGCAGGTGCTTCAGATGAAGGAGCCGGGAGGAGCCGACTGGCTTTCCTTCCCGCCGGGATCCGCGGAAACGTGTGGTCAGGACTCCAAGCGGCGAACCCTCAAGGGGAAGAAAAGGCCCCGTGGGGAATGCACACTGTGTCAGGGCTGGCACCAGTTCCGTTCTGGAAAAGAAACTGCAACGAAAAGAGATGGCAGCCGTGACCTCTGCTCTGTATTTCCTTCCTCTTCAGTGCAGAAAATGGGATTTAATCGTTTATTGAGGGGCGGGAGATCCCGCCTAGGGCAGAGTGTAGCCATCGTTTTCGGCTCTGACACACACGAGGGATGTCATCCACATGTGAAATAGACACGAATTTGGACAAATCCAGTGGAAAGAATACTGCAACAGCTTCTTGCAATCACTTCGATAATTCGCAATTGCTCTATTAACATTGTATCAGGAATGGTGGGTCACTTTGGACTGTTCAGTAGATAAGATAGGCTAAGGGTTAAAGGGTGTTCAGCCTCCCACCCACCAAGAAACACACAGGCGGAACAGTGAGAGGAAGAGTTAGAAGTGATTTTAAATAGACTGTGATTGCTAAAGCAAGTCAATCATCTCCAAACTGTGGTCTGCTTCAATTATTAGTTAGAAATGGCTTGTGAAAGACCTCATAGAGGACTGCCCATACCACGATGCATTGAGAAATTGTTTTCTAGTGCAGTGGTCTTTAAAAGCCATTGCTACCATCCTCAGGAACTGTGCAGGATCATGTATAGGGATGAAGAAAAACACAAATCGGAGTGCTTTACTTGTACTTCTTTTCCAGCTTGCAAAAAAATGAAGAGATTATACTTCGTTAACGTTTAATGACTAGATTAACAGTTGTACCTGGGTATGATTTTTAAAATAATGCATATATTAGGGATACCTGCATAAAAGACTTAATGGATAGAATTACCAGATGAGACTAGATTCCAAGCCTCTGTTCTAGAATAGAGAACAGATTCTGTCCTATACTGGAAGGGACAGTGGATGAAGAATCCAAAGAATGCCTTTCAATTCTGGCGAGCTGCCAGGTCAGCTGTGCAGTATTAGGTAACTTGATTTAGCTTTCTGATCCTCTGTTTTCTCATGCATAATTTTCTCAAACTAGATCATATTGGAGGTTTCTTTTAGGTCCAAAAAATAATGCATTAGTTGCTGTTTATTTGTACTCAGAGTGCCGGCTTGGAGGCACCAGTATAAACTCCGCTTCCACATCTGGGAGGGAGAGCGAATGAACAGAGAGGGCAAGACAGTGAGACTGGGGTCTGTGGAAACAGGGGAAGGCAAGTTTCAACTAAGGATATTCACATTCAAAACATTTAAAATACCCAGTGGATCAAACTGAATGGTCATTGGCCCCCTTACCTTGTTGTTTTGGGGATGGTCAGTGGTTTTGAAGTCACTGGTTACTCTGCTCTGGGACAGAGCTATTGTGAACTTTACAGTGGGGAGAAGAGAAGCAGTTGTCTTCCAGAACAGCAAATTTTCAAACTCAACTCAAGTTTGATGTAAGGAAAAAAAAAATGTTTCTTTTTATATTGTTATTTCAGTTGACAAACTTCTTTAACTGAGAAAGCATACCAATATTACAGCATTAATAAGATACTATAATGTTTCAGAAAACATAAATCTGGTTTTTAAACGTACCAAACAAACATCAAAATCACACAATCAAAAGTACAGATTTCTGGGTCTACTTCCCAGAATACAGATTCCATGTGTTTGAAAAAAGCCTGGAGTCTATATCTTTAATCAATGCATTCAACTAACTCAAAAGCTGTTCAGCCACAGACCAGTGGCTGCCACTCATGCCTCTTAAGTCAGTGAAGGAATGACACACACAATTCTTTTGTCAAAAATCAGTTTCTTTGAGCCAAAAAGAAAGTTTTCTATTAATACCATAATCTGCCTCACCCCCTCGATAGCTTTGGTCATGCCTCTTTCTTCAAAATTTTGTTGTGCGTGAAGCTTTAGGTGTTATTGAGCACACACAGATGAAAGATGGTTCCTGTCTCCAGGGGCTTGTAGTAGCCCGATGGGTGAGAGCCGAGTTTGAGAGGCACATCTGCAATCCTCTCCTGCACACTGAGAGCTGGGACTGAGGTGAACAAGGCCCCAGCCCAGGCAGGCAGCCCTGGCTAGGGAGGCAGGAAAAATGCCTGAGTCTTGAATGTACATGGAAGGAAAAGGACAGAGGTAGACTCTCCAGGCAGCAACTGGCAAGGAGTTGGAGACAGTGAATGTGGCCCTGGAGCTGTACAGAGTGGGAGAATAGCAAGGCACAATGCAGATAGCCAGGACATATGTGCTGGCTGCATCCTTGGTCTTGTTCTGACACAGGACACTTGTGTGTAGAGTTGGATCCTGTTTTTTAAGTCTCTTCTTTTAACTGGCCCCTGTGATCGGACCTGAGACCTATGTTTTACAGATGTGGTCTGAGAGTTGGGGTAAACCAGGTCATATTAAATGCACACCTGGATTTTTCCATTGCTGGCTCACTGACTAACAGTGCTGTAATGGGGGAAAAGTTGAGAAAATAAAGAAAAATGGGAAACCCCAGAGGCCCGTGAATAATCTGAGAAATCCTGAAGATTGAATAAACCTCTGATACAGAAATGGACCTCTCAGTCCATTTTCTCATCTGCAAAGTGGGGCAATCACGCAACACACGCCAGGCACTGACGCCGTAAGTTACAGCCATAAACATGATTGCGGTTTCTTAATAACGGCCAACTATTTATGTCACTCAAGCTTTGTGTGTTTGAAATTTTACCCATCTGTGAAACAGGGATCATCATCCTTGTCTCATAGGGCTGTTCTGTCACTTAATTAATTAACATTTGTAAAGCTTTTTGAGACCTCCTGACTTACATTAACTCTATTAAAACTGGCGAAGCATGATATGAAGCCCTAGAACTAAGGACTAAAAGGAAAGGGGAGAAATGGAGCCATTCATTTTGGGACAGACAACGTGTTTCATGCTTTAACATGCAAAGTGAAGCAGAAGCTGAAGATGGTTCTACAAGAGTTGACAAAGAAGAAAATGAAAAGGACATTTGCCACACAGTTGTAGGGAGCAGATTAAAAACAAAACAAAAAAAAACTAGACCCTCTATAATTATATTAATTCTGGGGAATTATTTTTTCAGGATCGTTGATGGAAGGCTTCTCAGAATTGGAACGTCAATACAGGCACGTCGAAGAGATAGGAAGAACAGGAGGAGGTGATATTGTTCATCAAAATGATTTATCATGCTAATGAGATACAGTTTGTCAGTGGCAGTGATGTTTATACACTTCAGACAAAAAGAAGAATGAAAAACACAAGTGCACTTCCTATATGAGACTGTCACCCATTGACTTGGAGTACACTCAAACAAGAACAGAAGGTGGCTTCAGAAGAACCAAAGCCCAGATCATGCATGTTGAATGCCAAGATCAATGGGAAATTATGTAAAATGGAAAAACATGCAAGGAATTGGCCAAGCACAGAGAACAGAGTTAACCCTGTCACACAGGAACCCAAATGAGTGACGTCATTAAGGCCCTTTCCGTATGGCTCCATTCCCAGGGGTGGTCCCACATGGACACTCGGATGGCAGACATCGCTCAGCTGGTGCAGACAGTAGCTTGGGAGGGTAACAAACAAGACACCACAAAGAAGTACAGGAGGCCACAGAAGTATCTTCTTGCTGATAGGAGCCATCATTCCCCCAATCAAATTCCACTGACACAATTACTCTTTAGGGCAGCTCCATTAGAAGGTGTATTCATCAGGGTTCTCCGAAAAAATAGAATCCATGGGATGTGCATGCATATAGAAAGATATTTATTTTAAGGAATTGGTTCACTTGGTTGTGCAGACTTGGTAAGCAAGTCCAAAATTGGATGGGCGAGAATGCCAGGGTGGAGACAGGGGAAAGAGCAGCGGTTTGAGTCTGAACACCATTTGCTGTGGGACTGGGAGGAGCTGAGCTTGCAGATGAAGTTCAAATACAGGCTGCTTGCAGGATCTCCTCTTCCTTAGGGGAGCCAGTCCAATCAGATTTACTCAAAGTCCACCTGTTTAAATGTGGGTTTCATCTCCAACACCATCACAGACACATCCAGAATAATGTTTGACCAGCCAAGGTGATGCATAACATAAACCATCACGGGAGGTGAGATATCTGTTATTAAAAGAAGGATACAGTTCAGGCACACTTTTGGAGGCTGAGATAGGAGAATTGCTTGAGCCCAGGAGTTCAGGACGAGCCTGGGCAACGTAACGAGACCTCATCTCTACAAATAATTTAAAAATTAGCTGAGGTTGGTGGCCCATGCCTGTAATCCCAGCTACTCAGGAAGCTGAAGCAGAAGGATTGTTTGAGGCCAGGAGGTTGAGGCTGCAGTGAGCCCTGATCATGCACTGCACTCCAGCCTGGGTGACAGAGTGAGAATCAAGACCCTACCATAAAGAGAGAGAGAGAGAGAGAGAGAGACTTCGCTGAATCTTCCTCTTCAAAACAAGCAAACAAGCAAAAAAAAAAAAAAAAAAAAAAAAAAAAAAAAAAAAAAAAAAAAAAAGAAAAAAGAAAAAGAAACCAGCCCCGAGTAAAGTCTAAATAAAAAAAAGAAGGATATAAATGTGAAAGGGATCTATCCCTGGAAAATTTGGAATTCTGCCTAAAAGAGGAGGTGATGTGATATAAATATTTCCAAATCTTTTTGGACCTGCTGTAACCACTTAAAGAGTACTATATATGATGCTCCCTAACCTGACATTCAAGCTTCAACTACCTGGTACCAAATAATTTCCCCAAAGTCAACTTGTTTTTACTTTCATTTTGGGAAAGCACTCATTCTGTGACATCTGTCTCTATTTATTGCCCCTTGCAATATAACCCCTGGCTTCTTTTTTTCCTCTTTTTCTTTACGCATCTCTTCAGGGCCTGGGCAGGTAGGATGCTGTTGTAGAAATAAGCCTGACAAGGAAACAATCACGATGGCACTTACTGGGTGTCAGGCACCACTCTTTGTGTGTTCACATTAAATAGCTTGTTTAGTCTATGCTATAATCCAGCGAAGAAGGGCTTCTTGTCTTCCAATTTTGCAGAGAAGGACTCAATAATTTGCTGGAGGTCCCACATTGCATAAGTCCATTCTCTCACTGCTATTACTAAATACCTGAGACTGGGTAATTTGTAAAGAAGAGAGGTTTAATTGACTCATAATTCTGCAGCTTGTACAGGAAGCATGGCAGTATCGGCTTCTGGGGAGGCCTCAGGGAGCTTTTACTCATGATGGAAGGCAAAGTGGGAACAGGTGTCTTCACATGGCCAAAGCAAGAGGACGAGAGAGAGAGGAGGGAGCACACGCCTTTAAAATGACCAGATCTCATGAGCACTCACTTACTATCACAAGAACAGTATCAACAGGGAAATTTGCCTCCATGAGCCAATCACCTCCCACCTGGCCTCACCTCCAACCCTGAGGATTATAATTCAACGTGAGATTTGGCTGGGGACACAGATCAGACAATATCCCACAGCTAGTCAGTGGTAGAGCTGAGGATTGGACCCAGGCAGTCTGGCTTCTGCACACTTACTCAGAATCCAACTTTCTCCCTAACATGAACTAATGCTATTCCATGACTTTGGAGAGAATTAATTATGTGATTCTATAGTATGGAGAGTTGGACTGCAGAAGATTCTAAATCCCGTATTTTTCATGAAGCTATCTGTGATGGATATTGTGACCACAAGCTGAACATGTCTCAACTAAGTAATTCCAACCACTGATCTCTCCAACCTCCTTCCACACACCTTTCGAAGCTGTGGTATTTGGCCTTTGCCAGAATTATTAGTATAACACCATCGACTGTCTAGAGCATTGGTCAGAGCTAGGCAGGCAGCCTGATTCGGGCCAAGGAGGGAAGCTTGCTCACCCCTTCCGGATGGTAAACTGGGAATTTTTGAAGCCTGGAGTGGCTGCATCCATTTGGCCATCAGAGGGAAAGCCAGATTGAAGTGAATCTAATGCCCTAAATGGCAAAGAAGAAAAACCAGATGTGTTGACATCTTTAGGCCTCCAGGGCAAAGGAACCTGAAGCCGCCTACTTCTAAACTTCTTGGGTGAGCCTGTATGTCCCAGTCCTTGGTTCAGCCAGTTTGAGTTGGGCTTGCTATTGAGAGAATTCCAATAAATCCTAATCACTCAACCTGTGGTAATCTGTATTTTTTCTTAGAGCCTTATTAACTATTTAACCCATCACTAATTTAGTATAATTGTATACCGTCATTTACCATGGATAGTGGTATTTACCACCAGGTGTTTCATATCAGAATCGTGCCTTATTCTGCCATGTAAATTGTAAACTAAGATTCTTTATTTCTTCCAAGAATCTATAATAGTAGTTACTTATTAATTATGGCAAGAGTGAGTTTTGGAGACCATCTAATATAATCAAACCATCTTTTCCTAAATAAATCCAGGGTAGCAGGTACAAGCAATGGAGTAGGATTGCTTTTAATGTGTACGATTTTAAAATTCAGGTAATTCTATCTAATCTTAAGGACTGGATGGGGATAGAAATGTCATCGGTTGTTAAAACAGAATCTTACAATTAGACAATAGTCTCAAGCTCGGACCTGAGTTATTTGGGCCAGTTATGCCAATAACAATAAAAGCTACAATATAATAAATATCTTCAATGTACCAAACATATACATATACAAATACAATGTACCAAACGTACGCATATATATGTGTATATTATTTCTGTAGCTATTTTTCTACCTTCATAAAACTGGTATTACTTACTTTTATGAACACGTTGCATATCCTGACTTGCCTACGGCAGTACAGATAATTAGATGGCAGAACCAATACCCAAACCTACATCCTCTCAGTTCTACAGCATGTGTTTCATCTACTAGACCACACCAGCACTGCACATGCCCTAAACGATAATCTGCCTGATAGGATATTACTTCCTTCTTTAAAACTTTCTATGGCTGTGATTTGGGGAGTAAGTTCTTAAGTATTTATGGCATGAATGGATGAGCTGAGGAATACCATATTCTGCCTTTCATGTACATGAAAGTAAATCCCACCAAAAAAGAGATTTTAAGGTTTGTTTTTCTTCAGAAAGAAGCTGCTATTGCAAGATTTACCTAACTGCTAAAAGAGGCATGCCTTCCAGAATGTGTGTATGATGCTGACAGCTGTCTACTTCAGCACTTCATTTTCCAGGAAGGAACAACCAAGAACTTTTAGAGAAAATATTGGGAAATCCAGATTGGACCCCCATTTCTATTTTCAAGCACTAAATACCTAGAAGACAGCTCCTCCATTTCTAACTGGTCTACCCTTGAAAACCCCAAACAGAAAAAAAGTTTGGCAGCTTTTTTAATATTAGTTTAAGATTTATATATATTATATCATATATACATAAAAATATATTATATATATATATATTTTTTCCCTTGAAAGGTAAGGTTTCAAATAGGCTAAGAAAAGAAAATAATTATAGCCCTATTGCAATTATGGATTGTAGTTCTACTAGCTTTGGGGTTTTGTTGGTGGTCACGGTGATTTTTCTTTTAGTTTGTAAAGGCTTCTAATATTATATGTAATGGATTTTAGTGGTTAATTTTTTTAAAAATATGCAAAAAACTCATTTATTTTATTTCCTAGATAGATAACTATTAATATATTAATGTAGCTATAAATTTTCTGTATCATAGATAGAAAACTAGTATTGAATACACGACGTAGGTAAATAATAAAGTAAGACAATATGATGGCTTACAATAGAAAAGTAAAAATACTAATGGCTATGCACATAATTCTATTTGAACTTCTCTAATTATTCCACAAAGAAGTCATAGGGAACAGCAGACACAGCATTGAGTAATGGCTGGATACTGAATGTGACTCTTGCTACTTTTGAAATATTTGGCTTTCCCATTAGCGAGATTCAACAAATGCTAATAAAATATTTATTAGCTATTACTTTTCCTGACCTATTAGTGGAGTTCACTAATGGACTCAGGCTTCCTAATTGGAGAGCTGTATATCTCTCTAGCATCTAAGCCAGTACTGCTCATGCATGGGGTGTCTGCAATATTTTCTGAACTACAAGTTCACGTGAGTTTCCAGGTCACATTTGGTACTGAACTGAATGCTGTCATGAAGCACACTCACCTCGTCTCTCTAGTGGCAAGAAGTAGAAATCAATTCTGGTTAACGAATAGAAAACAAAACTTATTTGAGACGTGTGGATCACTTGAGGTCAGGAGTTCGAGAACAGCCTGGCCAACATGGTGAAACCCCGTCTCTAGTAAAAATATTTAAAAAGTAGCCGGATGTGGTGGCAGATGCCTGTAATCCCAGCTACTTGGGAGGTTGAGGCAGCAGAATCACTGGAACCCAGGTGGCAGAGGTTACACAGAACTGAGATCACACCCTTGCACTCCAGCCTGGGCAACAACGAGACTCCATCTCAAAAAAACAACACAAAACAAGCAAACAAACAAAAAAGCCAGAAAACAAAGTTATTGAGCAATAGAAACTTTAGGAAGGCTGCAGACCCTGGTATGAAAACAAGGAGTCCAGATACAGCCAGCACCACTCCAGAAAATCTTGCCACAAAAGCAATTCTATGGGCCAGCCTGGCTGCTGTGACAGTCACCAGTGCCGCAGCTGGAACCCTCTGTGTCAGGACTAGATACAGACCCTTACCTGGTCCTTGCAGCTGTCACTACCTTGGAAATGTGTCACTGCACCACCCACCATCATGAAATTCCTCCACAGGTCTGATCCACATTCAGAATAAGTGCAACTGATTGGCTGGGAACCTGGTCTTTTTTTCAGCTTCTAATAGTGATAATCAGGCTTTTCCCTCCTCTTTCAACACTACCCCCACCTAATACTTACAAGGTAGGGAATTTCCTAAAGATAGGAAGAGGATTTTAATGCTGGGAGAAATAAAAAACAGGTAGACAAACGTTGTATGTTTGTGCCTGTGTGTATGTGCACATATATGAACTCACATATTCACGTGATCACACATATATAATTTATGCTATCATAATACATATTATTTATATAGAATTATTTATATATAATTTATGCTATCATTATATATTTTGTATGTTATACATATCATACGTATATTTTATATATATGTAAAATATATATTGTGTGTGTATATATATATATTTCCCAGGCTTCTGGATCAGTTTTATTTTGTATCTGTAAAAAATCTGGAAGCTCTGCTTTCCGGATGGTCTAGTAAAGTTTAACACAAGAAATCTCTTATGAAACTCTTGTATTTTTTGAGGTACCTTTGAAGGAAGAAAACATAACTAAGAAAATTTATGTTGGCATTTTTTATATACATACATTATAGAGTATTTCAGGATATGCGAAATAATAACACAGAAAATAAAAAGCTCACACAATTACATCCTCGGTATCAATCATGGTTAAAGATTGATTGTAGTTCTTGTTCTCTAAACACACACAAACACACACACCTATGTAAGTAGTATTTTAAAAAATTTGTAGTATGCTAAATATGCTTTGGCATCCCTTGCCTTTAGTCACTCACAGTTATATAGTAGGCTTTTGATATTACTATTTTTTCTTCAGAAATGTTCTCAAGGACCAGGCGCAGTGGCTCACACCTGTAATCCCAGCACTTTGGAAGGCCGAGGTGGGCGGATCATGAGGTCAGGAGATCGAGACCATCCTGGCTAACACAGTGAAACCCCGTCTCTACTAAAAATACAAAAAAATTAGCCGGGCGTGGTGGCGGGCGCCTGTAGTCCCAGCTACTCGGGAGCCTGAGGCAGGAGAATGTAGTGAACCCGGGAGGCGGAGCTTGCAGTGAGCTGAGATGGCGCCACTGCACTCCAGCCTGGGGGACAGAGCGAGACTCCGTCTCAACAAAAATCTCAAAAGATTAATGTAATATGTTTACACTATCATGTAACTAATCTTTTCCCTGCTACTAGGCATGTAACATAGCTTTTGCAGATGGGCATTTTTTAATGGAATTCAGTCACAATGTCTTTGTGTTGGTAAGCATAGAAATCTGTACCTACCAGCCCTAGAAAGTACCTGTATTCCCCCTGTATTCCCAGCCAATGACAGCAGGACTTGCTTCAGCTTTTTTTTTTTTTTTTTTTTTGGAGAGAGTCCCTCTGTTGCCCATGCTGGAGCGCAATGGCGTGATCTCGGCTCACTGTAACCTCCATCTCCCTGGTTTAAACAATTGTCCTGCCTCAACCTCCCAAATAGCTGGGATTGCAGGTGCCTGCCACCATGTCCAGCTAATCTCTGTATTTTTAGTAGAGATAGGGTTTCATCGTGTTGGCCAAGCTGGTCTCAAACTCCTGACCTCAGGTGATCCCCTCACCTTGGCCTTCCAAAGTGCTGGGATTACAGGTGTGAGCCGCCACACTCAGCCTACTTTTGCTAGATCTTATGCTTTTGTGCTTGAACCACAGGCATTTAGGTCAACGTAGATTGATCAAATCATTTTTTCGCCTGTTAACACCATCAGGAGGAATACAGAAATAAAACAAGATGAATGCAGTTTATAGTTAATTTGAGGAAGACAAATGTTCACTCTGTGGCTCCAAAAGCAATGTACACATTGTTTTTCTTCTCTCTCCTCCTCCTCCTCCTCCTCCTCCTCCTCCTCCTCCTCCTCCCCCTCTCCCTCCCCCTCCCCCTCCTCCTCCTCCTCCTCCTCCTGCTCCTTCTCCTTCTCCTTCTCCTTCTCCTTCTTCTTCTTTTTTTTTTTTTGAGATGGAGTCTTGCTCTTTCCCCCAGGCTGGAGTGCAGCAGCGTGTTCTCCGTTCACTGCAACCTCCATCTCCCGGCTTCACGTGATTCTCCTGCCTCAGCCTCCCGAATAGCTGGGACTACAGGCACGTGCCACTACACTAGGCTAGTTTTTGTATTTTCAGTAGAGACAGGGACTCGCCATGCTGACCATGCCGGTCTTGAACTCCTGACCTCAGGTGATCCACCTGCCTCCAGTGCTGAGATTACAAGCGTAAGCATTGCATTTATAAGAACACCGGAGGAATCCCAGCACTTTGGGAGGCCGAGACGGGCGGATCACGAGGTCAGGAGATCGAGACCATCCTGGCTAATCTGGTGAAACCCCGTCTCTACTAAAAAATACAAAAAACTAGCCGGGCGAGGTGGCGGGCACCTGTAATCCCAGCTACTCGGGAGGCTGAGGCAGGAGAATGGCGGGAACCCGGGAGGCGGAGCTTGCAGTGAGCTGAGATCCGGCCACTGCACTCCAGCCTGGGCGACAGAGCGAGACTCCGTCTCAAAAAAAAAAAAAAAAAAAAGAAAGAAAAGAAAAAACAAAGAACGCCAGAGGAGAGCACGGAGCACGGGTGTGACCCGAGCACACCATGGGAGGGCGAGACTCCACCCAGGGGTCTGGGCAGCGATCCTTGAGGCTGGACCCCAAGTTTGCACAAACTTGTTTCCAACCCTAGTTCTGCCCGATAGCCCCCTGATAAGACCCTAGGTGACTCTGAGTCTTTGTGAAAGACTTTAAAAAGCAGGTGCTGAGGAAGACCCCCGTCTCTGGGTCTGTGATTCCCAGGAGCAGAGCCGCTGGGGCAGGAGGGTCACCAGAGCTCCTTCCTGGGAGCCGGCTCGGGCCACTGCCGCCAAGGCCTTCATGCTGCTTTGTCAGGGCACATCAGTGTGTGAGGAGTCACAAACCGTGAATTTGAGCCTTGCAGACACAAAAAATAATTGGCTGGACACCTTTTAATGGAAAACATGTGTTTTCAGTGTTTCCAGGGAGCGAAGTGCTTACAAGCAGCAAACAAGCTGGAAGGTGGGTTTATACTGACAAGTGCTCCCACCAATGTGGCACTTCTCGGGAAGTTCCTTCTGAGACCTCAGCTGTGGAAGCACAACCTAGACCTTGGAAGAGGATGCTGCTTTCCTGCCTTCCTCACTTGCACAAGCCGCTGGCTAGTTGAAACTGATAAAGCAGTTTGTCCCTCACAACCTCATTACCATGACCTGTAGGAGGCCTCCTCCATGTCTCCCAAAAGACATATTTACTCTGATCTTAGAAGAAGCCTCCCCATCCTCCCTGTGTCCTTCAGGCAGCACATTTTTACTGTGCACCTCTTTGTGACAAGATCGTCCCAAGATTCTGGGGAAGCAACAGTAAGCACAAGGGACAAAACCCTTCTTATGGAACTAGCTAAAGAGACACTCAGTGAACAAGGAAATGTGTACCTACTGGTGTAAAAACTGTAAGTTTGGATGGGGTAGAGAGAAGGTTTGTGTGGGAAGGATAAACTCACATAGAACGAGCAGAGAAGATCCCTTTGCCCAGATGTCATGTGGGCAGAGCAGGAGTGAAGGATGGGTCCAAGCCATGGAGATAGTTGCCAGAACCAGGAAGAAGAACAGCAGGTGCAAAGGTCCTGGGGTGGGGGTGCACATGGCACAGATGAGCAGCAGCAAGGGTGATGCTGCTGCATGGACGTAGCAAGACAGGACATGGGATGTGGCTGCTGGGGGAGAAAAAGAACAGTGAAAGAGGAGGTTGAGCAAGGAGCTAGAAAAACAAACGTGGACATGAGGACAAAGCAAAGATAGTCATTTTAGGACACTTGGGTGTAAGCCCGAACTGTCTCTCACCCCTCAGAGCCATCTGAAGGGATTTCACTATACACATGATAGTTGACGCTTATATGATCACCCCAAGTTGTTAGCATGAGTTTATGTTTATATTCAGCATTCCATTTATTTTAATTCCAAACACCTTTACTGAGCCCTTAGTACGTGGGAGACCTTATGTCAGACAGTGGGAATGGAAAGATGAGGAATTTAGCATCATCAACCTTCCAGAGTTCATAATCTAGCTAGAGAGAAATATGCATAGCTATGTACCCTGATTATGAAAACAAGAAAATGCTTCGTGTATTTAAAAAGCTCTCTATCTAAAATGATTTCACCTACATTTAAACAACTTAATACTAAAAGGGGAATCTCAAGTTGCTGAAAATTCACTGACATGGAAATCTTCAGACTCAACTACGCCAGGAAAAAAAGAGAGACTTGTATATACATACCTACATTTCTATGCATAAACCGCTATACGTGACATTAAAATCACGTCTGAACAGTAGCTCCAAACTGATCAAATTCATGTTGAAATCCTAACCCAAAGTACCTTAGAACATGACCTTATCTGGAAATAGGGTCACTATTTAACATGAGGTCATACAGGAGTAGGATGGGCCCTAACCCAATATGGAGACATTTAGACATAGAGGCACCACCCAGGAAGAGCACCGTGTGAAGATGAGGCAGAGATGGGCTTGAAGCATCTATCTACAAGCCAGGGAACCCCAAAGGTTGTAAGCCAGGAGTGAAGCCTGGAACAGAGTCTCTGTCACAGTCTCAGGCGGAGTCAATCCTGCCAACACCTTGATCTCAAATTCCCAGCCTCCAGATCTTCAAAACAATACAGTTCTGTTGGTTAAGCCACACCTTTTGGAGTGCTTATTACAGCAGCCGAAGAGAATGCATACAACATGTTTAACAGCTCACAGTTCATTTGCAGACATAAAGGCACGCTCCCAATTAAGTACCTCCAACTGCACACCTCCTTTTTCTCCAAAATCCGACAGAAATGACAGCACGTATTTAGGATATCCATCCATAAGTGTGGAACACTGAGAGACAAAGCACAGGTGGGTTGGAGACTTTGTCACATTTTTAGACAACCAGAAAGGAACTACTGAGAGCCTAAGTCGCTTAGGGAGAGCTCAGCCCAGAACCTCAGGAAAGAAGGCTGCTGTACAAGTGCTGCCTCATCAAGCACAGCATGGATATTTTCCTGAGAACAGCTTCTCGGCTTGGAAAAGTTTAAAAAGTCTGCTAGGCAGTGATGAGTCATGTGCAAATGATATCAAACAGTTGGGCTTGTCATATCCAGAAACTGGTTTAAGACATAGAGACTGAGCGACAACTCAAACCAGTGTCAGAAATATACCCTTTCTGCCACTCCCAGGGCAGTTTCCCCCAAGACGATGTCTATCGGCATTGACAGCTGGAGTGTCTGAGGGAGCGATTTATGTACACAGTGGAGATGGAAGGTGCAGTGCAGGGAGGTGGAAGTGGCTGGGTGGAGGATTGTGGGGCTGCCTTCACCTCAGCAGCCTGGCACAGGGAGTATGTGAAAAAACTTGACAACATCCACAGCAGAAGCAGGAGCTGCACCATAAATAAATTATTTCACAAAGTGAAGAAGGGATCACAGGAGCAGCATGCCTTATGATACAATATTTACCTTCTTACCTGTATCAACATGCCAGAGTTGCTTCTTCCCTTGTGAAAACCATGACAGCCCCCCTTAAAAAGAAAAAGGTATTCTACAATATTCTAAAGTAAATGTACTTTAAACTGTTTTTTTTTTTTTAATAAAATATTAAGTGAAACAAAAAGCTGTCAGTTTCTTTCGGATGTTAGTTTTCTAATTTGCAGCACAGAGTTTGCAAGAAAAAGTTTCCATGAAGCTGTGGCTTTCTAAATGTCTTCCACATGGGAAAGTTAACCAGTTAGGATGCACTAGGTCGTTCTTGATGACGGAGAAGCAAACTCCAAGAAACAAACACCACCCCTGAATTCCCAGTGGCTGAAAACAACAAAGGTTGATTTCTTGCTCATGTCTCCTGTCTGTCATCAGTCGGGGACACGATTCCACACATCTCTCTAAGGCCCAGACTACTCTCTGAAGAGGCAGAGGGAAAGAGTTGTAGAAAGTCTGGAATCGGCAACAAGGCTACTGGCTCAGAAATTATGTCATGTCTTCTCACAGCCATGGGCTCAAACCCGTTACATGGCCCCATACAGTCGCAGTTGTCGAGGAAGTATGACTTTATGGGCAGAAAGTGAAAAGCTGCATATGTTTACAGAAAAGCATTCAGTATTAATACATTATTTAGGTAATGCCTATTCTATAAAGTGAAAAATTGCAATGAACAAATGCATTATGGCCAGGCGCAGTGGTTCACACCTGTAATCCCAGCACTTTGGGAGGCTGAGGTGGGCGGATCACCTGAGGTCAGGAGTTTGAGACCAGCCTGACCAACATGGAGAAACCCCATCTCTACTAAAAATACAAAATTAGCCAGCTGTGGTGGCGCATGCCTGTAGTCCCAGCTACTTGGGAGGCGGAGGCAGGAGAATTGCTTGAACCTGGGAAGCAGAGGTTGCAGTGAGCTGAGATCATGCCATTACACTCCAGCCTTGGCAGCAAGAGTGAAACAAGAGTGAAACTCTGTCTCAAACAAACAAACAAACAAAAAAAAAACACAAATGCATTATGTAATACTAATAAGCAGGTAAGATTCTATAGGCAAGTTGGTTTTATGCAAACATCATAATTTTCTTTGTTTTCTATTGCTGAACACAATTTCTCTATTAAGCTCTTGTTTTGCCTTTTGGTAGCACTTAATATTGGAAATTAGGGTCGGTGTAGTCAAATAGATATTTATTTTGCTCAGGGTTTTATATATATTGCAGTGACGAATTGGATTTAGCGGTAAGGGATACAAATTCCCCAGGAATCATCGTAAGACCAGGAGGGTGTTTCTGAAGTGTTCACTGCACTGTGGACTGAAGGCACCCATCCACCCATCACACTGCTGGCAATCGCTGGAGTGTAGGAGTCCTCATCTCATCCAGATCATGCCTTGTTCTCAGTGCCATTGAAAGGAAAAACAGTTGACTTCATTTTTGATAAACTGAGGATGCTTTCAGAATGCTGGAGATGAGATCAACCCCGCCCAGCATCACTTCTCCTTCACAATGCTCATATCTGGCTGGTGGTCATGAGAGAACGTTGGCCCCCTGCTAGCTTCAGCCTGGTTGATGGGGCTGGGCTGTGGGGCAGAGGGGTGGGACTTGGGGGGGGGGGGTGGTGGCAGGGATGGGGATTGGGAGTGAGTGGCTTGGGCTCCTGGAAGTGGTTGCACACTCAATCTGCAAGTATTTTTGCAAATCTAGGCATTATGAGAAGCCGAAAATTAACTACTTGTGTTTCTATTTTGACATTTCTTTAATAACAACTCTACTCTGAAGATAGTAAAAGTCAATGTATAATTTTAATGGAAAAGTTGGCGAGGTCAAAAGATATTATACCACTGCATGGATTAATCCTTGAAAATATTGTCCACACAAACATGTAGACATGTCCCAGGAAATGTGTAATCTCAGTAGGAGTTTTTCCTATGTGACAACTGCAAAATCTTGGGATTCCTATAGGCCTAAGATCCAATTTCTATTTAGCCATTTAGCAGCTACTTAAGATTGGTCAAAATACTTCACCTGAGACTTATTTTCCTTGAAAATATTCGGTGTAGGCTAGCACTGGCATAGAACGGATATTCACTGAAGAGCAGTGATCCATTTCTGTGGTATGATAGGAAATTTGGTGGTAGCAAATCTGTACTTTACAAAGGAAATGTAACAGAAATTAATCATTAAAAATCATTGGCTGAGAAGTTCTTCTGTATTGGTCTAAATATATAAACAGGACAATTTAAAAATCATTGGCATGATGTGACATCTGGGGTTTGCTTCAAAATGATCCAGGTGCTGAGCTATTACTGAGACCAGAATGGCTGGGAATTATTGATTATTGAAGCTGGATGATGGAAACATGGTTTCACTGGACTCTATTTTTGTGTATGTTTGAAAATTTCTATGATAAATGTTTTAAATCCCTGGTCCACATGCCATATTTGAAGCCAAATATTCAAGGTGTTTTATAGTCATGAGTATATTGAATAGAATTACTTTTGTAAAATATCACCTCTTTAATTCCACCCTCCTCACATGGTCTCTTCTCACAGAATTTACCTAGCATTTGGACAACTTAACAAGAAATATAGATATATTAAAGGTGACTTTGTTAGATAACATTCAGGGCAACATTCATTTTAAAATACATATTTCTTAAGTCTAATGAATACTACACTTATATATATTATTATATTTATTAGATATCTGTTTATTAGAGAGATGACATATAACTCGGTATGAGATATATTAGACATACATATTTATGATAAAATATCTGACATATTTTGTTAGAACTTAGCTTCAATAGCATTAGAGGCTAGTCATATTGTAAGATTCTTTATGTACATTATCTCATGTCACCCCACCATGCACTTTTGCCACTACAATGGGAATATTCTGATATTCCAGTAAGAGAACCAAGGAACAGAAGAGCTAAGTGAGTAGCTTGAGGACACTCAGTAAATGACGTTGTGCCCAGTTCTCTTTGGTCCAAGCCCTCTTCATTCCGATTTGGCCAACACAGCTGTTCATTAGCCATTTAGAAGACGTCCTTAAATATAAATCTATGAATGAGATCATCCAATTAGGTCGAAGCTGAGAATAACGTCTTAGAATCAGATTTAGGAGCTATTTGTGATGGGCAAGTGTGCTGTCTGGCTGCTCTGAGTGCTGATTTTTAAGCTGCCAGGGCTGGGTGCAGAAAGAGCTGTGCTGCCCAGGAGTTAATCGGAGCTCCTGGCTGTTCTGCCTGGAGTGTACTGGTATGTGGGCAAGAGGGGTGGCCCACACCTAAAGGCTCTTGGTACTCAGTGCTCCACAGAGGGTTTTCTGCAAGCCACCTAACCACAAGGGGATTCCTTCAGCGACAGCTCGACCCTAAATCAAGAGAACAGCAGGCAGCCTTGCTGCTGACCATCTATGGGCAACCTGGCTACCTTCTGGCAGTCTTAACCCTTGGACTTTGGGCCTCTGCAACTGCATTCATCACTTGTGTTTATGTGTTTGTACAACTGCTTACACTGATTACAGGGTTCATGTCCCTTCTGTTTAAACTATTTTTTTGGAGGCTGTGGCCCTGTCTCATTAATCTCGGTGTCCTTAGCACCTCACATTAGGCCTACTAGACGATTGGCACTCAGCGAATGTTTGCTGCCTGAAGTTGGTGCATCGCACCTTCTGTGTTAGCCTTCTCCAGTCCTCCCGTCTACACTGCATGCAGCCGTAGAGATTCCATCCCAAAAAGTGAATAACAAACTGCATCAACTATTTTATAAAGTGGTGTAGTGGATCCGGTAAGTCAGAGAAGGGATGGATTGTGTGTGTGTGTGCAGGTGTGTATGTACAAGCGTGTGTGCCTGTGTGAAATGCATTACCTTGAAGTTTGGAAGGCCTGGGTCCTGCTCTGCGGTCCTTGGCTAATCATTTAAGCTATTCTGGGCCTCAATCTCCTTATGTGCAGTTGTTTTTGGTGGAGTGATTAAGAGCTAAGGCTCTAGGCCTAGAAAGAGAAGTCCAGGTTGGAATCCTGCTGACACTACTTGGCCCTTGGGCAAGTTACTAAGCCTCCCTCTGCCTCGGTTTCCTCATCTGTGAAAAGTGAATAACAGTCTGTCTCCCAGCAGGTTCTTGTGAGGATTAAAGAAGATAAAAAATACAAAGAGCTGAGCCTGATGTCTGGCACAGAGTAAGGATTTCCCAGTGTTGGGCTTCTCACTACTCTAACCTCAGGACATTCTGTGGCACCTGAACAGGATAATATAGGTGTGCATGATGGGTATTTTTGAGACAGGGTCTCACTCTGTTGCCCAGGCTGGGGTGTATTGGTGCAAACACAGCTCACTGCAGCTGACCTTCCTGGCTCAAGCAGTCCTCCCCCCTCAGCCTCCCTAATAGCTGGAACTACAGGCCCGCACCACCATGCCTGGCTAACTTTTAAAAATCTTTTTGTAGAGATGGGGTTTTACTACATTGCCCAGGCTGGTCTCAAACTCCTAGGCTCAAGTGATCCTCCTGACTCAGCCTCCCAAAATGCTGGAATTGCAGGCGTGAGTCGCTGCGCCCTGCTCGGTGTGAACAATTTTTAAAAGGAGTACTACTAAAGGAAAAGGTATCAATATATGTGAAAAGAATCTTACTCCTGGCCTCCATTTTTGCGTGATCCTACAGTGCTAGAGAGAGTACAAATATTTTCCATACTAAAAGAGTAAAGCCGTCAGTGTGACCTGTCCACCTAGTAATGAGTAATAGAGTATTCCAGTGATTTAAGGAAAAAAACAAATTCTTGGTCACATTTTTACCTCCATCCCCTTTTAAACAATGTCTTTTATGTGGTATTGACTTAAGTCTCTTTCCCCTAGGAGTCCTCAATCCTTTCGTTTTCCCTCCATCAGCATCCAGAGAATTCCCACTTGAGTCTCAGGGAACAATCAAGTCAGTTAGGGAATGCAGACATGTAAAACAACAATTTAGGAGGCGAAAGGGAATATCAAGTTAGCGAAACTGCAAGGGAAACTGGGGGCAGCAGAGCGACCTGCGAACGTCGGGGGGAGGGACCCGGACACCCCGCCCTCCTCCCTGCAGAGCTCTGCTGGCCCTGTGGGATCCCTGGAGACCCTGGCTCCGGTTTCACAGGAAGGGAAGGTATGTGTCACAGCCCCTAATGGATCAGCTACCAGTCATGAGCCAAGTCCTTCTCTTACTTTTCTCCTCAGAGAGACCCAAGCTTAGACAATAGCATGGCTTTCGAGGTGGGAAGGACCTCATGAAGGAGAAAGAAAAGACTGACTGCAGATCTCACATGTAGGATCTGGCGGAGCTCAGCTTAAAGCCGTTGCCACCCAGCCTTGGGCATTTTCTCCACATTTTGCAGGCATCCTACAACTGAAAACTGGGTCGCAGGCATTTGAATTGGCCCAGAGGACCCCTGCACCGCCTAAGCCCTCCTGGCTTTGTCATGGTTTTCAGAATTAGAGGGGAAGCATGCATAAGAAAGCAGAGGGCATGGGCAGGGAGCTAGGGCTGCCTCTTCCCAAACACTGACCGCTCCTGTGGGAGACTTGAGAATTCTGAGCGCTCATGGACATATTAGCATACTACAAATATCTAAAGGGGCTTTGAAATATCACTGAGAAGGTCTGTACATTGATTTTCTATATCTTTCATTGCAAATTAGAAGCAAAGGGAAAAAGCTTTGGCCACTCCAAAGACCAACTCCAATACCATCTCTGAGGGCCTTGGAAAATAAATGTAACCTGTCCAGCCCCTCACTCATTATTTTCACTGTCATAATGGGAATAATGGCAGGGTGTTTTGTGAATCATATAGAAAAATATATGCTAATTATTCTAAACCTTTAAATATTATATTAACAAACAACATATTCCTTATAGCTAAAGGTCGAATATAATTTGAATTACTCTGTTCTCCTGTAGAAGTGTTGCTTATTAACTACAGTACATTAAGAAAATATCCACAAGCTTACAGAAAAAATGAAAATCACATGTAATTCTGCAATCCAGAGTTAATTGTTGTAAATACATTGTTTATCCCCTTTATAGTATTTAAGTGAATTTGAAGTTAGATAGTACTTGTTATTTTTCATTATTTTATTTTATTTTTAATTTAACATTTATTTAAAGTTCAGGGATACATGTGCAAGTTTGTATATAGGTGAACTTGTGTCATGGAGGTTTGTACAGATTATTTTATTACCCAGGTATTAAGCCTAGTACCCTTTAGTTATTCTTCCTGATCCTCTCCTTCCTGCCACCCTCTACCCTTTTTATTATTTTAAATTCATGGCATTCACAGTTGCCTTAGAACTTTCCATGTGCCAGGCACTGTTCTAAGTACTTTTCATAGAGTAAGTCATGTCATACTCACTGCAACCCTATGATGTAAGTGCTGCTGTTACCATGGCATGAATAAACTGAGGCACAGAAACTTTAAGTAGCTCATCCAAGATTACTAAGCCAGTGGGTAAAGAGGAAAGATTCAAAACCAGGCATTCTGGAACCAGAATATGTGCTAGGAATCATTAGGCTAGTAACCATTTGGCTTCATTTCTTGGAAGAGGAGGTGGTAAGTTTCTCTGGTATAAATGTTTTCATTAAAGGGAAATTGCAGAGTTGATAATGAGTGTCTATCAACATTTAGATGTTCTCATTGGGCAGGCATCATACTGAATATTTCACACACACCCAACATTGTGCACAAAATACGTGGTTCGGTAAATATTGATTGAGCTGCATTCAAGTTAAATTACACTTCTCACCCAGGAAAGACCCACAACACACTAAGAAGTCTTCCTCATGTACAATCAATTCTCCTTTCCGCAGGCCCAATTTATGCCTTTTGTGCTCTATTTTGTCTTCTCTGATAGTTTTATCTGCCATTAACTCTTTCTCCTCTGAATTCTTAGCATATACCACAGACACTGCTTCACTCGCAATTTAAAATTTACTTTTTATTTTATTTAAGTGCATGCACATAGTTTAAAAAGGAAGTAATCTAAACTTTCATAGCAGCATCCCTCAGGGACCCATTTGCCACTGTAATATTCTGCACAGTCTGTGAAAGCAGCTTCCCCTCCAGAATCATGAGTCGAACCTGGTCATGTCCCTTCATCTCTTTTCATCTAGAACGGTTCTTCTCAGGCCACTGATTTGTGGAAGAGAGCAGGCCAGCAGTCCCGTAGAATGTTCCAGATCAGTGTTGCTTACCTTGTTCCTTTGTCCCCTGTATATCCTACAAACTGTAACACCTATAAACTGAAATTGACTTAACTAAAAGCTTGACTAGATTCAAGTTCACCATCTTAGGAAAAAATAAACTATACGTTGTAATTTTATTCTTTTGTAAATGACTTTTTTAAGTCTCTTTACATTAATAATTATATAAAACGTCCCTTATAAAATTGCTTGTGGCCTCAAAATGCCATCATAATTATCCTTTTTATAATCTATGCTGTGTAGCAGATGTGAATATTGTCCTCAGCATTATTTATTAAATCAATGAATGGATGATGGATGGACAAAGAATAATGAGATGTTTGATTTTTTTTTTAGGGAAAATGGTGTAATTGGTGCATCTAAGCACTCTTTCCTCCCAATATTAGATTATAACCAGCAGTACAATTTGCTTTCAGCTCATTTGAAATGGCACTTAAGAGAATTAGTGATTTGGAAGGTGTCTGCAGAATCTATTAACCTCTCCCTGGGCCATGTTATAGATTAAAACTTATCAACTATTGAAAACCTACCCTGTTTTTGGACATTTACAAATAAGCTTTCATATGCTCTTTGGAGAGTCACGTCCTATTCTGAGAACCCCTATTATCTGAGCAGCCCCTGGGGAGCACAGGCTTCAGCTTCTAAGCTTGGTGCTCTGAGAGGTCCCGGGAAGAGAAGAACTGAGCCACGGTCCCAGGAAGAGAAGAACTGATTGTGGCCAGGCTCCATGTGTGCCTGCTCTGCTCTCCTCATCTCCCATGGATCCATGTTCCTAATCCTCACAGCTCTAGTCGTGTTCTCCCCTTTCTGCAGGTGGGATTGAAACCCAGGTCTTCTGGGTCCAGCGTTCTTGCTCTTAATCATCCAGGCCTAAGAACATGGGCTGGAAGTCATTCACTGCGGCCTCCAGAGGTTGAGTTGTTTTAACAAGCTACGATTTACTAAGTCTTCAGAAATTAGTTGATCCAACTGTAATCTTCTGAGCACATGAGCTTTCTTTTCTTGAAGACTCATTACACTTTCCTTCAACTTGTTATCTGCAGGCTGAGTGACTGCCTGTCCTGGAAGCCTCCTCAGAAGCCGCATACTTGGCTCTCCGATGGAGCCCACGGGTCTTCTGTTCTTCCTCCCTGTGGTTCCTGGGCCTGGAGTGTGGGCTGGACAGGGCAAGGCCTGAATTGTGTTCATTAAGCAAGAAGACAAACTCACAGTTACCACAGGGATGTTCTGTTTGTGCCCCTGCTAGGGGTTTGCTTGGCTTTGGAAACCTTTCATGTGCCCCGAATGCTACAAACCCTTGTAATAAATGCAAAGTGTATATAGTTTCTGCTACTTATGAGAGGCATTGAGGGAGTTAAGCACGGTGGCTTTTGTGTCTGCAGATTTGAGCTGAAATTCCAGTTCTGCAGCATAGGGCTTAACAGGTTCACTCCCCTTCCCCATCCTCTCATCCCCTAGGGCTCTCTCTTCCTTCCACCTGGATAGATGCCCTTCTTTTCTTCACACAGCAGAACACTGCTTGTTCTGAGAGCTTGCTCTGCTGATTCTTCTTCCATGAGTCAGAAAGCCCACTTCGCTTATAGGACGAGAACATGGATTTGAAATCAGACAACATACTGTCCTTTTCCTAGCTAGACAATGGTTGGAGCTTCTCAGTTTCCTTGGGAAAAAAAGGGATAATGATATTCCTACCTTTTAAGGTTATTGCAGACACTAGGAAAATAGAAACAGAAAGTTATTTGTAGAGATTTGATGAGTAGCAACTGCTCAGTAATAATGAGGCAATTCTTGACTGTGTCTGAGTGAGTCTGTGAGTGCATATGAGTGTGTGAGAGAGAATGTGTGTACATGAGTGTCATCCATGCTCACACATGTGTCTGGTGAAGGGCAGATATTCATATAGCTGCTCAGGTTGGTGGAAATAATTTCTTTTTAGTCTTACTCTATCGTTCCTCCCAGGACTGAGTTTCTGGCCTGTCTCACTTGATGTGTAATATTGCTGTTGGTTAACAGTGCCTTCTCTCTCCTCCACTCTACAGATATTCAGAAGTAACTGTGAAGTAATTGTGAGTGGGATCCATGTCTATTTGGTATGTTTCTCTCCCGAGCATCTGTTGCCAGTGTAATTTCTTGACAATCATCAATATGTATTGAATAAAACAATGGGTATGTGAGTGGCTGCAGTATCCCCAAGTCATTTTGACCTGTGATTTTTACATGCCAAGGCCACCGTTTGAAAATATTTATGTGTTACCTAATCAGCACAATGCAGGGCAGTGAATGCTCAAAGAAACTGGAAATTCGGGTCCTGCCCTCCAGCTCACCTCTTAAGGGGCGGGCCCACCCAAATTCTGTTATCACTGGAAAGATTAATCAGTCAGGATGCAGCTCCCTTAGGAAAGCTGATGGAAGAGCAGAGCCTTGTGAACCCAACACCACCTAACAAACAGAATCTGCTGTTGATTTGACAATGCTCCATTGACGATCTTTCCTAAGGACCATCCTCTAGTCAGTTACAGATGCACTGAGTGGTAACAGCTCCCAGTTGTGTGGGGCCAGATCACACCCCTAGGGCTAAGCAGAAGGTTTCAAAGTTTTCTTTCACCTCTGCCCAATGGCCTGTCCATCAGTATCAGGACTTTAAATTCATCAGTCCTAATGAAAATCACATTTAAAAAAAAAAAAACACAGAATGAGTTTCCTAGAAAATTAAACTCAATTAGTGCCGGGTTTTTGTATTTTGTCCTTGTTTACTGAGCATAGCATTAAATATACAAGCTGATCTCTCAAGCTAATCTTCCTCTTTATCCACAGAAACAGAAAGTAGATTAGCAGTTGCCAGGGACAGAGACAGGGAGGGACTGCTAATGGGTTCAGGGCTTCTTTTGGGGAATTAAAATGTTCTAAAGTGTTCTAAAACTGTTCTTGTGCACTGTATTTACTGAAATATACTGAGAATCACTGACTTGTATACTTTAAAAGGGTGAATGTTATGGTCTGAATTATATAGCAATATCGTTTTAATTTAAAAATAACAATTATGGAACCATGTTTCCATTTCCTGGTTCCCTGTTTCCTCCTCTCCTAGGAGGTGTAAGTCCGAGGAAGGATGCACATTGGATGTGAAAGCCACAGCCATGGTGACCAGGGACCAGGAGTAATAATTTCTTTTCACATTTTTTTTTTTTGAGATGGAGTTTCACTCTTGTTGCCCAGGCTGTGGTGCAATGGCATGATCTCGGCTTACCGCAACCTCCGCCTCCTAGGTTCAAGCAATTCCTCTGCCTCTGCCTCAGCCTCCCAAGTAGCTGGGATTACAGGCATGCACCACCTCGCCTGGTGAATTTTGTAAATTTTTTTTCTTTAAGTAGAGATGATATTTCTCCATGTTGGTCAGGCTGGTCTTGAACTCCCAACCTCAGGTGATCCATCAACCTTGGCCTCCCAAAGTGCTGGAATTACAAGCATGAGCCACTGCCCCCAACTAGGAGTGATTACTTCTAACTAACAATTCCACGTGCATGGCAACAGCAGGAAGTGCCCATTTGTGAAATCTCCCTGGGCCAGATAAAGAAAGCATCTGCTTATGTTGTGTTGTGTCTGTCTCCATTAGAAGATGTAGCCATAGGACAAAGTACAGGATGTTTGTCGTTTCAATCTGAAGCACACCTTGAAACTTGAGATGAAAGGTTGTTGAAAACAGACGACTTACTCATTAAAGCCAGGAAAAGCCTTCTTCTCCCAGAGTCACATGCTCTGTCTTGGAGAGTTGGCCTAAAATTACTTAGTGACACTGGCTACTTTTGTTTAAATGCTAAAAAATGTTTACTGAAGATTCGCTTGAAGGGTCAAGGGATTAGCAAGCCAAATATCGTTAGAAAAATACCTACTCTGTGCTCTTGGATGCAGGGTGCTTCCTGAAAAGTCCCAGAAAGGAAAATTCTATTCTCAGAGGCCAGTAAAGTTTAGGAGAAATCAGGTGAGTTGCTGAGGCTTCTCTGCCTCGTTGCTATGAAAGATGCAGTCATGGTCCTGAAATAATGCACCCTGTTTCCTAGGTAAACTTTGGCAGAAGGAGCGTAAAGGTAGATCCAGCATCCTCTTGGGTCTGTTTATGGGAAAAATCTTGTTTTCCTGGCTTCCTCCAGTGCCCATGTCTAGCTCAGTACTGTGGGAAATGGGAGAAAAGCCAAGGATGAGGACCCCTCCCTGAAGGCATTTACAGTCCCATAAGGGAGGTAACATTGAGTTGAAGATCAGAAGAACTCAAAACAATAGGTGGATTTAACAATTATTTTTTCTTTTGCATGCCTATCTGTAGCCCCTGTGTAGGGCACACGTGCCTTGGCTGTTCCAGCCCTCAGGGAGTGCATGGAGAAGTGGGGCAGGAATCACAAAATGAAACAACTCCATGTTCTGTGAGCCTGGAAGCAGCAGAATTAAACATGACAATCTGAGTCACGAGGAGGGAGGACGTGGGGATGCCCGAGTAGGACGAGTGATAGTGCCTGAAATAATAAAAGGTAAACTGACTTCAAACTATACTACTAGGCTACAGTAACCCAAACAGCATGGTACTTATAACAAAACAGATATGTAGACCAATGGAACAGAACAGACGCCTCAGAAATAATGCCACACATCTACAACCATCTGATGTTGGACAAACCTGACAAAAACAAACAACGCAGAAAGGATTCCCTATTTAATAAATGATATTGGGAAAACTGGCTAGCCATATGCAGAAAATGGAAACTGGACCCCTTCCTTACACCTTATACAAAAATTAACTCAAGATGGATTAAAGAGTTAAACATAAGACCTAAAACCATAAAAACACTAGAAGAAAACCTAGGCAATACCATTCAGGATATAGTCATGGGCAAAGTCTTCCTGACTAAAATACTGAAAGCAATTGCAACAAAAGTCAAAATTGACAAATGGGATCTAATTAAACTAAAGAGCTTCTGCAGAGCAAAAGAACAGGCGTGAACAGGCAACCTACAGAATGGAAGAAAAGTTTTGCAGTCTTTCCATCTAACAAAGGGCTAATATCCAGAATCTACAAGGAACTTAGACAAATTCACAAGAAAAAAAAACAAACAACCCCATCAAAAAGTGGACAAAGGATATGAACAGACACTTCTCAAAAGAAGACATTTATGTGACCAACAAACATATGAAAAAAAGCTAATCATCACTGGTCATTAGAGAAATGCAAATCAAAACCACAATGAGATACCATCTCTAACCTCGTTAGAATGGCAATCATTAAAAAGTCAGGAAACAACAATTGCTGGAGAGGATGTGGAGAAATAGGAACACTTTTATACTATTGGTGGGAGTGTAAATTAGTTCAACCATTGTGGAAGACAGTGTGGCGATTCCTCAAGGATCTAGAACCAGAAATACCATTTGACCTAGCCATCCCATTACTGGGTATATACCCAAAGGATTATAAATCATTCTACTATGAAGATACATGCATACGTATGTTTATTGTACCACTATTCACAATAGCAAAGACTTGGAACCAATCCAAATGCCCCTCAATGATAGACTGGATAAAGAAAATGTGGCACATACATACCATGGAATACTATGCAGCCATAAAAAAGGATGAGTTCGTGTCTTTTGCAAGGGCATGGATGAAGTTGGAAACATAATTCTCAGCAAACTAACAGAGGAACAGAAAACCAAACACCACATGATCTCACTCATAAGTGGGAGTTGAACAATGAGAACACATGGACACAGGGAGGGGAACATCACACACTGAGGTCTGTTGGGGAGTGGGGGGCTAGGGGAGGGATAGCAGTAGGAGAAATGCCTAATGTAGATGATGGGTTGATGGGTGCAACAAACCACCATGACACATGTATACCTATGTAACAAACCAGCATGTTCTGCACATGTATCCCAGAACTTAAAACATAATTTAAAAAAAGAATAAAAGGTAGAATTTATGGGCTGCAATATGTCCCCCTTAAAAGATAAATTCTTACTCTCAGTGAATACAGACTTATCTGAAAACAGGGGCTTTGAAGTGATCAAGTTAAGATGAAGTCATTAAGATTTAGCTCCTAAACCAATATGACTGGTGTCTTTATGGAAAGAGGAAATCTGGACACAGACACAGGGAGGACGCCATGTGAAGGTGACAGCAGAGACCAGGGTGGTCCTTCCACACACCAAAGACCACCAAAGGTCAAACCACCAGAAGGCGGAAGAGAGGCTGGGAACAGAGTCTCCCTCACAGCCTCAGAAGGAATCAACACTGCCAACACCTCTGTCTCGGACTTCCAGCCTCCAGAACTGCTAGACAACACGTTTCTGTTGTTTAAGCCCCTAGGTCTATGCGACTGTGATGTGGAATCCTAGCAAACTGATACGGGGAGTCTTGGATTCTGTCCAGGGAAGACATCCAGAAGGATGGGAGGGAAGGGCCTTCTCCACCGACAGAGGGGCTTCCTTGACCCCTGTGCAGGTGCATGAGGGGTCGGACAGGCTTTGTGAACGTCGCTGGCTCAGCAGCACTCAGACAAGGGAGAGCAGCAGCTAAGTCCGGAAAGGTGGCCAGAAGTGACAGCACATTCTGAGTCGGATGGGTCTAGGAGGCAATGGGGGGCCTGCCTGGGTTTGTAAGCAGGGACTAGAGAAGATGAAGGGGAAAGCTGGATATTTCATCCGGCAAGGATGGAGAACCCTCTGCAAGCTCTTAGAGCAGCCACGAATGTGGAGGGCAAGTGCGGGGGCTTGTAATGTTCAAGAATGTGGCGGGCAGGTGTGGGGCAGGTGTGAGTGCTGTAAGCCCAGAAAACAAGCCCTTCCACATCAATGCTGCTTGTGTAATAATCCAAGTGGTTTTATCTGGACCTTCCCACTCCCAGCTTGAAGCACCTGGCCTGCCCCTGGGTCCTCACAGTGCCCTGCCGTTGGCTTGGGGACCCAGCTGGATCTGTTCTTTCTGCCAGTCATGGGGGTGTCGGGTGGGAGAAGGACCCTGCTGCCACTTGACCGACCCTTACAAAGTCCAGTGTGGCCTGGTGTCTTCTGCAGGTCCCAGGCTGTGTGACTCACTGTTCCCTGTTAGCCAGGGTCTGGCTGGAGGTGATCCAGCCCAGGTTTCACTGGGGATCTGTGGCACCTGCCCTGGATGTGTCCTTTGTCATGATGGCCTGCACCCCCAGCAGTCCTGGGTGGCTCCATCGCTGTGCTGCTGGCATGGTTTTTCCTCAGGAAGGATACCTGGATGCATGTTGATGCAGTGGCATTTATCAGACTCTGCAATAGTCCTTACTTAGATGTTCATTTCATTGCAGTCACTTGGCCCAGTTGTAAATACACCCCCGATACTGCCAACACTAGCTTGTAGGTGAACAAGAGAGGGCAGATGAGGAAACTGAGCACTCAGTACCCACAAGGGGCATTCACCAAGCTTCTCAGTGCTCCCACCAAGTGACTGGGAAAGGAAGCGCCTGGGAGCCCATTGGACTGAAAACCTAGAGGCACTTGTCTTACGGCAGTAGATTCTTCTCCTCCTTTCTGTTTAGTGTTAAATTTTTTTTTACCCTTTTTGTTTGTTTGTTTGTTTGTTTGTTTGTTTTGTTTGTTTTTCCATGTCTTCTCTACTGGCAATTGAGGAGTGCCATAAAACAAGAGACTCTCCATTCAGTGAAAGTCCTAGAGTATTTTGTAACTGGGGTGAATAGTTTAGATATTGATGCTGGGAAAAGAGAGGCGGTTGTCCTCGGAAGTTGGAACAGCTGAAGTATTATCAGGTCAATGAGCTCCCTTCCTGGGTATGGCGATAGTCACAGCGGACCCTCCACTTTCTTCATGAAAATCCAGGCCTGTGTCTCAGGAGGTAGGAGACTTACTGGAGAGAGGAATTAAAGTAAGTCAGAGTTCTCCAAAGGCTTCCCTGCGACAACTAGAGGATTCATTTTCTTCGCAGATTTTAGGGCAACATGTAGACTGCTTAGTATGTATCCTTTGAATTTCTGGCATGGTCACATGTGCGTGTGCGCGCGCGTGTGTGTGTGTTTAACAAGGCTACTTAAAAAGCTATCTCCCTCACTCTGCGTGATTGCCTTGTGTCTGTGGTGAACTTCTAGGAAATGTAAATTTGCTTTTCTTTTTTTTTCCTTTTGTGCATGAGAAAGTGGCAACTTTGCAAAAACAAGCCAGGCATCTGTTCACTTTTTGTAGAAACTGAGAAACAATATTGTGATTTTCTTTTTAAAAGAGAGAAACTCCCAGCTCCTATAACAATTTTTGTTGAAGAAATATTCATGTTAGAATGACTAGCCATTATTACGTACTTATAAGGTATAACTGTGTGGTGCTAGACATTAAAAATATAAGAGTTTTCCCTAAAAGGAACATTTATTTCCAGGAGCAGGAAAACCCAGCAGCAGGGTTTTATGGTTCCAGGGCGCATGCACAGTGTACAGTAAGTGCTACAGAAACATTAGCGCATAAGTGCCCATTAGCCTGGCACAGAAGAATCCAGGGCCCATTACTCAGACTTCTAAAGGCTCAATATTGGATCACTGTTATCAAACTAAGATTAGCTAAAAATTTACCTGGTACTGGCCGGGCACAGTGGCTCACGCCTGTCATCCCAGCACTTTGGGAGGCCGAGGCGGGCGGATCACGAGGTCAGGAGATCGATACCATAAAAATACAAAAAAAACTAGCCGGGCGTGGTGGCGGGTGCCTGTGGTACCAGCTACTCGGGAGGCTGAGGCAGGAGAATGGCGTGAACCCAGAGGCGGAGCTTGCAGTGAGCGGAGATCGCACCACTGCACTCCAGCTTGGGTGACAGAGCAAGATTCCGTCTCAAAAATAAAAGAAAATAAAATAAAATGAAATAAATTTGCCTGATACTTCCTTAGAGGTGACCTCATCAGTTTAATACAAATTTGGTGGAATGGGTATTTTGTTATCCCGATTGCCAATTTTGACTTTTACAGAAAATGCAGACTTTGAAATCTTGTCTTAAATATGGGCATGCCTTTTTTTTTTTTTTTTTGCCTTCTTTAGATACTTTGGGGGTTTTAAGATTTACTCAAGCTAATGACTCACTTCTACTCACAGCATTCACTTGCATTACACAATTAGGCAACATTCACCAAACATTCATCAAACAATACGGAATCTGGACAAGAGGGGACAGCAACATCTGGATAAAATTATCAGCTGGATTTAGGGATGAGAACCCGGCTCATTGCTTTCTCAGTTTTACATTACAAAACCAGTCAGGTCCCTAAAGTGAACTGCTCAGGATAATCGTAAGCACGGGCTTATTATTGAAGAGGCCACGGTACTTTAGAATTTGCTTGAGGATCCATTTATAAATAAATCACACCCCAAGAGTCCTTTCTCATGGTGCTTTGAAACCATAATTAGGCAAGCTGTTTCTGCAGTGGCCTCTAGTAATTCACTTGTAAAGAAATTTTTCTCAAATTTTTATAGTTATTGAATTATGTGCATTTTATTTCAAAATAAATTATTTATTCATTCATCGTTCTCATCAATCTTTCAGTCTGCAAATGTCCACAAAAGGCTTGCAAGCAGCATGAAGTAGAAGATAGATGGACACAGAAACTAATTAATTTCACCACAGTGTGGATAAAGCCACAACTGAGGTGGATGCAAAGCAGCTGGGAGAGATTCAATCAGCCTGGGAGGGCAGGAACAACCCAGGAAGGCTTCCAGGGAAGGCCGTGATTAAAGCGAATAATAAAGGTTGAGAATGAATGTATTCAGGTCGTCGCTGAAGAAAGAAGGAGAGCTATTCTTAATCGGCAAGCGTGTTTGGAGAAATCAATAATCTGAGGTAAAGGAGACAGCATGCTGTTGCAGAAGAATCGTGGTCAATGCCGTCAAACAAATGTACGTTCTGCAGCAAGGTGCTGCGTGGTCTGGCCGAGTGAGTCTGGTCTTCTTATCTGTCAAACAGGGAATAATATCCCCAAATCACAGGGCATGGCAGAGGAGGAAATGGAAATGAGTATAGAAGGGCCTGTTTAGTGCCACATGCAATTATCAAAGGGTAGCAACTGACTTTCTGTGGGACATACCATGTAAATCCATAGTCTTGCTTTTCTTTTCTTTCCATTCATTTCTCCAATCTTCCTAATACTTCCTGAACTTTGAAAATAAAAAGTTAACTTCTAAACCTCACCTGTTACACTGACTATGCACTTGGATGCCTTTGGGGATGAAAAAAAATGAGTAGAGGTGGGAAGGTAAATATCACAATCACATTAGAGGGAATGGCCATTTGCCAGTGGCGAGGTTCCACCTTTCCCTCAAAACATGCAGCTTTCGCGTTCCTTGAAGGGAGAATGCTGAATGTCAGTGCTAGCTACCTTTCAAATATGCATTATTCTCACATTTTAAAACATTTTTGACACTCAGGTGTTCTTGAGTAATATTCCAACATAATCTAGTATTCAATATTTAAGGACAAATATTAAGAATTTGTGTTAAATTTTTAAAAACTCAGAAAATCTGTGTTTAAGAGCATATTACATCAGAGTAAAGGATCAATTATGAGTGTTCAGAGCCAATGATACATCACATGGAATTGTTCACAAATTTATTATTTTTTAAAATCTTTTTTTATGAGAGACTCTCACTCTGTTGCCCAGGCTGGAGTGCAGTGGTGTAATCTTGGCTCACTGTAACCTCTGCCTCCTGAATTCAAGTGATTCTCATGCCTCAGCCTCCTGAGTAGCTGGGATTACAGGTGTGCACCACCACACTCAGCTAATTGTTATATTTTTAGTAGAGAAGGGGTTTCACCATGTTGGCCATGCTGGTCTTGAACTCCTGGCCTCAAGTGACTCACCTGCCTCATCCTCCCAAAGTGCTGGGATTACATGTGTGAGCCAACATGCCCGTCCCTGTGGTTCACAAATGTAAATAAGAAGAATGTTTTGGGCTGTATTCTTTTAAGTGCATATCTCTTAGTCTGTAGTATGTTCTCCCATGGAAGTTCTCTCTAAGTCTCATGCCCTCAGAGTGTGGTTCAGAGGCCTTGGCAGTTGAAAATCTTTCTGCTGATACAAGCGTCCAACCCTTATTTTGGAATATGGCTTCTCAAGCAAGTGTACCTTTCCCCTCCCAGAAGCACATGCTAGAGCAGGATATGGGGGCTGGTACAAATCGGCATTTGTAAACTGTGACTTTCAGAGTCTCCACGTGCCAGAGAATCCTTTCTAGGTCTCAGCACCAAGGGGTGGTGGCTGCTACTGGTGACCTTGTTGCTTGGTTCTCTTCAACGGTGGCCCAGGTGCTTCTCCTTTAGGTTAAGTGTTGAGTTGTGACTTTGTATTCTTGCCTCCCCACTTCTCTCCCACTCCTGTCACCTCAATGCCTAGATGTGATAAATATGTGTTAGGTTAATTAATGCAAAAAGAATGAACGCCGAAGACTTGCAATGTACGGTACATAAAGAGAGTTACCCAGTTGGTGTCTTAGCAGCTAAAGTGATTCAGGGACAGGCTTTTCAATATGTATTATTAAGGGTCTTCCAACATCTCCCTGATGTTTCCTTATAAGACTTGCGAGGTAGTTTAGGCAGTTTCAAAACCTCATGCCACAATTTCTCAAGCATGTAAATGTATTTCTATTCATTAGAAATAAGGGTAGGAGATTGGATCAAGTAGCAAGTTTAAACACATGATTTTATGGTACTATGGAGGGTTTGACTTTTCTTAAATCATCATCTATTATCAAAAGGAAGTGTTTGCAGAATTCCAGATCCCGGGAGCAGGACTCTATCTCCAGTGCAGACTGGTGGCTGGTCCTCACAGGTGCTGGCCATCTCCCAAGAGTCCCTGGATGGCTCTCACTTCTGTGTCCATGGTAACCTTGCAAAACCATCCCTAATTCTGTCCACCTGTAGAGCTGGCCACCTGTCTCCCCATTGTCAACAGATCGTTTTGGTTATGTCACAGTCCTTGGAAAGCATAATGTGCAATTTCTATCTACCTAGTTTCCCAAAGATGGAAAACTTATTTTCCCTTCCGGCTTCCTTTGCTCTTGCAGTGGAAACAGCGTCTCTCCTCCCGGCTGGGGCTAATTCTTCTATCTGGGTCCAAGCTCCACCCTTCCTGACACCTTTCTAGACTCACTTTTATCTTCTTTTTCTAAAATCTTCAACCTTTCCCTGCACACTGGTTCCTTCCTGCCATTAAGCACATATCTCAAGTGTCAGCAAACATGAAAGAAAAAAACTGAAACCTCAAAGTCCCCAGAACACATTCCCCTCTAGCCACCACATTCTTTCTCGTCGGCTTCTCAGACGTGTTTACACACTCTGCTCTTCCTTCCCCACCTGACATCTCACGTCTATCCCCGCCCTGAGACACTCTTGCCAAAGTGTTGGAGCTTTCTCTGCGTGTCCAAATCCAAAGGGTACTTCAAAATCCTTATTGTTCTTGGCTGCTGTGAACATTTGGCCGGGTGTTTCGACTCTTCCTTTTGACTATGGCCTGCTTATCTGGGGCCTTCTTCTCAGGTCACTTTATTGCTTTTTTGTTTTCTGCTCAGTCTTTACATGGAGATCTCCTTACCATTCTGCCCCTGGCTTTTCTTCTCCCTCGCAATCCCACTTTACTCCCAGCATGCTTCCCCACCATGTCTTCCCAGCCCGGACCTCTCTTCCTGGGTTCCACATGCATGGTTCTACTTGCCTGCTCACCTTCTCCTCTCGAAGGCATCCCCAAACTCAACACAGCCCAATTTGAACACATTAGCAACTTCTCTGTCCCCTGAAAAGCCTGCCTTTTCTTTATTATCCTCTGTCTCCCTAAATGGCACCACTCCTCCCCTGGTGCCCAAGGCAGGGATAAGACCTAGGTGTCATGGGGACAGCCATGGAAGCCAGCTCACCACTCCCATCTCACTCCCCCGCAGGAGATGACTGCTGCTGGGAGCCGAGTAGCTGCCCGCAGCTGCTGCCGGGCCTCAGGGTGCTGTGGGCTCACACTTCGGCCATCCCCTCCCTGGTTGCTCCCAGCAATGTCCATGCCCCGTAAGATTCCTCTGATGGGCTTCTTTTTGCTCCAGGATGCCCTGCAGCCTGGCCGACACTGGCTGAGAAATGCTGCTGTTGGAAGCTCTCCAACCCAGCCTCCTTCCATCCTCTGCTTCCACAGATAGCAGAGCCTTTGGTACCTGTGAAGGCTCTCTTCCTGGCTCCCACTCCTGCTTTCCTTTATTTCTCGACATCTCTGTGCCACCCCTCTTGTTCAGGTTGCAGGCAGATCCTCTCTCCAGACCTTTGGGACCACCTCTTGCTTTGCTACCTACATTGCCTGTGCTGTACAGTGACCTTTCAAATGCAAATCTGACCAAGCCATGCTCCAGCCTCAGACCCTTAAAAACTCTCCACGACCCTCAGTCCAAACTCCTTCATTAGATTTATAGGAGCCTTCAGGCCTTTGCTGTGTGGCTCCCATTCAGCTTCCTGGCTTTTTCTCTGTAGGTCAGGCTTGCTGCCACATGGTGAACTTGTTTTAGTTACTCAGAAGCTGAGGATACGTATTTGCCATTCTCTTTGTCTACAGACTGGCTAGCATCTACTGCAAACTTGACCCTCAAGTCTTATCTTATTTGTCCATTTCTCCAAAATGCTTCCATCCATGCCATGCACCCTGCCTGCATTCCACTGGGCTTGGTGCTCTTGTTTGGGCTTTCTATAGAACACTGCACTTGATTTTTTGTCTTTTCACTTCTCAGGTTGAATTACATCACTTACTCAAGTGTCCATCTCCTTTAACAAAATAAGGACTGAGAGGCACTGACCCGATGCTTCCCTTGCTCATCAGTGTATTTTGTGCATCTCACACAAACTTGGCTCCAAGGATATGTGTTATGTAAATGAACAAATGAGGGAAAAAATAAATGTCTGCTTAAATGGATGGAAAAGTGATTAAAAGACTCATTTCTCTGGAGAACCCACGAAGGAGGACAGATGAAGCTTTAAGGACATGGAGAAGCAACATGCTGCAAATCTATTTTTTGGTGGAGTAGATGATTCTGTGGCCAAGTATACTCCAGGCCTAAGAGTAGACAAATAAACAAAAATGTTTCTCCTTCCCCTCCAGACCTCTAAAACACAGAACCTTTCACTCAGGGAGACTCTCATTCACTGGGCTGTGACTTGAAAGCATACATTATCACTGAGATAGCTCTAACACGCATACTTTTTTAAATTTCTCAGGAGTAAACGATCCCAATTGCAGTTTATCTGTGGTTCATCTGGCTTCATCTCACACCACCTCTGTTGACATGGGAGGGCTGCCGGCCCCACATCCAGGAAGTATTATGAAACCACCGGGGTTCCTCCCCTCCTTGCTCCAGGGAAGCCTGAGAGGGACCCTGCAGATTGCATTTGGAATCCATCTGCCAGGTAATGCTTTCTAGTCTTTGCTAAGCAGTAGCTGCAAGGTGGGGAACTTTGCTAGACAGAGCTCCTCGTTTTAGGCTGGCTTGTCAGTTACAGTAAATCAAGTGAAGGTGGAGCATACATACAGGCTTTCTTTCCCAGATCCCAACACTGCCTGGTTGCACAAGCCAAAACAAGATGAGGAATTTTTCTCCTTCCTCTCTGACAGGGCAAAACTCCTTTGGAGGTTAGACCCTTGGTATGTGCCCACACCCAAAGAAGCCCATTCTTTATGTGAATTTATGTGAATTTTCCTGCCTTCTCAAATGTGAGCGATTTTGGCAAAATATTGCGTTTCACCTCTATCACTCTCCTATCATTGTCAGTATAACAGAAAGCGTTGTCTTGTTTCTCTAACAGACTTCTCTGTTTTAGTTGTCAAATAGAAACAAACATACACTCGAATGTAATGGCACATTATTCAAAATAAAACTAATAATAAATAATTTTAAGTTGTATTTGTCATGGTACCTTTCATGAAGCTCTTGATATTTTTGCTTCATTTGATGGAAGTTTATGGAGTTCCTTCTATAATATGTGCCAGGTCTCATGCCAAGGGGTTTCTCTGTGCTCATGGCCAACTTGAAATGGGGGTGTTGTTAAGTGCAGGATGCAGATGAGACAATTGGGCCTCCGTGACCTGACTCCCAGTGTAAGCCTCCTAAAACAGCCTCCCAGAATCCTCTCTCATCCCACACGTGTCTTCCTTATGAGACCTGCCTAAGCAGCTCCGTGCCCTGGGTACCTGTTCAATATACTGGGTCTCTTGGTCTCTTTTGCATCCTCTTCAACTGTCAGGTTATATTTTTTCTCAACGCTTCATCTTGGCTCAGGCAGAAGCCATCAGGCTTTCTCAGGAAACCTCCCACCATCTCCAGGAGAGAAGCTGAGGGTGGAGGCCAGGGATTTGTAAGAGGAGGGGACTGAAAGGTAGCAGGCTGTAGGACTGTATTGCCAGTGCATTGGCCATTCTGATTTGCTGCTTGCAGGATTCTTGTGGCCAAGGCCTGAGTGCTTCCAGAAAGTGAATGTGCCCACTACCTGCATCAACGTCATCTGGTCTACTTGTTACAAATCAGATTTCTGGTGCCAAGACCTCTTGGTGAAGACAGGGAGAGACCTAGGCCTCACCTACAGCCCAGGTGCCTGTCCAGGCCCTGCCCTGTCACCCTAGTAGTAGAGTGTGCAGGCAAGTGAGACAGGCGTGTCCTGGTTTGTGACCTGGGTTAGGATTGTCCTCTACTCCTAGTCCTCTCTTCTCACAAATCTCTGGCCTCCACTCTCAGCCTCTGTCCTAGACGCCATGGGAGATTTCCTGAGAGAGGATTATCACTGCTGCCAGAACCCAAGAAGATGGATGTTTTGGGAGAGGAAGAAAGAAGAAAGAAAGAAAGAAAGAAAGAAAGAAAGAAAGAAAGAAAGAAAGAGAACAGAAAGAAATAAGAAGCAAAGAATGTAAGACAGACGAAGCAAGAAGACGAATTAAAGAAAGCCCTACATCTCCGTCCTTCCCTCCTTCCTTCTCCCCTCCCTCCTCCCTCTCACTCCCGACCTCATCCCAGCCACGAAAGACACTCCCCCCCGCCCGCCCTCCCTCCCCTCCCTCCCTCCTCCACCTTCCCTCCCTCCCTCATCGGGAAGGGAAGGGAAGGGAAGGAAAGGGAAGAAGAAAACATGATGCTTGAAGAGCAGGATGCAAAGGAAACCGTGTGGGCTTGTGAGAGGCAGAGGTGCTCCTCTGAAACCTGTGAGGAAATCTGAGCTGGAGAAAAGAGAAGCCTCAGCCACGGAGGGAGAGGGTACCCCAGGGGTCTCTCATGGTGGCCCCAGGGTGAGGAGAGCCACTGAAGGAGATTCACCCAAGACACCAAATCACCAAGGAGGGCTGTGGCCATCAGAGGCACTGGGAAGGGAAGCCTGAGAGGGACCATGCAGATTGCATTGCATAGCTTCAAGGTAGAGGAGCAGCCTGGATTCTGGGGTTACAGAGCTGTGGGCTTCATGGGCAGGAGCACCTTGGCCTGAAGCCACTTCTGCATGCACTATCCTCCCATCCTGGGCACTTCCACAGACCTTTCCGAGCCTAAGTTTTCACATCCATGATATTCAGATCACATTTGTTCCTACTCTAAGGTTAGAGTGAGGATTAAAACAGGAAATGCTGGTAGGGACTTGGCAGAATGCTGGGCCCTAACACATCATAGGCCATTACAGAACATTGGCTGGGCTGTTTGTTGTCAGCAAGGGGGTTATTTCGGACCCAGAGAGCTGCCTGGAGGACTTGATGGGCTCAGAAACCAGTCTGTAATAGAGGCGGATTAAAGTGATGGCTAAGGAATAAAGCATAGCTTAGGTGCTTACATTATGGTATTTTCAGGCTAATTTGTTTTGTGTGCTGGGGAGTTGGATGACATCTACACGAGCCTTTCATCAGAGAGAGTTTCTGCATTTTGAATGCTGTTCTAGAGTCAGTTAGAGACAATCCCTGCAAAATAACTTATCTAAAAGCTCTTTCGAACTCCTCCCGGGGCAGCTGCACTATGCTGTCACCAAAATGCTAGATGTGAATGCGGGTTCGCTAAGTACTGGTTGGGCCTGAAACATCATCTTGTGGGATTCTGGAGACACCAAAATCCAAAGGACAATTTAAAGAGAAAAATGCCTTTGCTACCTTCAATGGTTTGAAGTCTTTGCCACCCTCAATGTTCTTGGCAACCCTATTTGCTTCAAGAGGAAAACAAGTAACCAAAATAAACCCACATGCTAGGGGAAGGAGACACTGTCAGATAAATGTGTCTAATGGATCATAGGAAAGCCCCTTTGGATGAGTGTGGCTTTGTTTTGTTGGTTTCAAATCTCAGCCATTTGCTGGCTGTGTGATTTTGAGCAAGTGCCCTGCACTTCCTGACCTTCATGTGTACAATAAGACTGAACATACCCCCACTTACACTTTCAACCTGCAGATCAAATGGAAGGTTCAGTCCCCCCTCCTCCCCATCTAGTAAACACTCCAGGGCTTGTGGGTTTTCTTTTGCTTTTCTCCTTTCTTCTTCCCTTTCCTTGAAGATTGATCAGAAGAAAGGATTTTGTTTTCCAGAAAGGGTTACAATTGAATTCTGAGCCCACCTCACCTAAGGCTAGCCTTAAAGTTATTTAAATGCAGAAAATTAACATTTTTTTTGATTAACTTAACCAACTTTTATAACATACCTGAAAAAAAAAAAAAAGACCCAATACAAAGGGCCAGCTTTGAAGGCATCTTCTGAATGCCAGTGAATGTGCTCTTGTTGCATCTGTGAAAGAAGTTCAAAGAAATGAGTATTTTTTATGGAAAGTGACCTGACCTAGCCTATTTAAAGTTCAAAAGCTAAGTGTGTCAGGAGGACAGATTGCAGGGGCTGTCAGAATGCCTAGGCAGCCACAACTCCTCAGGGAAGCACACCTCAGGTGGTTCAGGGATTGGAAGGGAGGGGGAATTGTGTTTGGGGCAGACAGGTGAGCTGTGTAAATTCCAAAGCTTATCGTGGGCTGTAAGGCACAGGTTCTCAGCCTTGTGGATTTCAGAGCAGAAAAATGTGCCAAAGGAGCTGGAGGACAGACATAAAATTGACAACTCCACCTTTTGCCAAATAAGAGAATTAAGAAACAAGCTGCCACCTTTTCATAAAAGAAAAAACTTTCAATATTGAAAAGCAGAAGGTTATAATCTTTTTTTCTTTTTTTTTTTTATTATACCTTAAGTTCTAGGGTACATGTGCATAACGTGCAGGTTTGTTACATATGTATACTTGTGCCATGTTGGTGTGCTGCACCCATCAACTCGTCAGCACCCATCAACTCATCATTTACATCAGGTATAACTCCCAATGCAATCCCTCCCCCCTCCCCCTTCCCCGTGATAGGCCCCGGTGTGTGATGTTCCCCTTCCCGAGTCCAGGTGATCTCATTGTTCAGTTCCCACCTATGAGTGAGAACATGCGGTGTTTGGTTTTCTGTTCTTGTGATAGTTTGCTGAGAATGATGGTTTCCAGCTGCATCCACGTCCCTACAAAGGACACAAACTCATCCTTTTTAATGGCTGCATAGTATTCCATGGTGTATATGTGCCACATTTTCTTAATCCAGTCTGTCACTGATGGACATTTGGGTTGATTCCAAGTCTTTGCTATTGTGAATAGTGCCGCAATAAACATACGTGTGCATATGTCTTTATAGCAGCATGATTTATAATCCTTTGGGTATATACCCAGTAGAACTAGAAGGTTATAATCTTGAAGGACTGGAATTTAAATGGGCCACAATCACTTTGGGAAAAACTCACTCGATTGTTTCTTGCATTTCATTGAACCCCATATCACCTCCACCATAGGTGACAGTGCCTGGAGCCACAGTGAGGAGGCTGCTTTCCTCTGCTTTTCTCGTTAAGCTATTCTTGGAAGGGCAGCCAGGCTTGGCCCAGTGGACCCTAATAACAGCTTCTTGGTTTGGGGATCCCCAGTTCCATCTCCAGTTCCTTTCTCTGCTCTGCTTCAATACTCTTGGAGAAGAGAGAATGACTGTCTCAGCATATTCTGGGCTGAAGGTTTCCCCAGAGACTCTCGATGCTAATGCTAGGACAGGGTCACCTTCAAATTTCTCATTTTTAGATAAAGCCCTGAAAATCAGAGGTGGGATGATTTGCTGGAGACAGCACTGCCCTAGATGGCCAGATGTGGAATCAAAAACACAGTCTCCATATACTTGGTTTGATGTTTTGTCCATCCTAGCAGCTGTACTTTCCACGGATGTTTTTCAGTGTCATTTATGAGCCAGTTATCATGAGATGGCCACACGCATCAGCAACTCACTTATTTCTAAAACGAACTCACACTCAAGTTCACATCAACAGTTAAGCCCTACATCCAGATAAATGTTTTTGAAAAGCTTACCCTTCTTCATCTGAGTATATCCTGGTTTTTATTATTAATGTTAGAGGTTTCAAGGCTTTTCTCAGATACCCCATCACCTGGCAGTGGAATGTGCTGGAGTAAAGCAGTATGGTCATTGGAATTGGACCCACTTTTAATGTATTACCTTTAACCTCAAATGGGCACTGATAGTGACTCAGCATTTGCCAGAGCCATTCACTCTCCTCTGCTAGACAGCTATTTCATCCCCCTCCCGCAGATTTGAACATCTCCCTCTAACCTCCATATCAGCATCAAACGATTTCATTTCCTAGTTGGCTGAGAAAAGTGACACAGCCATGAAAACCTTTCACCAGCTCCCATGGCCCATCTCTCTTCCCTGCCAGGGTGTGGATCCCGTTCTTGCAGATGAAAAAGGACACACCTTTTACCTGTCTCAGATGCACCCCTCCTCTGGACCCACCCATCCCTTGGTACCTATCCCAGGACATCACTGCAAACACTTCTCCTATTTTCTGATCATAAACTTTTTCGTCTCCTTTGGGGCATTCTCATCAACCCATAAACATCCTGTTCCTTCTGCTCTCTTCAACAAGTAAACAACAATAACAACAATAAAATCATATAAATAACATGATTTACCATATTTTCCCTTGAACTACAATCCCATTTAGTTTTGCCTTTAAAACAAAACTTCTGAAAAGAGTTGTCTTGATTTACCTTCTCTAGTTCATCTCTCCTGTTTCCTTTTAAACCTGCTCCCATCAGAGCATCGTCCTACAACTGCCTGAAGCTCTTCCAAAGTCACAGTGGCCTCTCACTGCTGAGTCTAAGGATTGGCTCACCAGCTACATCCTGAGCTTCAGCAGCCCTGCCTGGCTCAGTCGGCTACTCCTGCCCCCAGGAAAGCTCTTCACCTGGCTTTCCAGGCACCGTGTTCCTCTGGTTTTGCCTCTAAGTCAGTGGTTGCTTTTCTTAGCATCCTGTGTTGGCGTCTCTCATCTTCTCAACCATTCAGCATTGGAGTGACCCAAAGTTCAACTTTGAACATCTTCTCTTCTACTTCTTGGCTTGTTCTCCTGGTGACTTCATCTGTCTCCACTTGTTTAAATACCTTCAATCTGCTGACAACACCCAAATTTCCATCTCCAGCCCCAGTCTCACCCCCGAAATCCAGTTTTGTATGTTCATTGGCCTAAGTAGATATTCCCCCTTGAATTTCTAAGAAACATCTACTTAGCATGAGCAAAGCTAAATCCCTGCTGTCCCACCCATGGGTCTTCCTCTTCTGTGATCTTCCCCATTTCACCGGTGACAACTCCATCTATGGAGTGAGTCAAGCCAAACAATCACTTTGGAATCCTCATTTTCTCATACAATATGTGGGCAAGTCCTATTGGCTGTACTTTCAATATATATTTTGAAATTTCAATCGCTGTCATTCTGGTTGAAGTCACCATTATTGGTCCAAGTCACAATGATCAATGATCTCCTGCCTGAATTATCCCAGAAGCCTCAGGAATAGGCCCACCCCGACACATCAGGTAGCTGACGTGATCTGTGAGAACACAAGTCAGATTAAGTCATTCTGCTTTTTCAATCATTTCCTCTCCCTAAAGCTTGAGCTGTGTAATGCCCTGCATCCCCGCTTTCTCTGTACTCTCTGAGCCATGTGATGCCCTGTAGCCCCCGATCTCTCTGTACCTTGTTGCATCTGAGCCATGTGATGTTCTGCAGCCCTGATCTCCCTGTACTCTGTTACATCTGAGCCATGCGATGCTCTGAAACCCCCAGTCTCTCTATGCCCTGTTGCATCTGAGCCATGCAATGCCCTGAAGCCCTGATCTCTCTGTGCCTCACTGCATCTGAGCCATGCAATGCCCTGCAGCCCCTAGTCTCTCTGTGCTCCTTGCATCTCTCACATCACATCTTAAGATGCCACCCTTTCTCCACCTGCCCTGGATTCTCTGGCCTTTTTGCTGTGTGCTCTTTGTACCTGTTGGCCACAGGATAACTCAGGGCCTTTACTTCTCTGTCCCTTCTGCTTAGGACTCATTCCTCAGGTGCTCTATTGTCCTACCCCTTTCCTTCCAGTCTGATCAAATATTTCCTACCGAGGGAGACCCCACCCACCGTATGAAGCTGCAACACCTCCCAGCCCATCCCCTGCTCCCTTTGCCTGCCTTCTTTTCAGCAGTCCTTTCCAACCCTCATTTACTATATCTTTTCTTTGCTTATTCTCTTCTCCCCATGAGTTTGTAAACTCATGTCTGTATATATTTCCATGTGCTCTCTTGAATTCCCTAACCCCAGATCCTAGAACAGGGACTCACACAGAATATTACTCAGTTAATATTTGCTGGACGAATTCATTTCCGAGAAACCTGAAAGCATACAGTGATGAGAGCCTAGGACCAAAGGTCTGAAACACTGACAAAGTCCAGGCACTACATTTGCTGAAGGTTTTCCAATAGAATCACAGCATTGGTCTGGTCTCAGAGAAGGAAAATGGCCTAGAGCTGAACTCCCGGCAGGAGAAAGGTCTTCTTACGGCCTCCTTCCTGCTCTCCAAGAGAAGTCATGGTAACTCATTCGGGTGAGAGGCTGAAGTTTTCTTCTTTGCTGAGTTCAGCCGCAGGCTTCTATAATGAAAAACCCCGCAGTGGCCTGTCCTGGGTCCTGGACGTTTTCTGAGAATAGTCCCATGCTTGGACGGTGGAGTCAGGGTAGGGCACATCAGTCCTGCTGAGCTGCCACATTCATAATACAGAGCCTTTGGCTTGCAGCCGGCGGTCGGCACTCGCCCCAGCTTGCTTGTCCGGCACTGCTGCCCACCTCTGGCTCAGGGACTTCTTTCCCTCTCTTAATTTCCCAACCCATTTGTCACTTTTTGCCTGGGGCAACCCTGTCCCCCAAACAGAGTTTGAAATTGCTCTATAAGTGAAATGTTAGCTTAGGCTCCCAGTGTTGGCTGCCAGGCTTATCACCCAACATTCTGTACGCTTAAGATTTAGAAATTTTTGCCACAAGGAAAGGCCATTTTGAGAAAGTTTTTTTTTTTTTTTTTTTTTTTTTTTAACTCCTTGACATTTTAAGATCTTTTTTTTTAAGTTGCAGAAAATTTGATAAAAATAGCAGTCATTTTCACAAAGTGACGAAATGGGAACCTAAAATTAATTGAATGGAGAAGCAGTTCTCCCCATCTACTCCCCACACCCACACACACAGTGGAGATGCCAGCATGCCTTTCACAAGAGCTACTGCTAACCTTTGAGTCAAATATTCTCGAACATGCTCACAGGTTCTTCTGCTCAACATTAACTTACCATTTTAAGAAAGTCACTAGGGGACGAGGTCAGACAGACATGATTTTATTGGCAGTATGGGAGAGTAGGTAAGCATACAGTGGGGTCACTGGATTCCAACCCTGGCTTTTCCATTTGCTTGTACTTGAACTTTGGGCAAGCTGTGTGACATCCTCAAGCCTTTACCCAGCTGGAGAATGGAAATAACATTACACACTTCATAAAGTGTTTGTGATACTTCAATGAAGTAAAACTTGCCTAGTGCCATTTTGAAGTACTTCCTCAATGGATAATTGTCTTTCCTCTTAGGTCTGGTTTTAAATAGCAGCTACCTTGAGCTCAGGTCTTGGTTTTGTGGAATGGCTTCACTGAGGCTGACAATCTTGCTGGGACTCTTGAGGCTACAATAATATCAAAGACATAGCAATTAACTTTTGTTTGTTCAGTTGTTCACTCACCCTTCAAACATCAGGGAACTTCTAAGTGCAAAGTCTTATGCTAGGTGCTACAGGGTTAGGACACATAACAGACTTGGGTTTTGCCCTCAAGAAGGATGTATCAGGTCCAGGAATACAGCATTCAGTAACTCAAGTTAAGAAGGGATTACATTTGCTGGGAAGATCAGGAAAGGTTTACAAAGGTGGTAGCATCTCAACTGGACCTTGAGGAAGGGCTGAAATTGGGAGATGTGACAGGGAAAGAGATTTCCAGTAGTGAAGATAGTGTTAGTACCTTAGTACATTCAGGTCTGAATTGCTTTAAAGTTTCAACAACATTTTTTTATTATAGTAAAATATACTCAACATGTAATTTACATGTCTTAATCATTTTTAATTGTACTACTTAGTAGCACTAAGTACAAGCACATTGTTGTGGAACTGTCATCATCATTTGTCTCTAAAACTCTTATCAACATCCCCAACTAAAACTCTGGCAACCACTATTCTACTTTCTGTTCTTATGACTTTGACTGCTCTAGGTACCTCATGTAAGTGTATTTATACAGTATTTGTCTTTTTGTAACTGACTTATTCTACTTAACATAATGTTTTCAAGGTAATCAGAATTTCTTTCGTTTTCATGACTGAATAATATGAATAGACCACATTTGGTAAATCATTAATCCATCCACAGGCCCTCATGCTATTTCTATCACCTTTTGGAGATGGAATAATGTCCATCTCAACACAGTTTTTGTGGCAATTCCTTTGTTTGATCTACTAGAACAGAACGCCCTGGAGGGCATGGGTGTTTGACAATTTTGTCCACCACTGTACTCCTAGAGCTCAAAACGGTGGCTGGCACACAGTAGGCACTCAATACATATTTATTGAAGGAACATTTGTTGAATAAATGGATTTAGCCCTTAAAATAATCCTGTAAGGCAGTTGGGGGAGGCATTATTATGTCCTTAGTAGAGGAGAAAGCACACTCAGCAAAGTTAAGAAGCTTGCTTGGGTCACATGACCAGCAGGTGTCCAGAGGGCCATGAAACCTTTGTGTCTGGGTCTCAGTTCCTCCCCGGTACACAGCAGGGGCTGCGTGGGGCAGCAGAACCAGCGGGGGCTCATTCATAAGCCCAGATGTTCTCCCCTGCTGGTTCTGTGACTTCCAACATGTTGCTTTACTTTTCTGAGATTTAACGTTTGCTCTAGAAAATGCAGATTCTAATATAAATTTCTAGAATGTTTTGAGAAATAGAACAAGGTAAATAATGTACCTGGTTTGTACGAAGCATTGATAAAATACGTTTACTTAGGGAAGGCAGTTATTTTTATTTCAGCATGGTGTAATTGAAATAAAACCCAATAACTATTAGACAATCTACTTTTCTCACCAGCTATTTCATTATCCTGTGTGTCTCCTTGAACAGGTGAACTAGACCCTTGGAGCCTCAGTTTCCTCCTCTCTGAAACAGGAACAGACACACTTCCCTTGCCTGACTCCTGGAGTCACTGTGGGAATAAAGTCAGAGCATCAGCTACATCGTCATGTGCCGCATCTAAACATGGAGGCCACTGTTCTTACTCAATTCGTGGAAATGTAACTTATTTCCCACGCGATGGGGAACAAATATTAAAAGAAAGAAGATTCTTCTGTGTTGTCTGCTACTGTTTTCCTGTGATCTGGCAGCTCAGTAACTGGAATAAGAGCCCCAGGGTGAAGAAAAGCTACCAAGCTACCCAGTACCTTTCAAGCCCAGGCAGCTCATGTGTGGCCAGAACAATGTGCTGTTTGAGGAGGGAACACGAGGGCCTCCTTGCAGGCAAAAATTCCCCCGTGAATCCTACCCAGACGGAGTCTTCTTTATTAGGGCTGTTAAATAACAAAACCACCCTATCCCTAAACAACAGCAACAACACCGCAACCAGGGAAGGTGACAGACAGACTGTGCTGTTTGGCTAGAGGAAAGGAAAGGGACATTAACCGTCTATGTTGCCTCCAGGAAGCCCGGTAGGAACATCCAACAGAGAGCCCCTGGCTGCTCCACAGAGGAAGGGCGGAGGTGGTGGCTGGCGGGGAAGTTAGGGAGTCAGCAACAAAGCCCGGCTGAGAAGTCACATTTCTTACACTCCAAATTTCACCCTTGTGAAAATTGAATGTGTGGAATTGCTGTTTGCAGTAACGAAACAAAGCATTTTAAAAATACTTTTTATAGATTTAGGGGCTACAGGTGCAGTTGTAGTACATGGATATATTGCATCGTAGTGAAGTTCGGGCTTTCACTGTAAGCATCACTGGAATAGTGTGTGTTGTACCATTCGCTGATTTCTCACCCCTCCACCCTCCTGTTGTCCAGCATCTTTTATTTTAAAGTTCATGCGTACACATTCCTCAGCTCCTACTTGTAAGTGAGAACAAGAGGTACTTGACTTTCTGTTCCTGTGTTGCTTCACTTAAGATGGTGGCCTCCAGTTCCATCCATGTTGCTGCAAAAGACATGACGATTTTATTCTTTTTTATGCCTGCATAGTATTCCATGGTCTATGTACACCACATTTGCTTCATCTAATCAGCCCTGATGGATACTTAGGTTAGTTCCATGTTTTTGCCATTGTGAATAGTGCTGTGTTAAATATACAAGTACGAGTGTCTTTTCCATACGATTTATTTCTTTTGGGTAGATACTTGGTAGCGGAATTGCTGGATCGAATGGTAGTTCTAGCTTTAGTTGTCTGAGAAGCCTTCATACTGTTTTCTACAGAGGTTGGACTAATTTTACGTTCCCACCAACAATGCAAAAGTGTTCTCTTTTCCCTGTATTCTTGCCAACATCTGTTGTTTTTTTGACGTTTTAATAAGAGCTATTCTGACTGGTGTAAGATGCTATCTCACTGTGGTTTTAATTCACATTTCTCCAAAAAAAAGAAGATTTATTAACAATTTTGGTTGCATCAGGAGGCCACAGATTT